>NC_134094.1:27925912-28264766 GCF_000715075.1 Nicotiana tabacum | reverse complement strand
CTATTATGTACTTATTTTGTGTCCAATTCATGCTCATACCTATTCAAACTATTATCAAAACTCCTAAACTCTAATAATCCTACATGACAATTATCTAACTATTTTACAAACGCAATAATAAGGGGTAGAAGTAGTTCTGAGTTATAGTCGTCAGCTTGACTCCGTCACTGAGTCTCATTTGATCACGATGCAAGAGGATTACTTTTCAAATCCTCCAACCAGATACTGTTTCAACCTGTGCTCATTCACTTTAAAGCTCTCATTTCCTTCTTCATCTTGGATCTCAATTGCGCCATACGGTGAAACATGTTTCACTATATACAGACTTGTCCATCTTGACTTGAATTTTTCGGGGAACAACCTAAGTCTACCATCGTGCCCCTTTTTCTCTCGAAAGCGAGTTTCGACGTGTGACAACTCTTTTAAATGGGTATTATAAGAGAAGAGTCACCACCTAATAATTTTAAAGTGCGTTAGGGCACCTATTCACAAATAACTCTGTTTGACTAGTCAACGCCACTAAAGATCGGGTAAGGGATCAAATTACCTCAAAGAGAAGGTGTTAGACACTCTTCGAGATCCACAATTGTGGGTCCCGACCAAAATTTACACTATGTGGATTAGAAAATTAAGCTAGGTGATCAAATAAGCAAAGAAAGATATAGAAGTTTAAAACTCTATTAAAACATAAGAATTAACTATATGACTAATTGATACAAGTCTTAAAAAATCATAAGGAGTACAATTGCGTCAATCTATGACTAAGTGTGAACAAACAGTATATAAAAGGATAGAGAGGGGGTCCTAAGTTTTTCAGCCTAAAGGTTCACCCCGTGAAACATAAATAATACTTTGCAACTCCCATAGGGTAGGGGTTGCTCATATTATTCAGCGGGCACAGACTATCATCTTCTGCTACCTGATTACTATGTTGACGTTATTACTTAAGGGCGCTTTAATTCAATTCTAAATCGTATCCTATGCGTGCACTACTCGTCCTATGCCTATGGTCCACGAGGCTTTGGACCTACTATTAGGTGGTTCTAGACTTTACTTAGGTTACTCAAAAAGATAAAACTAGGCGACATTCAAAACATATAGGAATGCACACAATTGCAATGAAAGGCTCAAGTTGACCTTCACACATAAGCACAAAAGCACGCAAAGAAACTCTAATATTAGGTGGTAGAAAATTATAGAATTAAGACTTAGAGTCATTAAGTCCTATAGGCATAATTTCTAGGTAATTCTTATTTCCAGTAGTGTACAAGCAGCGTTGCAATTTTAGGCTAGAGGATTTGCAGATTAAGGCATTTCAAACCTATAGGCATGGCATCTATATTATTCGTGCAAGAATGCAGTATGACTGTTCAAGAACCCAGGGTTAACGATGTTTATCATGTTGTCTAAAACGAGTAATAGCATCTTATAGGTAGGATTTTTAATGATTGACAATTGAGCTTGATTTTATAGTACTTTATCCCTATAGGCATGTCACCTAAGTGTAGTAATGCAACGAAGTAATTGATTAGTTGATTAAGATCTTATAGTCATGATATCTAAAAGAGCAACGTACTAAGAGAAATAGAAGCGACTGGTTGACTGATTAGTTGAAACCCTATAGACATGGTATCTAGATAGGCATTAGCAAAACATATGTTATTGTATCCTATAGGCATATCGTCTATGTGTGTGTAATAGTAGACCTAGAAACAGGTATAGCAAATACTTTAAACATGCTTTAGACAGGTTGAGTGAAGTGTGTGTGATTTCCTATAAGCATGATTTCTATGAGTGTGCAGAATAGGAGCATGTCAACGAATATCGAAACAAGATAGTTAAATCCTATAGGCAAGTTCTCTACCCGTTCATGCAAAAATCATAATACCCCAACCCCCTTTTTCACTAATCCCCCCCCCCATCGTTTGTTTACAAATTATTATAGGCCTAAAATAATGAATATGAGTATAAATATTACACATTGAACAACTTCTAGCCCAAGAACATGCCCAAATGAAAATAAACCAGCACTACCTGGGCCTTCAACAGATTCATTATCAATCGAATAGCAGACCCGGATCCAAACGCATCTCAAACAAGAGAGTGTGTCATTTGCACAACTTAGGGCCACGCATGAACTCATGCCAAAACCAGTAATTATTGATAAACCACTTAGCCATATAAGCTAACAAACAACACATAGCAATCAATTAAACAGCTTTGAAGTAATACCTCATATGGAAAGGGTTACATGACATTCAACAGGATTCACATAAAAACATATTAGCACTTGTATTTTTACAAGATAGGGTGACAGGATTGGTCAAACAAGGGCTTAAACATGAAACTAGGAGAACCAGTAGAACTTAGCCTCCACATGACATGAAAAAATTAACAACATAGGTTCATAACAAGTGAAAGAGTACAACATGCGTAACATTAGCAGAGTTAACATGGTAAACACATATACATGCTTAGTTTTCCAGAACAACAAGTTTATAGAAAAGCATGAGCCAAAGTTAGCCTAAAAGCGAATCAAAAACCAGGAGTCTAAGGCATGAAGGTCTGATAGAATCATAGTCACAGAATGGCAATTACACATAGTAAACAAGCAAGTAGGCATGGTCTACGACAGTCAACATGCAGCCTAATCTGCTGAGTATAACATATAGATTCCAAGGTCTAGATAATTCATGGTAAATATGAAAGTTAGGTGAAAGTTAAGAGGGTCATAATTCACAATAGGCAAAGACTAGATTGTCACATAAAGGCTAGATGTTGCATTTCTTCTTACAGACTATAAGTGGTATCAAACAACACAGGATTGAACCAAACATGGAACACACATTAAGCTCATAATTGGTTGTCACCACAATTAGGAATTGGTCACATTTAAAGTATTGGAACACATGAGTTGGTCTGTCGTAAGAATACAGAACAAACTAGGGAGAAATTCAAGGGGAATAGCAAGTAAAATGCATTCGAACACACATTGGGGTAAACATGCTTGAGAGTCAGAATCAAAGTTAAAGTTTAGGCAAGTTCAGCTACCAGGGGAAGATTGAGCTTCAAGAATAACATCAAACTAGATAAGGATACAAGTAACAACATGTTGATTCACAGAAGTTTCAAGGATATAACATACAAAACAGTAATTCAGGCAAAAAAGGAATGAAATTGTGAGGGCTAATGGTACTTATTAGTTACTAATTGACAAACGAGTAAACAAAGAACAATTTCATCAATACCTCGAATATTAGTAGTAAAATGAACAGTTGAACCCAAAATCTCAGTGCATCAGAGTTCCCAAGTATTTCAGATGAACCCCGGGCAGTGCTCGCACTGAGAAAGGTCGAATAGTCGAATTTCAGTGGCCATGGATTTCAGCCGGCCAAGAGCTTAAGTTTCATAATAGTATAGGCCTAGTGAGAGTAAGAATACAGTGATTCCGGTCTGTCTAAAAGGAATTAGGGGAGGGCTTTATATAGTAGTAAAATTTAAACAAACAAATAAGGAAACACTGTCAATCAAAAATAATAAAGGAAAGAATTGCATGCAGAATCGATTTAGAATCGGATTAGGAGAAAAATTAGGTAAACCCTAGTTCAAGATGGAGAACCAAATAATTAAAAAATCTCACTAAATCGGACCTATATAACCTGGTGGTGAACGTATCAAGTCAAGAACATGGCGATAATACAGAATCAGAGTCGAATGAACGCCTACGAGCAACCCTACGAGCACAATGGCACAGATGTAAGTAACTAAGGATAATTATAGGTGAGTAAGAACATCGAAACTTTTGTCGGGTATACAATGTAATAATCTTGCAGCTTTACAGGAGTCATAGGGTCTCCCCTAAGTACTACCACGAAAGACTAGCTGAGGAAATAAAGGAAGAAGGCTTCAACCTAAGCATAGTGACCTAAAGAAGAAATGATTTTGTAAGAATAGTCTCACTACAACATTGTATACACTCCAAATAAAAAAGTGGCACATGTGGTGACTGATGAACGGGAAGTAAAATCAAAAGTGCTATTTGCGATCATATGAGTTACAGAAAATTCCAGTATTCATGGGCACTACGATAAGCCAAGCATTCAGGCAGCAAGTGGCAGAACGACCAGGAAAAGTAATTGCTTACATTTAAAGACAACTGAGAAGACACATAAGGAAATCTATGGAGCTAGCAAGTTAAAGGAAGGTTGCGAGTAATATAAATAGATATGAGTAGGTCGCAAGCTAAAGTATGCTAGAGCGACAATTTTCTTTTGTAGATAAGAGTAAGGATAAGAAAAGGTGAGTGAAAAGGTGACAAGAATAGGTAGGGCCTCGAAATCAAACCCATCAAAACAAGAGAGCTGATGGTTTTCGTAAGTTATAGAAATCTCAGGATAGCTCTAATTAATTCGGAGGGGTCTAAGACTAGGAGCATTTAGAAGATATGGAATGTTGCCCTGGTAATAGAATAAGGGTAATATTTTGATAGATAAGAGGATGACATTTAGGCCTTTGACTGAGTAATGATTTAACGAGAAAGGGATTTCATGAATTGCATGGGATTAGAATACCCCTCATAAGATGAATCGCATTGGGATGCTATGAAATATGGTTATTGAAATATAGTATCGCCCCTAGGTGGATCAGGAAAATCACTTTAAATGTTCCCCGATACGACATGAGCCCTAGTGACAATGTATTACATAAGAGGTTTCAAGTTATCAGTGGTAGATTATGGATCAAGATTAAGGTGAATCAACAATGGATAGATAAAATTACCAAAATATGATATGAGTTTAGGCTGTCATTCTTAAGATGAACAGTAATGAGGAAGAAGTAATGGACTTAGATTTATACATATAGGATAAGCAGCGAGACAGTAACCTGGAGTTTGGCAGCAGACCTCGATAATAATAAACCAAAGTAAGATTTAGAGTATAGTATGACCAACCTAGAAGTTGTAAAGCCATAAGCATAGATAACCGAGGCTATTAAAAAAGATATATCAATAGTCGAAAGATCAACAAATTACCGAGCGAAGAACTTCAGTACACCTATAGATTCCCAAAGGGACAGCTTGTTATAATCTTGTATATGTTCACAAAGTAAGGCCTAGATATTGGCTAAAAATGGAGGGAAAAGGAGAGAAGAGTTGCATAGGCACACATACAAGGTCAAAGTCGTATAGGCTGCATGACAGAAGGTAGCAACAATTGTGAGATTGAAAGAATTCTGATCACAAGTCGTGGTATGAGAAAGAGGCCTAAAGAGGGGAATGCCCTGGACTTTGGATCTATTCGCAGAACAGTTTCCTATATGGAAAGGACAATATTAAAGTATTCGTAAGAGCTATAAGTTATGATATTTATAAGCGCATTAGTCAACATTCGAGGACGAATGTTCCAAAGGGGGGAATGATGTTACACCTGATATTTTCGTTAGCGAGAGTATGACGTAAGTTAATTGATGTAAGCTCAAAAATGAGATAATTTTTGAAGGTACATAAAGTAATTTAATCATGCTACCTTGTAGGTTACAAATCTTTAAGATCATGAATAACAAGTACCAAGAGGGTTGGAAAGCTTAGAAGCTAAACGAAAAATAAGTTTCGTCGAAAGTCGATAAGTTTGAAATGCTATAACATATACTTTGGGTTGAGTATATGGTTATTAACATGATAAGGAGGTTATGTTATGAGTTATTTTAGTATTATGATAGTCGTGTGTACGTTTTGAAGTCAAGCGAGTTGTGGAACAAAAGTTGGCAAAGGTCATCACAAGTTACATTCATAAATGTGCTGAACTTTAGGCCAAATGTAGTGGAGCTTTTCTCCCAATATACTTGGAATTACGAGATTCTCCACATATAAAATTGAATATATATAAGTCTAGTTTTTAAATCATTAATCCGTTCATCGATACAACATCGAAGTAGAGAGATATTTGCAGTTTTGCGAGACTGCGCAGACTGCATAGGTGACAAGTAGGTGTATCACTGAAGCTTTTTGACCAATACATTTCGTGTGTTATATGAGGTATTTTTGGGACATATTATATACCAAATTGAAAGTCTTGGAATTTATTTTCGAACTCTATTAACCATTCATTCATACGACATTCAGATAAAAAGATATGAGCATCGGAAGAAGGACCAATGTTAGGGTGCCAATCTAGCACCTCTTTGACTTTTCAAAAGTGGATATATATATATATATATATATTTCAAAAGTGGATATATATATATATATATATCCCTTATGTCGTCTCTTTCTTCATTTTTCCACAGATAACAACCAAAATAAGACCATAAACTTACCCTTAATCTCCCTACAAGGGTTTCAAAGAATATTAATATCCTCTGTACGAAATCAAGAAGCGATAGTATTAGAACGATCGCGACAACGTAAGTATAGCTATATCGCCTCTCTTTTTCTTTGTAGTTTGACTTTTGGAAGGTAATTCATAGTTAATAAAATTCATACTTTCTGTATTTAATCTTTTAAATATCAAGGAAGGTTGATAAATTAGTTTTCTAATAGTTAGAACTCACAGGATGGTGATCGGAAGCTATGAGTTTGATTTATTTCACTTTTAGTGGATAGTTTTATAGTCCACTCGTGTTGGCCTATTGTGCTGCTGATTTATGGAGTTTGAAATAATAAAGGGCATGGAGAAACTCTACATGTGGTTGGGTAGTGGGCTGGTCGCTCGTCATTAGAATTGCAGGCTAAGTGATAACTTTTTGATTGGGTGTGTTATGGTATATTTGGGTTTTTTATTGTATTAAAGGTTCCGAATTGTAGTTAGGTTATTTTTGAGTTGCTGGTTGTATTGTGTTGTTGTATCGCCTATAGTAGGCTTGAGGGAACAATAAACTCAGGGGAAATACTGCCCGTTTTATTTAAGAATCGAGTTATCGTTTGAGATACGTGATATACTAGTGCCATCTAAGTTGTACATGTATAACTTGTTATAGGGTTGGCGCACTAGTTGTCATAAGCTTGTTGTTGAGTTGCATTGACGACTTGAGGTATGTTAAGGCTATCCCTTCTTTCCTTTTGGCATGATCCATATGATACAAATGAAATGAGCAAACGCGCAACTTTCATAAATGACTCTATTCATAGAAGTACTAGGGTGCCTATATTCTTGATTCTCCATGTGTGCTATTATTATATCGTCTGTTCATGGTTATCAAAAAATACGTAAGTTGATAAAGTTTATCCAAAGGCATATTGATCTTATGACATTCTGAGAAATCTTATTGACTTACTTAATTAGCCATTGCATTTATTTATACATGTACATTAACCCATTACCATATGGCATTATATACGCGTATATTATATGTATATGGGGTATGGGGAAAGGTTACGGCGTTATATACGTACCACCACCTGATAAGATGGTATACGTTGATGATTTCACCCACAGAGGCCGAGATGATATGATGGGATGCCCTTAGAGGCTTGATGATGTTATGTACGCATATACCTATACATGATATGACATTTATACGTGTATGCATGACATTATAAATGTTTCATGATTCACAGAGCTATTAAGACTTACAGGTTGAGTTCTTTACTCCATGTTTATTTCATGTCTTTATATACTGCTTTCATGCTATACATACTCGGTACTTTATTTATACTGATGTCCCTTTTGCCTGGGGACTCTGCGTTTCATGCCCGTAGGTCTCGATAGAGAGGTTGATAGTCCTCCTAGTATGCTATCAGCTCAGCGGAAAGTGTTGGTGCACTCCACTAGTTTCGGAGTTGCTTATTTGGTCAGTATGCTTTGGACATGTATTTGTCACGACCCAAAATCCACTATAAGTCGTGATGGCACCTAACGCCGCCGTCAGGCAAGCCAACGGTGATTGATCAACTTAATTACTCATTCTTATTACTTTTGAAATCATAATTTCCATTAATTAAATAGTATAAAATAGAATTTATAGGGTAAATGATAATATTACGTGAACTACAATAATAAACAACCCATAAGAATCCCTAAAATCCGGTGTCACAAGTGCATGAGCATCAACTAGAAAATATAATAAAATATAACATCTGTCTAGAATACAAATTAGGCAGGAAAATATAAATAACTCTGATGAAGACTCTGCAGGCTGCAGATCATAATATGGAATGCACCTCATGGTAAAGTCCCCACAATAGTTACGCCTTTGCACCCAAAAGACCACCAGACATATAGGTATCTGCACAATAAGTGCAGCAAGTATAGCATGAGTACGTAAATCAATGCGTACCCAAACCAAAATTACTCAATTCTGATCACAACTCGACCTTCAAATCCTCAAATTATAGTCTATAAAGTTTCACAAATTTTCCCCAATCTTTCTAACCCAAAACACTAATTAAATAGTTAAAACAATTATAGATTCGTGTATATTAACCAAATCCGAGTTAAAATCACTTACCCCAATTAACTCCTTGAACATTTCATCAATAATCACCCAAATCCGAGGTCTCTAACTCAAACTATGAGAAATAGGTTTAAACCCTCGATTTTGATATTTTAATAGTCTGTCCAGTGATTACACATCACAATCGCGAATAAATCCATGCGATCGTGAAAAACAAAATCCTCAGGGGCCAAAAACCCTTCCACGCGAATGCACCCTCAAGCTCGCGAACGCGGTGACCCAACTTTCATACCTACGCGATCGCGGACCTACTCACGCAACCGTGAAGGACAACGTGTCTGAATCCCTGACCTCACTTACCTTCTTCGCGAACGCGTTCATACACCCCCGTTCGCGTAACACATAATCTCATAACTCTGTGATAGCGTCCACCATATCGCGAATGCATAGAAAAAGTGCCCAGCTTCCATAAAAGACTCTATGCGGTCGCGTCCCTCTTCTCGCGATCGCGAAAGAGAAATCTAAAAGCACAGATATCAACAATCCAACAAAGTCGAAAATGAGTCCGAACTTGATTTGAATCACACCCGAGGCCTCCGGGACCCCATCCAAATATACCCACATATCCTAAAATATCATACGAACTTGCTCGAAGCCACAAATCACATCAAACAACACAAATCGCACATCGATTCAAGCCTAATAAACTTATAAACTTCTAACATCCAAAACTAATGCCGAAATATACCAAACCAACTCTCATTAACCTCAAATTTTACACACAAGTCATAATATTGACACAACAGACCTATTTCAACTTCCGGAACCAAAATCCGAGCCCGACACCCACAAAGTCAACTCTCGGTGAAACTTCTCAACTCTCCAAACTTTAACTTTTTCAACGTTCGCCAATTCAAGCCAAAATCACCTACGGACCTCCAAATCAATATTTGAACACACTCATAAGTTCAAAATCATCATAAGGAGCTATCGGAGCTATCAAAACTCCATTCCGAAGTCATTTACACATAAGTTAGAATCCGGTGAACTCTTTTAAATTAGGCTTCCAACCTTGGGACTACAGGTCCCAATCCATTCTGAAACATCTCCGAAACCAAATCAACTACCCCGGTAAGTCACATATCAATAATTGAGCATAGAATAAGCAATAAATGGGGGAACGGGACTACAATACACAAAATGACTGGCCGAGTCGTTACATCGACCCCTTTTTAACTTGTTTAGGACCACAAATTCTAAAAGTCTTCATTTTCTCTTAAACTTTGTACCAAAACAAGCAGGTTTACATAAATTGGAACAGATGAAGTATAAACTCATATTTCTATGTTTATCCAATTAAGTAAATCATCAAATACTAATTACCGTACTTGTTGTCTTCTATTCACTACTAAACATCCTTAGACATGTTTAAGCATTAACTTATTGATTATTGATATAATGACGATTGATGAACATCTATAGAGCGATTTTAAGAATAAAAATTTTAGTCTATTTTGGAGAATACCCTCTCTCCCTGGAGCTGGTCAAATAAGTCATCAATACGCGGCAAAGGATATTTATTCTTGATTGTAACCTTGTTCAGTTTCTTGTAATTAATGCACATCCGCATAGTACCATTTTCTTTTTCACAAACAAAACCGGTGCACCCCAAGGTGACACGCTAGGCCTAATAAACCGCTCATCAAGGATTTCCTGAAGTTGCTCTTTTAACTCATCTGGTTTAATACAATACGGAGGAATTGAAATGGTCTGAATGCCCAGCACCAAGTCAATATCGAAATCAATATCCCACCGGTAGGTTTGCAGGAAATACATCCGGAAAATCTCGCACTACTAGTACTGAATCAATAGGAGGAGTATTCGAATCAATATTGTGATGACCCAAAATGTCATCTTTAATTTAAACATTCATTACTGTGTTCTAAGACCTCGAAAAGCACTACTCATCATTCCTCGATTTGCATGCGCAGTCCGTATAAGTTTTCGGAAAGTTTTATATGAAAAATTAATTAAAATATGAAATAGAGCTTTAAAACGAAATTAAGTTGACTTTGGTTAATATTTTAAGAAAACAGACCCGGATCATTGTTTTAACAGTTCCAGTAAGTCAGTATCGTGATTTGGGACTTGGGCGTATGCTCGGAATTTAATTTGGAGGTCTAGCTCAAATTATGGCCATTTAACGGAAACTAGGAATTTAAAGGCTAAAGATTCCCAAAGTTTGACCACAGATTTGACTTTTTGATATCGGGGTCGGAGTCCGATTCTAGAAATTTGAATAGGTTTGTTATTCATTTATGACTTATGTGCGAAATATGAGGTCAATCGTACTTGATTTGATAGGTTTCGGCATCTAATGTAAAAGTTAAAATTTCTTAAGTTCCTTGAGCTAGAATTGGGGTATGATTCACGGTTTTAGCGTTGTTTGATGTGATTTAAGGTTTCTACTAAGTTCATATGATGTGTTAGGACTTGTTGGTGTATTTGGTTGAGGTCTCGTGGCCTCGGGTTGATTCCGAATGGTTAACGGATCAAAATTTGGACTCAAGGACAATCTATCTTCTGGTATAATTGCATCTGCGGATTTAAGACCGCAGATGCGAGCTCACAGAAGCAAGCCAAGCCTCACAGAAGTGGACGGGGCACCGCAGAAGCGTGACCGCAAAAGCGACACACACATCGTATAAGCGGGAAAAGGGGAAGAGCAGCCTTGTCGCAGAAGCGGACGCTTCTTCGCAAAAGCAAGTCAGCAAAAGCAGACTCTTGTTCGCAGAAGTGACCCAACCCACAGAAGCGACCCCAATCTTCGCAAAAGCGGAATGGTAAAAGCCTGGACAAAACCTATAAAATCAGAAGTTAACCATTTTTACTCATTTTTGAGTTTTAAGTCACGGATTTAGGCGATTCCAAAGGGATTTTTCACGACTGTGAATTGGGTAACTGTTATATAATCAAAAGTGATTATATTTCACTAATCCATGTCTATATTCATCATTTATTTCGGATTTAGATGGATGAAATTGGAATTTTTGTAAAAGTCTTCCAAAGACGGAAATTTAAGATTTCAAGGTCCATTTCACATCGAAATTTGATAATTTTTGTATGGTTGGACTCATCTCGGAATAGGTGTTCGGATTTTGTAAGTTTTTCTGAGATTTGTGATCTGGGCCCCACTATTATTTTTGAGATTGTTTCAGATTTTAATCCGGAAAATTAGTAAATTCATATGGAATTATTTCCTACGATTTGTATTGAATATATTGAATTGTTTACAACAAGATTTGAGAATTTCGGATATAAATTCGCGAGGCAAAGGTTTATTGGAACCTTGAGTTGGTTGCATAGCGAGGTAAGTGTCGCGGTTAACCTTGACTTTAGGGAGTAGGATTTTATTTGGTTATTTGCTACGTGATATAATGTGCGGGTACAATGTATATGTGAGGTGACGAGTACTTATGCGTTGTGATTGAGTCAAAGCATGTTGGAGGAATTTAATTCATTTTGAATAATTGTTTATTTAATTAAGATATTCATGTTTAAGTTTATTATTGATTATTGATCGATATTCATGGATTTTTTATAGATTTAATTATTGTTGAATATGGTGAGAAAGAGTGCAAAAGCACGAAGGGTGATGTCATGCCATTTTTAATATTTATACTATCATTGTCATGGTGAGAAAGAGTGTAAAAGCAAGAAGGGTGTTGATGTGCCATTTTTTGAGTGTAAAAGCATGAAGGGTGATGCAGTGCCATTTTCAGAGAGTGTAAGACCACGAAAGGTGATGTCGTGCCAAAAGAGAGTTATTTATTTATCAAATTATTGGAGGAATGAGAGTAAGATCACGAAGGGTGGTGTCGTGCCATTTTCATATTATTAGTTTCTCATTTTATTGTTGACGAATTAATTAGCTGCTATGTGGCACTTCTCCTGCTGAAATTTCTATATCATTCCCCTTCGCATGTTCCCTCCCAAATTTATAAGTTGTTATTTATTGTGTTATTGTTGCTTCGTATTTGTATATACTTGTACAGGGTATTTACGTACGTGCCTTGTCATAGCCTCGTCACTACTTCGTCGAGGTTAGGCTCGACACTTACGGAGTACATGGGGTCGGTTGTACTCATACTACAGTTTACATTTCTTGTGCAGATTTTGGAGTTGGTCCCAGCGGCGTACCATAGACGTTCTCTGATTCAGCTACCCGAAGGAGACTTGAGGTATAACTGCACAACATCCGCAGTTCTGAAGTACCCTTCTATCTTATCTTAGGTGTGTATTATCTTTCAAACAGCTTGAATTTTATTCAGACCATTATTTTTATTATCCTAGTAGCTCGTGCACTTGTGACACCTGACTCGGGGATGTATTTTGATGATTTAAGTTGTTGTGGTCTTCCGCACTTTAGTTCAGTAATTGACTTCCGCTTATATTGATTTGTTTTAAAATGGTTAATATTTTTATAACGTTGGCTTCCGTAGCAAGTGAAATATTAGTCGCCATCACGGTCCCGAATGTGAGAATTTCGGGTCATGACAAGTTGGTATTAGAGCACTAGGTTACATAGGTCTCACGAGTCACGAGCAAGCTTAGTAGAGTCTGAAGGATCGGTACGGAGACATCTATACTTCTTTCAGAGGCTATGAAGTTTAGGAATAAGATCATTTCTTTCTTATCCTATCGTGCAATCTTTTTCTATCATCGATGATTGAACCATTCTATTATTATTCTCTCACAGATGGTGAGAGCACGTAATACATCTAATGATAGATAGGGACCAGATCCCCCAGTGTCAACTATGACTAGGGGTAGAGTTCGAGGCAGAGGTCGCGCTAGAGGCTGAGGTTGAGGCAAAGGTAGAGCTCAGTCTAGTGCTCAAGAAGCAGCACCTATTGTAGAACCTCATGTGGATCTTCAGGAGGGGGTTCCAGTTCAGGCTGTACCGGTTGGACCAGTTCAGGTCCCGGAAAGATTCATAGCTACTCCAGTTCTTCGGGACGCTCTAGTCCGTTTGGTGAGTCTTATGGAAGGTGTGGCCCAGAATGGTACATTTCCAGTGGCACCAGCTGTCTCACAGGCTGGGGGAGGAGCACAAACTCCCACTAATCCCGCTACAGAGCAGATGGCTCCCCCGTATCAAGCTCCAGCAGCCCCACCAGTTGGGGTAGTTCAGCCAGTTGTTGCAGTACAGGCCGGTGATAGGCCCGCCATGTCTTCTAAGGCCTTATTGAGACTGGATAAGTTTACTAAGCTCTTTCCAGTTCACTTAGTGTTACACCTTATAAGGACCCACAAGATTATCTTGACCACTGCCATGAGGTGTTGCATAATATGGGAATAGTCGAGACCAATGTGGTCGAATTTGCTGTATTTTAGATGACGGGTTCCGCCAAGAGATGGTGGAGAGATTTTATGCTGACCATACCAGTTGGATCACCTACATTGACTTGGGATCAGTTCTCATGGATATTTCTAGAGAAGTTTCTCCCTATCACATTAAGAGAGGATTACCGCATGCAATTTGAGCATCTATAGTAGGGCAGTATGACTGTTACTCAGTATGAGACCCGTTTTGTGGATTTAGCCCTTCATGGTCTCCCTTTACTACCTACTAAGGGAGAGAGAGTGAGTAGGTTTATTGAGGGACTCACTCACCCTATGAGGCTTCAGATGGCCAAGGAGACCGGAAGTGATATTTCCTTTCAAGAGGCTCGTAATGTTACGAGGAGGATCGAGATGGTTCTTGCACAAGAGAGAGGGCAGGGGTCTGATAAGAGGCCTTGTCAGTTCGGTGGGTTCAGTGGTGCCTCGTATGAAGGAAGGGGTAATTTTGGTACAGGCCATCCTCCCAGGCCATTTCATTCAGCACTCCATGCATCCCACAATGCTTTAGGTGGTCACGGCTCACACTTGTCTTATTTCGACCAGCTAGCTTACAATGCACCACCAACTCCTATTAATGTACCTCCGGTTCGTAGTCATCAAAGTAGTTATCCAGGTTCACATAGTCAGTTCCAGGGTCAGCAGTCCCAATAACCGAGGACTTGTTATACTTGTGGTGATCTGAGTATAAGGCAGTTCACAGCAGTAGGGTTCCGGTGCTATGATTCCAGCACCAGTTGTTCCACCACCTGCCCAGCCAGCTAGAAGCAAGGGTTAGACAGATAGAGGTAGAGGTCATGCCGTTAGGGGTGGAGGCCAGCCAGTTAGAGGGTGTCCCTGGGATGCAGTTCAGAGTGGTGGGGCCCAACCCCGATTTTATGCTTTTCCAACTAGTCCTTAGGTCGAGTCATCTGATGCAGTGATCACACGTATTTTTCTAGTTTTCCATAGAGATGCTTCAGTTCTATTTGATCCAGGATCTACTTATTCCTATGTGTCCTCCTAGTTTGCTTCATATCTGGTTATGCCTTGTGATTCTCTAAGTGCTTTTGTGTGTGTATCCACGTCGGTGGGATATTCTGTTGTGGTAGATCATGTCTATCGTTCGTGTGTGGTTACTATTGGGTGTCTTGAGAATAGCGTGGATCTACTACTTCTTGATATGGTAGATTTTGATGTCATCTTGGGTATGGATTGGATGTTACCTTATCATGCTATATTGGATTGTCATGCCAAGATGATGACCCTATCCATGGCGGGGTTACCTCGATTAGAGTGTAAAGGAACTCCTGATCATTCTACCAACGGGGTTATTTCTTGTATGAAGGCTCGACGTATGGTCGAGAAGGGGTGTCTAGCCTATTTTGGCTTATATTCGCGATCCCAGTGCAGATGTTCTTTATATGGACTTAGTACCAGTTGTTCCTCAATTTCCAGAAGTATTTCCTGCATATTTACCGGGGATGCCACCCGATAGAGATATTGACTTCTGTACTGATTTGGCTCCGGGCACTCAGCCCATTTCTATTCCACCATACCGTATGGCCCCGTCGGAGTTGAAAGAGTTGAAGGAGCAGCTACAAGACTTGATTGATCAGGGATTTATTAGACCTAGTGTCTCACGCTAGGGTGCACCAGTATTGTTTGTGAAGAAGAAAGATGGTTCAATGCAGATGTGTATAGATTATCGGCAGTTGAACAAGGCTACTATCAAGAACAAGTATCCACTTCCAAGAATTTGATGACATATTCGATCAGCTTCAGGGTGCCAAGGTGTTTTCAAAGATCGACTAGGTCTGGTTACCATCAGTTGAAGATTAGGGCATCTGATGTCCCTAAGACAGCTTTTCGAACTCGGTATGGGCATTACGAATTCCTAGTAATGTCATTTGGGCTAACAAATTCCCAGAAACATTTATGGATTTGATGAATTGGGTGTTCAAGCCCTATCTAGATTCATTTGTGGTTGTATTCATTGATGACATCTTGATTTACTCAACCAGTCGAGAGGAGCATGAGCAACATCTTCAGATTGTGCTTCAGACTTTGAAGAATAATTAGTTATATGACAAATTTTCAAAATGCGAGTTTTGGCTAAACTCAGTTCCCTTTTTGGGGCATGATGTATCGACAGAAGACATAAAAGTGTATCCTAAGAAGATTGAGGCAGAACTGGTCTAGGCCTATTTCAGTTACAGAGATACGGAGTTTTCTGGGTTTGGCGGGTTATTATTACTGGTTCGTGGAAGGGTTTTCATCTATAGCAAACCCATTTACCAGACTGACCCGGAAAGGTGTTCCATTCGGATGCTCAGACGAGTGTGAGTTGAGCTTTCGTAAGCTCAAGACTGCTTTGACTACGGTGCCAATGTTGATATTACCCACAGGTTCAGGATCTTATACGATATAATGTGATGCATCTCGTGTTGGGCTTGGTGCAGTATTTATGCAAGATGACAAAGTGATTGCATATGCATCGCGGCAGTTGAAAGTTCACGAGAAAAATTATCATATTCATGATTTAGAATTGGCAGCCATTGTCCATGCTCTGAAGATTTGGAGGCATTACCTTTACGGTATCTCGTGTGAGGTATTCACTGATCATCGTAGCCTATAGTATTTGTTCAGGAAAAGATCTCAATTTGAGGCAGAGAAGATGGTTAGAGTTATTGAAAGACTATGATATCACCATTTTGTATCACCCCGGAAAGGCCAATGTGGTGGCCGATGATTTGAGTAGAAATGTTGTGAGTATGGGCAGTCTTGCATATATTCTGGTTGGTGAGAGACTGTTAGCTGCAGATGTTCAGACTTTGGCTAATTAGTTCGTGAGGTTAGATGTTTCAAAACCTAGTCGGGTTCTAGATTGCACAGTCACTCGGTCTTCTTTATATGAGCGTATCAGAGAGCGACAATATGATGATCCTTATTTGTTTATCCTTAAGGACACAGCACGACACGGTGGTACCAAATAGGTTTTTGTGGGGGACGATGGAGTTCTACGTATGCAGGGTCTTATTTGTGAGCCTAATGTTGATGAGCTTTGTGGATTGATTTTGGAAGAGGCCCACAGTTCCAGGTATTCTATTCATCCACGTGCCGCCAAAATGTATCAAGATTTACAGCAACATTATTGGTGGAGAAGAATGAATAAGGATATAGCTGCGTATGTAGCTCGATGTCTAAATTGTCAGCAAGTTAAGTACGAGCATCAGAGACCTAGTGGTTTTCTTCATAAGTTAGAAATTCCTGAGTGGAAGTGGGAGCGTATCACTATGGATTTTATGGTTGGGCTCCCACGGACTCAGAGAAAGTTCAACGCAGTATGGGTCATTGTGGACGGGTTGACCAAGTCAGCACATTTCATTCCAGTAGCAGTTATCTATTCTTTAGAGCGGTTAGCTAAAATTTACATTTGTGAGATTGTCCGCCTTCACGGTGTGCCCGTTTCGTGAGCTGTACAACGTGAGTTAGGCACACAGGTTGAGTTGAGTATAACATTTCATCCACAGGCAGACGGACACTCAGAGCACACCATTCAAATATTGGAAGATATGCTTTGCGCTTGTATTATAGACTTTAGAGGCTCTTGAGATCAGTTCATGCCACTTGCAGAGTTTTCCTATAATAACAGCTACTAGTCAAGCATTCAGATGGCTCCATATGAAGAATTATACGGGAGGCGATGTTGTTCACTAGTTGGCTGGTCTGAACCTGAAGAGGCTCGGTTGTTGGGTACCGATTTGGTACAGGATGCCTTGAATACGGTCAAGATTATTCAGGACCGACTTCGCACAACTCAGTCTAGGCAAAAGAGATATGCCGACCGTAAAGTTTGTGATATTGCATTCATGGTTGGAGAAAGAGTATTGCTCTGGGTTTCTCCTATGAAAGGTGTAATGAGATTCAGAAATAAGGGCAAGTTGAGCCCTATGTATATTGGAACCTTTGAAATTCTTGAAAGGGTGGGTGAAGTAGCCTACAGGCTTGCACTATCACCTAGTTTATCAGCAGTTCATCCGGTGTTCCATGTGTCTATGCTCCGGAAATATCATGGTGATTCTTCCCATGTATTATATTTCAACTCAGTCCAATTGGACAAAGACTTGACTTATGAAGAGGAGCCAGTACCTATTCTAGCCCAGCAGGTCCGACAATTGAGGTCTAAGAGTTATCCTTCAGTTCGGGTGCAATGGGTAGGTCAGCTGGTAGAAGCATCTAACTGGGAGTCCGAGTCGGACATGCGGATTAGATATCCACATCATTTCACTAGCTCAAGTATTTTTCTAATTCCGTTCGAGGATGAACGTTTGTTTTAGAGGTGGGGAATGTGATGACCCAAAATGTCATCTTTAATTTAAACATTCATTACTATGTTCTAAGACCTCAAAAGCACTATTCATCATTCCTCGACTTGCGTGCGCAGTCCGTATAATTTTTCGGAAAGTTTTGATATGAAAAATTGATTAAAATGTGAAATAGAGCTTATAAAACTTAATTATGTTGACTTTGGTCAACAGTTTGAGTAACCGGATCCGGATCGATGTTTTGACAGTTTCGGTACGTCCGTATTGTGATTTGGGACTTTGGCGTATGCCTGGAATTTAATTTGGAGGTCCCTAGCTCAAATTATGGCCATTTAACGAAAACTAGGAATTTAAAGGCTAAAGATTTCCAAAGTTTGACCACGTATTTGACTTTTTGATATTGGGGTCGGAATCCGATTTTGCAAATTTGAATAGGTCTGTTATGTCATTTATGACTTGTGTGCAAAATTTGAGGTCAATCGGACTAGATTTGATAGGTTTCGGTATCTAATGTGGAAGCTGAAAATTCTGAAGTTCCTTAAGCTTGAATTGGGTTATGATTCGCGGTTTTAGCGTTATTTAATGTGATTTGAGGTTTCGACTAAGTTCATATGATATTTTAGGACTTATTGGTGTATTTGGTTGAGGTCCCGGGGGCCTCGCCTGGATTACGGATGGTTAACGGATCAAAATTTGGACTTAAGGAAAATCTAAAATTTTGGCTTTCTGGTGTAATTGCACCTGCGGATTTTAGACCACAGATGCGAGCTTGCTAAAGCAAGCCAGGCCTCGCAGAAGCGGATAGTCCGTAGAAGCGCGATCGCAGAAGCGGGAAAAGGGGAAGGGAAGCCTTGTCGCAGAAGCGGACGCTTCTTCGCAAAAGCGAGTCCGTAGAAGCAGACTCTCGTCCGCATAAGCAATCCAGTCCGCAGAAGCGACCCCAATATACGCAAAAGCGGAACCGCATATGCGGTTAAGTGTCCGATGATGCGAAAAAGCCTAGACAGAACCCATAAAATCGGAAGTTAACCATTTTTACTAATTTTTAATTTTGAGTCTCTGATTTAGGCGATTCCAAAGGGTTTTTTCACGAATTTGAATTGGGTAAGTGTTCTATGACCAAAAGTGATTATATTTCATAAATCCATGTCGATATTCATAAATCATTTCTGATTTAGATGGAAGAAATTGGAAATTTTGTAAAAACCTTTCAAAGAAGAAAATTTAAGATTTGAAGGTCCATTTGACATCGAAATTTGATAATTTTTGTATGGTTGGACTCGCATCAGAACGGGTGTTCGGATTTCATAAACCTTTCTGAGATTCGAGACGTGGCCCCCACTATTGATGTTTGAGATGAATTTTGGATTTTAATTCGGAAAATTAGTAAATTCATATGGAATTAATTCCTATGATTTGCATTGATTATATTGAATTGTTAATGACTAGATTTTAGGATTTCAGACTCAAATTTGCGAGGCAAAGGTCTATTGGAATCTTGAGTTGGTTTCAAAGTGAGGTAAGTATCGCGGTTAACCTTGAGAGAGTAGGATTTTATTTGTTTATTTGCTACGTGATTTAATGTGCGGGTACAATGTATATGTGAGGTGAAAAGTACTTATGTGTAGTGGTTGAGTCAAAGCATGCTGGAGGAATTTAATTCAATTTGAATAATTGTTTATTTAATTAAGATATTCCTGTTTAAGTTTATTATTGATTATTGATCGTTATTCGTGGAATTTTTATTGATTTACGTTGAATATGGTGAGAAAGAGCGTAAAAGCACGAAGGGTGATGTCGTGCCATTTTTTTTATTTATACTATCATTGTCATGGTGAGAAAGAGTGTAAAAGAACGAAGGATGTTGCCGTGTCATTTTTGTCAAGACCCAATTTCACCTATAGGTCGTGATGGCACCCAACACTACAGTTAGGCAAGCCAACTTAATAATTTAAGCATATATTGACAAAATTAAAATCAAGAAAAATAATAAAATACCAAATTCTACCAATGTGTGTGCCAAGACCTGGTGTCATAAGTGTATGAGCATCTAGTAGGTTATACAAAACCTCAAATACTGTCTGAAATACAAATACACAGAATGAAAAATACAAGGAGAGACACTAGTAGCTGCAGAACGGCTCAGAAAGGTAGCTCACCACTATGCCCCTGGATAATGTGGGTGTAAGACGATAGATCCCCCACTAGTACTTGCCTCAAGTCCTGCACAAAAAATACAGCAAGTGTAGTATGAGTACGTAAACAACGTGTACCCAGTAAGTATCAAGCCTAATCACAAAGTGGTAGAGACGAGATGGCCGACTTTGACACTCACCATGGGTCAATAATAATAATAACTGAAATACAACTAGAATATCTAAATCATCATGATTCATAGAATTTACGATAATTTATTTAACCAGCGGAAATAATCATATTCCTTCAAATGCAACAATTCTCAATATATTAATTAAATTCCTTCAATTCAAATAATTTCCAATTTATCAATTAATCTCATTTACAGGAATAACAATTAATTTCTCAACAAACAAGAATAATAATTCATTAAATTCCAAGGATTCTCAAATTTATCAATTAGTTTCGCAAGCTGAAATAAGCTATTAAGGTATCGTGTGAATTTTATTATTAAGCACGATTTCTACCGAGGACGTACGGCCCGATCCAGAGTGTCATGTACACTGCCGAGAGACGTGCGGCACGATCCATAGATGTATCTAACCTGCCGAAGCGTTCGGCCCGCTCCACAAGAAAGGAGGACATTTTCTTATGTACCTCCGGAAGGAGAGTATATTTATTATAAGATAAATTCAGGAGGAAGAACAATTTCTTTTAACAATTAATTAATTTAAACAGAAAATCAAGCATATGAGATTTCCATCCTTTAATATCTTTATCTAACAATTCACAATATATTCATATATATCAATTAATATTAATTAAATAAAGAATACAATTTACACAAGTAATTCATGCTTTGAGTCCTAAACTACCACGACTTTCGCATTAATAGTAGCTACGCGCAGACTCTCATCACCTCGTGCGTACGTAGCCCCCGCAATTAGCAACAGTTATTCAATTTAATCCCTATGGGGTAATTTTCCCCTCACAAGATTAGACAAGAGACTTACCTCGTCTCAAAGTCTAATTTCCGATTACCACGTCACGTTGAATTCTCGATTCGACGCCGAAAAATCCGAAACTATCCAAATGTTATACAAAATAATTAATATATGCTAAATGATTCGAAGTTTATCTAAAAATAAATTACCCTATCCAAAATGGTAAAATTCCAAAAATTCACCCCAAGCCCACGTGCCCGGATTTCGGAAATAGTCGGATGAAAACATTACCCATAATCTCAAGAACTTAAATATATAATTTCTACCCAATTTCATGACTATTTTCGTGGTTAAAATCTCATTTTTATAAAAATCTAGGTTTTTCATCTAAATCTTTGATTTTTAAGATTTACTAGTTATAATCTACCTATAATCTATGTATTTAACTCAAGGGGTGTGAAATTAACTTACCTTTCAATTGCTAGTTGAGACCCCCTTCTCAAAAGCTCTTGAAATCGCTCGGAAATGGAGAAACAAAACGGGCTCAAAATGTCTTAGCCCCGATTTTTAACCATTCTGCCCAACAGTGATTTTTGCACATGCGAAAGAGATACCGCACCTGCGGAAAAGCCTCGCAGTTGCGAATTTTCCCTCGCCTGCCAAGCCTCGCATCTGCGAAAAATGCTCGCACCTGCGCGTTCGCAGGTGCGCCCGAGATTCCGCACCTGTGATGGCAGACCTCCCCTTCCCTTTTTCTCTTCTGCGCATAAACCTCGCATCTGCGAGAGTCGCACCTGCGGCTGTCCAAGCGCAGGTTCGAACGTACCAGAAGCAGAAGGCTTCAGCTCTTCTTCAAAATTCCAAAATTGATTTGAGCCTCGTCCGGTTAACACTCGGGACCCCCGGACCCCGCCCAAACATACCAACAGGTTTGAGATCATAAAACAAACTTGCTCGAACTCTCGGAATGCGTAAAACAACATCAAATCTAAGAATCATACCCTAAACCAAATTGATTCAACCTTAAGAATTTCAAGTTCTTCAATTTACTTCCAATGCGCCGAAATATACTTAAACTACTCGGAATGACACAAATTTTTGCGTGCAAGTCTTAAATCACTATACGGAACTATTCCCAAACACGGAATTCCAAACGAACTTCAATTACTCAAAAACCTACCCCAAACCAAATTTAAATAATTTTAAACCTTCAAATAGTTGATTTTTACTATTAAGCATCAAAACTCTCCCGGGTTGTCCAAAATCATCATACGAACCTATTGGAACCGTCAAATCCTGATTCCGGGGTCGTTTCCTCAACATGTTGACCGAAGTCAAACTTGGCCATTTAAAGCTAACTTAAGGAACCAAGTGTTCCGATTTCAACCCACACACTTCCAAATCCCGAACCAACCATCCCCACGAGTCATAAATTAATAAAAGCATGTACGGGGAGTTTTATTTTAGGGAACGGGTTTCTAAAATTTAAAATGACCGGTTGGGTCATTACAATTTTTGAGTGTAAAAGCACAAAGGATGATGTCGTGCCATTTTCAGAGAGTGTAAAAGCACGAAGGGTGATGTCGTGTCAAAAGAGAGTTAAAGTATGAAGGGTGATGTTGTTCCAATTATTATTATTATTATTATTATTATTATTATTATTATTATTATTATTATTATTTATCAAATTATGCGAGGAATGAGATTAAAAGCACGGAGGGTGGTGCCGTGCCATTTTCATATTATCAGTTGCTCATTTTATTGTTGACGAATTAATTGGCTACTACGTGGCACTTCTACTGCTGAAATTTCCATATCATTCCCCTTCACATGTTCCTTCCCAAATTTATTATTTGTTATTTATTGTGTTATTGTTGCTTCGTATTTGTATATACTTGTACAGGTTATTTACGTACGTGTCTTGCCATAGCCTCGTCACTACTTCGTTGAGGTTAGGATCGACACTTACGGAGTATATGGGGTCGGTTGTACTCATACTACACTCTGCACTTCTTGTGCAGATTTTGGAGTTGGTCCCAGCGGCGTACCATAGACTTGCTCGGATTTAGCTACCCAGAGAAGACTTGAGGTATAACTGCACAACGTCCGCAGTTCTAAAGTCCCCTTCTATCTTATCTTATTGTGTATTATCTTTCAAACAGCTTGAATTTTATTCATACCTTTATTTGTATTATCCTAGTAGCTCATGCACTTGTTACACTAGATTCGGGGACGTATTTTGATGATTCGGTTGTTGTGGTCTTCCGCACTTTATTTCAATAATTAACTTCTGCTTAAATTGATTTGTTTAAAAATAGTTAAGATTTTTCTAACGTTGGCTTGCCTAGCAAGTGAAATGTTAGGCGCCATCATGGTCCCGAAGGTGGGAATTTCGGGTCATGACAAACATCTCTCACAAAGGCCAAATATGAAAAACACCCCTTACCAACCATACGTTGGGCATTCAAATAAGAAATTGCCCTGCTGGGAATATTATCGAAAGAACCTCTCCATTCAACCTTCGGCAACCCCGGCATCGCAAATTTCACGGTTTTTGTGTGACAGTCTAGAATAACATGACATTGAGACAACCAATCCATACCCAGGATTACATCAAAATCAACCATACTGAGAAATAAGAGATCAACTCTAGTTTCCAGTCCCCCAATAGTTACCACACACGATCGATATATCCATAATAATAATATTGCCCACCAGCGTAGATACACGAACAAGTAAAACTAAGGACTCACATGGCATATCCAGATAATGAGTAAAATACGATGATACATACGAATAAGTGGAACTAGGGTCAAATAATACAGAAGCATCCCTAAGACACACTGAGACAATTCCTGTGATCACTGCATCTGAAGCAATAACATCTAGTCTTGCAGGAAAAGCATAGAATCAGGTCTGACCACCACCTGATCGGCCTCCACCTCTTGGGAGACCCCTAGCTGACTTAGCCCCACCCCGAGCTGGCAGGGCAGGTGATGGAGCTACTGGTGCAAAAGTAATAACATGACTCATCTACTAAACTAGACCTCACGTAAGGAGGGGACAATATCTCTTTATGTGGCCCAAGTCTCTACACTCAAAGCAACCCTTCTCTGAAAAGGCTGGTATGTTCTGAGGCCGACCTCCAGAACTATAATAACTACCAGAAGAACCTGGTACAGATGATCCCTGAACTGAAGGAGAACAGGGCGTACTCTGGGCTGGAAGTGCACTGAGAGATGACTGATCCTGATGAGAACTGTATGAACCATAGCTGGATGATGCACCATAGTGAACTGGATGACCCGTTTGAGCGTGTTTGTAAGGACGACTCCTGTTGTGGTAGGACTACCCTCCAGAAGGTACCCCGTCAGAACCGCTCGAACCTCGAGGCCTCTTGGCCTCCCTCTCACCACGCTCCTTGCTACGGTCAACCTCTATCTGCCGAGCAATGTCAACCACCTCGTCAAAAGTGGCAACAGATACCTTCTCCCTAGTCATAAGTAACCACAGCTAATATGTGAGGCCATCAATGAACCTCCTAATCCTCTCCCTCTTAGTGGGAACCAACCAAACTGCATGACGATCCAACTCATAAAATCTCATCTCGTACTGTGTCACAGATATGCCATCCTGACGTAACTGCTCAAACTATCTGCGCTGCTCCTATCTGCGAGACTGTGCCACAAACTTCTCCAAAAAGAGAACCGAGAACTCCTGCCATGTAAGTGGTGCTGCACCGATCGGCTTGCACCTCTCGTAAGCCTCCAACCATCTGAAGGCAGCCCCAAAAAACTAAAAAGTAGTGAACGAGACCTTACTGGTCTCTAGAATACCCGCTGTCTGAAGCATCCGCTGGCACTTATCCAGAAAACCCTGAGCATCATCTAACTCAGCACCGCTAAATGATGGAGGTCGAAGGCTCCCAAATCTCTCAAGTTTCCTTTGCTCATCATCTGCCATATCGGGGATTACCGGGGCCTGAGCAGCTGCAACTGGCTAGACTGGTAGTGCCTACGGTATCTGAAGTGCATGCACTACCTAATCTGGTGTACGGGCAATAGGGGTATGAGTACCTCCCCTGGCCTGAGAAGTGGCAGGTGCGGCCTGAGCTGAAACCACCTGAGCAAGGACAGTGCAAACTGTCGATATTTGGGCCAGAGCCTCCTAAAGGTCTGGAATCACAATGGGCACAGCTGGTGCCTTAGCTGGTCTTGTTGGCTCAGCTATATCTAGAATATTCTCCTGAGCTGGAGTAACTGGTGCGACAGAAATTTAGTTTCCGGAATCAACAAATTCGCGTGACAGAATATAAGAAGGTGAATTGTTTTCCTAAGGGTTCGGCAACCGCTCGAAGATAAGTACAGACGCCTTTGTACCGATCCGCAAGACTCTACTAAACCTGCTCATGACTCGTGAGACCTATGTAACCTAGGCTCTGATACCAACTTGTCACGACACAAAATTTTACCTTTCGTGATGGCGCCTATCATGATATTAGGAAAGCCGACAATCTCAATAAACCACCATATCTTTTAAGTTTGAAAACATAATATTTTAATTCATCGGAAGAAATCTCACAAATACATATATAAATACTACTAAAATCCGGTGTCACTGAGTACAAGAGCATCTAAATGAATACAAAGTCTGACTGATAAAATCACTGCCTCAAATATAGAACAATACAATAACTAGAAAGTAAGGAAGACAAAGTCTGCGGACGCCAAGCAGCTACCTTGATAGTCTCCAACAGAACAAACTTCGAAATCTAGTAACCGCCGTATCCAGGAGCACCTGTATCTGCACACGAGGTGCAGAGTGTAGTATGAGGACAACCAATTCAATAAGTAACAAGGCTAACCTTTGGGCTGAAAGTAGTGACGAGCTCAGCAAGTACAATCCAGTATAGAAATAACACTACAGAAATGTAGGCATGCTTCCAAGTTCAACAGTTACTCTCAATACAAATAAAATAGATCAATTATGAACAATATGAGGAATATGACATCTCTATATCTACATGCCAATGTACATACTGTATGTGATGCGCCTTAGTGAATATCAATGATTCGGACAAGATCCATGTCTAGGTAAAATTCATCCCTCAATAAAAATGCTTCAGGCAAGATCCATGCCCAGGGAAGATCTATCCCTCAATATATATCTATGGCAAGATCCATGGCCAGGGAAGATCCATCCCCCATATATATATCAACTACTCTCACTGTGGGGGTGCAGAGGCCGGAGGGGCTCCTTCAACCCAAGTGCTATATAGCCAAATCCAGGCATAAATAAATAAACATAACTATCACTCATAATTTCCAATCTCTCGGATTCTCAATAACATGAAGAATCAACCCGACTTAATGATATGAAGTATCAATGAATGACAGCAGAAACTAAGATATGATATGCAAGTAATAGATGTGACTGAGTACAAAAATTATAATTTAAACAATAATTCAACCACAATACAACCCATGTGGGTCCCAAAATATATCGGTGTGTAGCCTAAGCATCATCTTTAATATTAGTCTCAGCTCAAATTATCTAACACGTGGAGGAAATGCGGATAATATCATTTATTTAATTATGCAACTCCATGGAATCAATTTAAGTCACAAATTCCATGATGCACGCCCACACGCCCGTCACCTACAATGTGCGTCATCTCCAAACAATTCATTCAACACAAAATTCAAGGATTTATACCCTCGAAACCAAGTTTAGAAGTGTTACTTACCTAAAAACGCGTAATTTCTTACTCCGCTATTCCCTTGCCTCGTGAATTAGTCTCCAAACGTCCCGAATCTAGCCACAAGAAGTACAGTAGAATCAATATAAGCTATAAGAATAAATTCCACAAGAAAATATGAAATTATAGCCAAAAAGTCCGAAATCGGCTCAAACCCGGTCCCCGGGCCCACGTCTCGAAATCAGACAAAAGTCATAAAACCCAAAAGCTCATTCACTCACGAGTCTAACTATACCAAATTTACTCAAATCCAATAACAAAATCCCCTTCAAAACCTCAAAATTCTAGTCCAGGAACTCTTCCTCATTTTTCCCAAATTTTCATCTCAATACACTAATTAAATGATGAAAACAATGATATATTCGTATATATCAACCAAATACAAGTTAGAATCACTTAACCCGATATTTTTCTTGAAAATATCTCAAAAATCGCCTCTCCCCAAGCTCCAATTTGGAAAAAATAGAAAATGGGACGAAGCCCCCATTTTATAGCTTAAAGTTTATGTTCAGGCGCTACCCTCGTTTTCTGCCCTCGTTTTTTTCCCCCGATTTCTGCCCTCATTTTCTACCCTCGTTTTCTACCCCCGTTTTCCATCAGAAAAATTCCAACAGCTGTTTAAGTCCAAAATTTGATCCGTTAACCATCTGAAACTCACTCGAGGCCCTCGGGACCTCAACCAAATACACCAACAAATCCTAAAACATCATACGAACTTAGTCGAAACCTCAAATCACATAAAACAACGCTAAAACCACGAATCATACCCCAATTCAAGCTTAAGGAACTTAAGAATTTCCAACTTCTACATTCGATACCGAAACCTATCAAATCAAGTCCGATTGATCTCAAATTTTGCACACAAGTCATAAATAATATAATGAGGCTATGAAAAGTTTCAGAAATGAATTCCGACCCCGATATCAAAAAGTCAACTCCCCGGTCAAACTTTTCAAAAATTCATCTTTCGTCATTTCAAGCCAAATTCCACTACGGACTTCAAAAACTTTTCCGAACACGCTCCTATATTTCCTTATTATTCCAGTTAAAATGAGTTGCATGATTATATAGTCACACAAATATTATATCACATTTAATATCACAAATTTACATGTCTTTCTTTTATTTTCTTAGTATATCTTATTTTTATTTTAATAAACCAAACGTAATAATTCTGTTATTATTTAATTCTCATATTGTAGTTTCAGTATAACTAGTTGCTTCAGATTTTATAATTAGAAAAAATATTTAAATAGAAGAACGGAAAAAGAATGGTATCAGTGTTATGTGACGGGAGAGAAGAAAAGAGGAGAAGAGAAAATGGGGCTTTGTGTGGCTAGGGTGGATTATAGGATATTTTAAAGGAAAAGAATTGTTTACACATGATTCATTAAATTTTGGGTCAGTTTTAAGATTTCAAATTTGGGAATTTAATTTATGCTATATATGTAAATAAATTTGCTATTTATGAAATAAAACAAAAGTGATGTTGGTTATATAAATATTTTCTTACTAATTGCTCTACAATATAAAAATCCCTACATGGAGGCCCATTTCCCCGAAGGTCAAATGGTTTTGTGGGTCATTACAAACTTTTTTTTAGTTTTATGACTCATTTCTTTTTTTATACATGAGAGATTTTATTTTACACATAAGGGATCTATCTTTTACGTATAAGAGATCTAGAAGATACACTTTCTTAATTTCATCATTGTAAAAAGCCATGAAGGCCCATTTCCTTGAAGCAATGCCATTAATTCCTACATTATATTGTGTTGGTACACTTTTGTCGCACTCCAAAATCCATACTCCGGTAACCGGCACGGGCAAATCTATTCGCACAACCAATCCCACATGATGGAATCTCGACAATATATATATATATATATATATATATATATATATATATATATATAATTAAAAGAAAAGAAAAAAGTCTCCGCATTAATCCAAGTGGCAGTCTCACAATAGGCGACTTGGCAAGAAATTTAGAAAAGTCTAATTGCTTATTTCATATAATACAAAAAAAAATATAAAATACATTTTATACAAAATAATAAAAGAACATATTTTGGACGAAGTAACAAATCAAAATTAGTATTAATTATCAAATTATGTCGGTTATAGATTATAGATAAAATACTAAATTTAAAAAATAATTAAAACTAAGAAAGTAAATAATACTCAATATATTATTGATAAATTTAGATAATTAAAGAATTAAGCAAGCTTGAAAGTGAAGCCACGTAATAGTCAAACTTGATATGAAGATAATATATTGAAAGTTGTATAAATTATATTAAAATGATGGTAGTCAAGCTTGATATGAAGCCAAGTAGCGTATTGAGAAAGAGTAAAAAAATATAGAATGATGAAACTTATTTAAATTTGAGATGAGAAAGTGATTTTTCAATTATGATGAAAAAATACAATGTAATACCACATAATTAAAATTGAAATAAATCAAATCAAATAACATTGAACATTAAAAGATTTTCAAGTAACGAATAAATAAAATTACTAACAAGAAAATAAATTTTTTATTATAAAATCATTTATATAAAACTTATTTGAATTTGAGATGAGCAAGTATCTTTTGAATTATGATGAGAAAATTTATACAAATAATAAAACATAACTAAAACCCTAATAGATAAAGTCAAAAATAAAAAGATATAGAATGATGAATGAATTTTAAGTAAAAGAGTAATCAATTAATAATCATCTTTATCAAGAATAAGAAATCTATTTTATCTATGTTATATTAAAGGAATTAATACGCGAGGATATTAAATTTAAAGGCAAACCAATAAAAAATTTATATGATAATGTAATCATACTGAGCAACGATTAAAGCAATATCGATAATCGAGGATCAAAAGGAGAAAAAATGGTATAGAGTATAAAATTATAAGTTTTATTAGAATTTCAAATCAAAAACTATTTTTGAGTATGGTATAATCATATTGACACGTGTATATTTGGACTTTTTCAATTGTTAAGGGCATTATTATTATTATTATTATTATTATTATTATTATTATTATTTTAACCGTTTTGATATATTAGAGGTTAATTTTAATATTTTGTTTGTCTATACGGCTCCACTATACCAAACGTCAAAGTCAAAAGCTGGACAATTGTTACTGGAAGGGTATATTTGAGATGAAAGATCAATAACGATGGGGATTTTCATGAACCAACATATATGTAAACGAAAGATAAATGTAACACAAATCGAATGTTTACTAATCCTTCTAAAAGTTTAAGCAAGTTGTAAAATTTAACATTTCAAAATCACGAAAAATTTATAGGAAGACAACTCCTTGCTAAATCATCTCTCATATTCCTGTTAGCCACTACATAACTCATCAATTGTATTCCTAGAGAGCATTAGGGGAGATTAAAGTCTCCACATATGTTAAAGCACGATAGAAGTAAAGTGATGCTTCAAGCCCAGCAATTTTAACTTCTTCAAACTTTTGTGTTTTTGGATCGTAAAATAGTAATTCAGCTTTACTCCTCCGAAATAAGATGCCTCCATCCTTCATAAAGCTCACAGGAAGGACATGGATTCTTGTACAAAGCCAGTTATCATCTGGCACTGGCACTGTAATTGCTAATACTTTACTCCATGAATAGCTCATGGTTCCATTCTTTTTCATACGCCAAACCTCGAAATCGGCCAACTCATTAATAAGGGACGAAAACTTTGTCAAACAAAGGCATCCTTCAACAGTGAACAAATTTGGTTTTTCCATTAATAGGTCCCGATGACCTTGAAACAATATTTCTTCAAAATTTTCATTTTTCAAACACAAAGATAAAATAAATTTATTGTCGGGTGGCTCATCTATGATCATATAAACAATTCCATCAGCAACAACCATATCTCCCTCAATGTCATAGCTTACGGGTAGCTTACCAATCAATTTCCACGAGTCACTCTTGGTCGAAAATATTTGAACATCATGTCCATCTGGATGATATATTAATCCTAGTCTAACTATTTTGTAATCGTCTTTGGAAGATGGAGAATCGTACCCTAAACCATAAAAAGTATGGGACTGCTCCTCACCATGAATGGAGATTGGACTTGGGATTTTTCTTGATTGACAATATTGTAAGGAGAGAGAGCTAGAACAAATAACCCACTGCAAGAATTCACATATACTTTACCACCCCATGAAGATTCTGGAATTGTTGGAGGCTTAAGAAGAGAGACAACAGAATCACGTTGAAGTGAAGGGGCGAGTTCGGAGACTACCAAGGTAACTGTAGTGGACTGTATTCTAATTTAGACGCTCATGTACTCTGTGACACCCCGGATTTGGGATGGATTGTATCGTGTTTTGGATATTTCTATTTTCAAAAAGGCTTTCCTTAATTATTAATTTACTTCTGTCTTTATGTTCAAAGATTTTGTTGTGTTGAGATGTTGAGTTGTGGCTTGCCTAGTTCCACGATAGGCGTCATCAGGACGTTTATATTTTGACAAATTTTCGTCTTGATTTGATTTATAGTCTCGAGTTATGAGTGTGTTGGAGGATATTCCACGTTGTTAAATTGTGGGACAAATTAAATTCTCATGTCTTGTTAATGAGTTTGGACTTAGAAGGATTAAGTGATTGCGTAGTAATTGTGGTTGCGAAGGGTATAACAAGATGCTAATTTGAGGCTAAACAGGTGGGTTATCTCTCGCGGAGTAATCTACATAGGTGTGTTTCTTATAATGTTGATGGAGAATTTCTTTTCTACAAGTGGGGTGTATGTGTTGAGATTTGAATTTGAATCTGGTCGAGAAAGCTGACTTGAGTGTCAAGAGAATGAATGCGATCTTAGCAGATGATTGAGGTATCTTATGGTTGGTGTTGCATGAGCTTGAGAAGAATTTTCATTGAAGTGAGTGTGGTATTATAGCAGTGATAGAGTATGGATATTGTGAGTTATGGAAAGTTTCATTCTATGGCTTTGAGACAAGTGGGGGAGTCTGTTATCACCGATTTGATTGCACGGTTATATGTTGTATTGATTTTGGTCTGAGGCATACTTGTGGATTAGTTATGACTTGCAGAGGTTGAGATTGAGGATGAGTCGAGTAAGAAAATTCCCGGATACGGGTTATATTGCACTTTATGAGTATATGAAAATCATGGAATGATTAAGTTGTTATTTGAAGGATGTCGTGTGCACGAAGTATGAATTTGATTAGTAGTATTAAGGCAGGGTTACTTCTTTGGGTGTTGTTGTGCTAATGGGGCACATGTCTTTTGGCCCGTTTGGGCGGTGCAATTTGGATTTGAGCAAAGTGGGTGACTCTCGAGGGGGTTCTAATGGATTAAAAATGTATATGTGGCAATTTTCAATTTTTCGAATTCGTATATCGCTAGAATCGGTTATTTACATTGGATAGTGTCGAAACTTGCAGTAATTATGTATTATTATCGATTCTACATTTCAATATAAGAAAGAAAAGAGAAACAATTTTAAATTCACCTAAGGTCTTTTAGAGTGGGTGTCTCGGTTGTGGTATTTTGTGGTGCTTAAGAAATATACAATGGATTATGGGCCTTAGGGCAGTGTAGTAGTATGTTAAGATGTCTTGTAGTAAGCTTTGGGTTAGGATCGTGGAGTTCTGACAAGGAAAAGTGTCAACTTGAGGGTAATTCAGAAGAAATTAAGAGAAAATAGGACGACTAGGTAGTAGGTTGGACCAGTTTGGTAATGGTATGATCAGATCTTAGGGTACCTATGATGTGGAGAGGCTTTACAAATGTTTTGGTAGCAATATTCTTAATTTGGTGACCTGCATGGCTTGGTCAAGTTAGAGGAATTCATTCTGATATCTTGGTTGTGTGCAAATGGATTTCGAAGTGTCCTTGGTGGTTTCTACCATGGTTTTAGCCGGATATGTCCTACCGGCGTGAGGAACATGTTGTGTATTGTGATTTCCTCCTGTATGGGAGCAATAGGAAGGTTTCTAACTAACTGGGTATGTAAATTGTTGGTGACTCAAAGTTGATAATGAGATTCTTGTGCTTGTCACATAATGACATGATAGTTGTGATTAAGATTTACATGTACAAGGTGGCAGTTCATTCTTGAAGGGAAGGTCACGAATTCTGGATAGAATGGTCAGTGTTATATTTTTAGATGAATGTTATAACTACTCGATAATCCCCGAGAAGGGTGTGCGTTTCAAAAGGAGCATTGTGTTTTGATTTACTGATGTTCATTAGTATTACGGTACTCACCTGGTTGATAGACTGTTGATATTCAAATTAGTTCTATGTGGAATAGAAGAATTATGAAAGTATTCCTCGTGGGGTGATCGTTCATGATAGATGTGTTACTCATTCGAGTGTTGGAGTTGGGATCAATTACTATGGTTCATGTGTTCTATGAATTTGGAGACTAGGAGTTCTCTGAAGCATATTGTTTCAGAGTTGCGGCTTGTTGGAGGTGAGTGTTTTATTTAAAATCAGTGGAGGCACTAGTTGCACTAATTATTTATGATAGCTACGCGCTATGAGTGCGCATATATGTGAGGTTTGAACCCACATGCCGGCATCAGATCAAGTATTCATACTCGGAAAAATGCTTAGGCTATGATATGCCTCGAGTTGACTATTAAGCGTAAAGTTATAACGTTTATCATATTCGTACCTTTGTTGAGAACTATCTGGGCTATACTTGAGGTTACAAAGAGGCTAATTCCTTGAATAAACCGGGTAGTTACTATTTCTGCGTTAACTTGCTGATTTCTGCATTACTATTTCTGCATGAATCTTATTTCATTTATCATATACATGTGTACTTATTTGATATCTCGTGTATGATATGCTTGGACTGGAGGCCTGTGACCATGTGTGGCAGATTATGTTATTGGCACGTCAGTTGTCCGTGCGGATCCATATACTGATATTATTGGCACTTGAATTATTCGTGCAGGTCCAGATATTGATACTATAGCACGTGAGTTATCCGTACGTGTGATGTTAATGTGAGCTCTAGGATAGCTGGTTACTGTTATTAGATTCGTGTGTCTTATTTCTACTATACATGATGAGCTCATAGCATTGCGGTTATGGTGGTGCTGGTTGAACTTGCAAAAACGGATCTCTTCTTTGAGACAGTTTCCATTTTAGGTACATGGATTGCGCAATTTGTGGCTTGAGTTATATTAGTGCGTCATGTCTGTGGAATAGTTGTGTTTAATAGTATAAGGTCATTGGACCTAGAATGGATACTATTATGTTTTATTACGGTATATTCGGGAGGATAATATTGAAAGTCGTCTTAGAAGGTGATTATGATTCTGGTTCGGGCGAGAGAGCTCCATGGCTAGTTGATCTGATGAGTGGTTATGAGTTTTTGATTGTTTCTTTCATCATTAGTAGTGTACGAAGGTTTTGAAATGAGGTTCTGTTCAATGAGGGGTTTTATACTAGTACCTGGTTGGTTTTGAGTAGTTACTGTGATCGGGAATGGTGTTGTGAGTATGCAAGTTGTGTAGTATCTTATGAGATTATATCTGGGATTATGGTTATGGCTTGATACAGCTTGTTCAGACTCATACAGTGTGTAGATGTGAGATTCGGGTCTTGAAAAGAATTGTGGATGTTAAAAATTGGGCTCCAAGGTTTTTGGGCTAAGGTTAAATTAATGATTTTCAGTTATGTTGTGTTGTCAGGACTATATAGAATAGGGTGACGTAGGATCATCTATGGGTATGTGCGTGGTTAGGTGGAATAGATATTTGAAGGTTTGGAACAACTCTTGGCACGTTCAAGTACGAACGTATGTTTAAGTGAGGGAGAATGTAATGACCCGACCGATCGTTTTGAGTATTACATCCCCGTTCACCCATTTACTACTCAATTTATGTTTTAAAGTTAATATATGACATGCCAGGGTAATTGGTTCGAGTCCGGTTAGGTTTTGAAATGAATTGAGACACTTAGTGTCCAAGATGAAAACTAAAGTTGAAAAGGTTGACTAGATGTCGACTTATATGTAAACGACACGGCAATAGAATTTTGATGATTCCAATAGCTCTGTATGGTGATTTTGGACTTAGGATCTTGTCCAAAAAATTATTTGGAAGTCCGTAGTTAAATTAGGCTTGAAATAGCTAAAATAGAAATTTAAGTTTGAAAGTTTGATTGGGGGGTTGACTTTTTGATATCAGATTCGGATTCCAATTCTGAAAATTGGAATAGGTCTGTTATGCCATTTACGATTTGTGTGCAAAATTTAATGTCAATCGGACTTGATTTGATATGTTTCGGCATCCAATGTAGAAGTTGGAAATTTTTAGTTTTATTAGGCTTGAATTGGGGGTATGATTTGTGGTTCTAGCCCCGATCCAGAACAATTATAATGTATAAAGCCATGCTGGCTTGCTGCAGGCGGGCAACCCCGATCCATTTAATAATAAGGCCTGCTGCAGGCGGGCAGCCCCGATCCAGAATAATAATAATGTATAAAGCCATTCTGGCCTGCTGCATGCGGGCAGCCCCGATCCATTTAATAATAACATATATAAAGCCAAATGGCATGCTGCGTTGCGCAGCTCAATCCCATAAATATCCTCACAATGGGCAATTATTACTGAGTGTGAAATGTATATTTTTAAACAATTAGTTCAACAGCATCACGACCCCGTGGGTCCTAAAATATCGGAACATAGCCTAAACATGATCTTTATTACTAGCCTCAGCATAATTCCTCGAACACGTGCCACACGTTGAAATAATCACATGATTCTTTAATTTTACTACTTCACATGATTTATTCAAGACACACTTTTTGTGGTGCATGTCTCCATGTTCATCACCTATCGTGTGTGTTACCTACAAACAATTCATATCATAATAAATTCGGGGATTCATACCCTCATAACCAAGTTTAGAAGTGTTACTTACATCAAGCCGTGAAATTCTTATTCTGCAATGTCCTTTCCTCGTGAATTGGTCTCCAAACGCCTAGAATCTGGCTATAAATAATTCGTTTGAGTCATTAAAATTCATTAGAATTAATTCCATAAGAAAATGCTAATGTTCCACAAAAATCCGAAATTTAGCTCAAAATTCACTCGTGGGGCCCACGTCTCGGAACTCGCAAAAGTTACAAAATCCGAAAGTCCATTCAACCATGAGTCTAACCATACCAATTATATCAAAATCCGACCCCATCTCGACCCTCAAATCTTCAATTTAAACTAAGAGGGTTTTTCAAACTTTTCCAACTTAATTCACCAATTAAATGATAAAAACAAGCATGGATTCGGGTAATTAAACCAATATTGAGTTAAGAACACTTACCCCGTTATTTTCCTTGAAAAACTCCCGAAATTGCCTCTTCCAAGACTTTTCTTCTTCGCGAACGCGGTATGTGCCTCGCATTCGCGAAGCACAAAATAGTTCCCGTCCAAATTCCTCCTTCGCGAACGCAACATCACCCTTGTGTTCGCGAAGCAGAAAATTCCTCTACCTCAATGCCTTCTACGCCAACGCGTTCCACGCATCGCTAACGCGATGCTTCATTCCCCCTCACTATGCGAACGCGACACCCTCTACGCGAACGCGCACACCAATTGCCTGGGGTCCTCAAGCTAACTCTGAAATACCTTAAAACCAAAACCGACAATTCACACAAGTCATAATACCTCGTAGGAAGTTATTCAACACTTCAAATAGTTGAAAGGAGCGTAAATTCTCAAAACGACCGGTCGGGTCGTTACAATCTCCCCCACTTAAACATACGTTCGTCCTCGAATGTGCCAAGAGTTGTTCTTAACCTTCAAATCTCTATTCCACCTTACCACGCACATACCCGGGAGTGATCTCATGTCACCCTATTCTATATAGGCATGACCACACAACATAACTGGAAATCATTAATTTAACGTTAGCCCAAAAACCTTGGAGCTAAATTTCTAATATCCAAAATTCTTTTCAAGACCCGAATCTCTCATCTACGCACTGTATAAGCCTGAACAAGCTGTATCAAGCTATAGCCATAACCCCATATATGATCACATAGCATACTACACAACTCACATGCTCGTAGCACCATTCCCGATCACAGTAATGACTCCAAACCAACAAGTACTAGTATAAAACCTCATATCTAGCCAAACCTCATTCCAAAACCTTCATACACTGCCAATGATGAAAGAAATAATCAAAAACTCATAACCACTCATCAGATCAACTAGCCATGGAGCTCTCTCACCCCAACCAAAACCATAACCCTCTTGAATATACCATAATAAAGCCTGATAGTACCCATTCTAGGTCCAATGACCTTATATTATTAAACACAACTATCCCATTGACACGCCACATCAATAAAACTCCAGCCGCCACTGCGCAATCCGTGTACCCAAATATGGGAGAGGTCTCAAAGGAAGAAAATCGTATTGTAAGTTCAACAAGTACTACCACAACCGCAATGTTACAACCAACTCCTCAAATTTTGTGAAGCCGTAAGCACATGTGCACAATTGTAGAGAAAGGAAATTAATGAATCAGATAAAGTATCATAGAAATAAAATTCCCACACACGGCACGGACGACTCAGGTGCCAATATTATGAATCGCCCGGCATGGTTACAGGCCTCCAGTCCTAGCATATCATACAGGAGCAATTAAACAAGTACACTTGTATATGATAATGAAATATGATTCCCATGATCCTGGACTGGTATAAATAACATGCCATAGTGTAAGTATGTGCAAAGTCTACTATCACACTTCATCGGCAATTTAACGCTAAAACATAGTAACTACCCCGCTTATTCAAGGAAATTAGCCTCTTTGTAACCTCAACTATAGCCCAGATAGTTTTCAACAAAGGTATGAACATGAGAAACATTCTAACTTTACGCTTAACAGTCAACTCTAGGCATATCATAGCCTAAGCATTCTTTCGAGTATGAATACATGCCCTGATGTTCGCATATTGGCTCAAACCTCACATATATGCACACTTATAGCGCGTGGCTATCACAAATAATTAACGCAACTAGTGCCTCCACTGAGTTTAAAGAAAATACTCATCTCAAACAGGCCGCAATCCAAAATAATATACTTCTGAGAACTCCCAGTCTCCAAATTCATGAAACACATGAATCACCGTAACTGATCTCAACTCCAGCACTAGAATGACTAGCACATCTTCCATTCATGATCTTCCCAGAAGGAATACTATCATAATTCTTCTGCGCAACATAGAAATAATTTGAATATCAATAGTCTATCAACCAGGTGAGTACTGCAATACCAATGAACATCCGTAAGTCAAAACACAATGCGCCTTTTAAAATGCGCACCCTTCTCGGGGATTATCGAGTAGTTATAACATTAATCTAATTATCTGAAATTGGCCATTCTGTCCAAAATTTATGATCTTCCTTTCAAGAATGGACTGCCACCTTGTACATGTAAATCCTAATCCAGCGCCACACACCACATCTATCATGTCATCATGTGACAAATATGAGAATCTCATTATCAACTTTGGGTAACCAGCAAATTACATACCTGGTCATTTAGTAACCTTCATCTTGCTTCCACTGCGCAATCCGTGTACCCAAATATGGGAGAGGTCTCAAGGAAGAAAACCGTATTGCAAGTTCAACAAATACTACCACAACCGCAATGTTACAACCAACTCCTCAAATTTCGTGAAGCCGTAGGCGCATGTGCACAATTGTAGAGGAAGGAAATTAATGAATCAGATAAAGTATCATAGAAATACAATTCCCACACACGGCACGGACGACTCACGTGCCAATAATATGAATCGCCCGGCATGGTTACAGGCCTCCAGTCCTAGCATATCATACAGGAAAATTTAAACAAGTACACTTGTATATGATAATGAAATAAGATTCCCATGCTCCTGGCCTGGTATAAATAACATGCCATAGTGTAAGCATGTGCAAAGTCTACTATCACACTTCATCGGCAATTTAACGCTAAAACATAGTAACTACCCCGCTTATTCAAGGAAATTAGCCTCTTTGTAACCTCAACTATAGCCGAGATAGTTTTCAACAAAGGTATGAACATGAGAAACATTCTAACTTTACGCTTAACGGTCAACTCTAGGCATATCATAGCCTAAGCATTCTTTCGAGTATGAATACATGCCCTGATGTTCGCATATTGGCTCAAACCTCACATATATGCACACTTATAGCGCGTGGCTATCACAAATAATTAACGCAACTAGTGCCTCCACTGAGTTTAAAGAAAATACTCATCTCAAACAGGCCGCAACCCGAAATAATATACTTCTGAGAACTCCCAGTCTCCAAATTCATGAAACACATGAATCACCGTAACTGATCTCAACTCCAGCACTAGAATGACTAACACGTCTTCCATTCATGATCTTCCCAGAAGGAATACTTTCATAATTCTTCTATGCAACATAGAAATAATTTGAATATCAATAGTCTATCAACCAGGTGAGTACTGTAATACCAATGAACATCCGTAAGTCAAAACACAATGAATGGAGATTATATAAACAATTCCATCAGCAACAACCATATCTCCCTCGATGTCATAGCTTACGTGTAGCTTCCCAATCAATTTCCACGAGTCACTCTTGGTCGAAAATATTTGAACATCATGTCCATCTAGATGATATATTAATCCTAGTCCAACTATTTTGTAATCGTCTTTGGAAGATGGAGAATCGTACCCTAAACCATAAAAAGTATAGAACTGCTCCTCACCATGAATGGAGATTGGACTTGGGATTTTTCTTGATTCTCTGATGGTCGGGTTCCACAGGACAATATTGTAAGGAGAGAGAGCTAGAACAAATAACCCACTGCAAGAATTCACATATACTTTACCACCCCATGAAGATTCTGGAATTGTTGGAGGCTTAAGAAGAGAGACAACAGAATCACGTTGAAGTGAAGGGACGTCTAAGGAGTAGTGATACATTTGTTCCGTCACCATTCCATAACAACTCAGAAAGATTTTTTGATTTTGATAATTTTTTATATCACTTTTGCATCGATCTTGGTGAAAATTGATGAATTGACGATCTTCAATTAGTGAACACCAAGATTTGCAAACGAGCTTGAACCGTAAAAGCGATCTCACAGGAAGTTTTATCAGTACATCGATGATATTATCATGGGCAATAAAGTTATCAGGCATTCTGTTTGGGTTTGAGCTAGTACTGTTTGTGGTGTTGAAAGAATGTCACTAGGGTTGGGGTTTAATAAGTAAAGTAAACAGACGCTTTTATGTGAAAAGGATTCTTTACATCTGACCTTTTTTATCCTAATTTCACCCAACTTTGTCATGTCGCTTGTTTTTGCCTTTTCCCTGATGGGGTAGGATTGCAATTTTAACTTTTTGATAAGACGGTGCCAATATCTTCTCACACGAATGTGAGACGTGTAGAACTCGACAAATTACAAAGATAACGACTTCCTTGATACGAGACTTCACTAAGCTTGGGCAATATGTTAGTAATCTATCTATCTTAATAATCTATCTATTTATCTCTCTCTCTCTCTCTCTCTCTCTCTCTCTCTCTCTTATATATATATATATATATATATATATATATATATATATATATATATATATATATATATATATATATATTTACTATAAAAACATGAATAATTTATGTTTAATATTGAACGACTAAAATAACCTTAAAATATTGGTCGATTTTTATAATCTTAATTATTTGTATAATTTAAGGATATAATTGTAAATTACGTGAGGTTGGTTTTTCTTTCCATCTAAGCTACGCATACACCAATGTTGCATAGCCGACTTTTGAATTTCTTAGTTTTATTAGGCTTGAATTAGGGTGTGATTCGTGTTTTTAGCGTTGTTTGATGTGATTTGAGGCTTTGACTAAGTTTGTATGATGTTTTAGGGCTTGTTGGTATATTTGGTTTTGGCCCTGGGGGCCTCGGGTGAGTTTCAGATGGTTAACAGATCAAATTCGGACTTAGAAGAAATCTGAAAGCTTCTGCCTTCTGGTGCAATCGCACCTGCGGAATTTGACTCGCAGGTGCGACTTCGCAGAAGCTGGATGGGCATCGCAGGTGCTAAGGTCCGCAGAAGCGAAGCAGGCGTAGAAGCGGCAGAATGACCGCAAAAACGGGACGACATATGCGGTTAGTTTTTCGCAAAAGCGGAACCCTTGGACAAATTACAAAAACAGAGGGGTTCCGACATTTTTTGTCATTTGGGACATTTCAAGCACGGTTTTGGGCGATTTTTCAGAGGGAATTCACGGGAAAATTTGAGGTAATTAAGTCACTTGTGATCATTGTTAGTCAATAATATTGGATTATCATTGATTATTTCGACTAGATTACATGTTTTTGAGGTACAATTTGAGGATTTGGACCTAGGGATTTCAAAATAATAATTTGAGATTTGGAGGTCGAATTTTGGTAAATTTGGTATGGTTGGACTCGTGATTGAATGGGCGTTCATATTTTGTAACTTTTGTCGGGTTCTGATACGTGAGCCCCACGGGCGATGTTTGAGTTAAATATCGGATTTTGTTGGAAAATTAGTATTTTTATTTGAAATTAGTTCCTATAATTTGTATTGACTGAATCAAATTATTTGTGGCTAGATTTGAGGCGTTTGGAGACCGATTCGCGAGGCAAAGGCATTGCAGAATAAAGAATCACACGGTTTAAGGTAAGTAACAATTCTAAATTTGGTCTTGAGGGTATATATGAAACCCCGGATTATATGTTATGTGATTGATTTTGAGGTGACGCACATGCTAGATGACGGGCATGTGGGCGTGCACCATAGGAGTTGTGACTTGGTCAATTCCATGGATCTGTGTAGTTGAATAAATTATTGTTATATGTATATTTTCCACGTATTAGAGAAATCGAACTATAAATCATGTTTAAACCATGTGTTGACATTGTTGGGACCCACAGAGGTCGTGTACATATTGAATTATCTGTTAAATTTCTGTTTGGTATTCAGTCACGGTTTTACTTGCATATTACATCCCAGTCTCTATTGTTCATTATTGATTTATCATATCATTGTTGTTTGGGCTGCTTACCATGATTTCCGAGAGCCCGAGAGACTGGAGAGGTCGATGGCTGAGTGAGGTCGAGGACCTGATTGTGAGAATATTTATGGGATCAGGATGCACACCACATCATGTTTTCATGATTTATGCCATGATTGGCTTGTTATAGAGCTTGCGCTTGGTCGACTTTTATAACCTTAATTATTTGTATAATTTAAGGATATAAATATAAATTATGTGAAGTTGATTTTTCTTTCCATTTAAACTACGCATACAACAATGTTGCATAGCCAACTTTGGGTTAAATTCTTTTTCTTTGCTGCATACTTCTTCTTGCTATCCTACTTTTTGTTGGACAATATATGGTCGATTTAGATTTTTGGAACTTCTTTTTGCTAGCCTATTCCTTATTTGACAACAATATGCTTCCTTATTTAATCTTCTCCCGTTTGCATGGAATTCAACTTTATTGCACGAATCCATGTAGGAAAAGAATAAGCCAGTTATTCCTATAAAAGATGGCATTATTTCACATTATTCATTATTCTCTAAAGGTATTGGTGTAGAAAGAAGCAATTTTCTCCAAAGATATTATTCGTTCTCTCTATTATTCCCGTTTTTCGTAATTGAGTAATGTTTTAGGGTCGTGAATATGAATTAGAGAAAAAAAAATAATGACATCTTAACTTTTATTGTAATTGCTTGTGTGTCGTACTTCTTTATTTTTCGTCATAATTTTTAGTTTTGGATATCAAAGTCCTTTACATTGACGTGGTATTATGTTTAAATTGTATACCTTTAGATATCAATGGTTTGTGTGATTTCAACTAATGTTAGTGTAACAATATTAATTTTCAGCTACTAGATAATATTTGCAGTTTTTTCTTATGTATTGCAGGTATTTCGCGCAGCGTAATGGAATCAAATTTAGAAAAACAATATGTCCCAACAAATAACCTTAAACCTTATGATGTTGAAAGGGTAATTAAGATATTGGTTATTCGAATAGGACCATTAATAAAATATAAGAACAACAAAGGAGAGGGTTCGTGATGAGCGCAAAACACAACACAAAACTATTGCTCGCTAGTCAAAGGAAGTATAATTTAATTATCGTCAACACATGGATTGAATTTAAACATTGTTCGAATAATCTTCAGTTGATTACTATCCAGAAATATTAATACTTGATTTGATGATTATCAACTACGATTAACTACTAAGAATTAAGCAATTTATAATTGATCACAAAATGCAGCAGATGAGCAACGAAGAAATATCAATGAGAGAAATAAGGGCAATTCACTAGATAGGTGCAAGATAATTGACTCGGGGTCCAATTCTTGGGTTAGTTCACTCTATAATACTGTTGATTCTCACGAATTCAATATATAATTAGATTACATTTGAACTTAATGCTCCTCTTTCGATTAAACATCAATTTCAGTAATTAATCCAATTGAAGTGGGGTAAACAATTGCAACGAATAGAATGACAGTTATGGTCTAAAGGGTAACTTCTCACGGATATTTTCCTATTTTCTAGTTCGATTAACAATTCAAGAGACTCTTTCGATTACCTATTTGAATCACAAATTTAAACTAGAGCATAAGATGTAAAGAAATTCAATATCAAGCTCCTCTTTCGATTAAGCAAAATAAGAAATAACTCCACAATACGAATTAAAACTCCAACAATTACCAAGAATCAAATCCCTAATCAAGTTATCAAAACACCGTATTTGTCAACACCCTAATAAAAATTACTCCACATCTATAGAAAAAGTCATCTCAATACGGTTTAACAACAAAGAAAATAGGAATGCTAATGATTCGATACAAACTCCCGTATATCACCGATCGTTGGTTGAAACCTTGATGAATTCTTGTGTCTTTTTGCCTTAGTTGCTTCTCCAATCTTTCGTAGGTCAAAAGTCCCTTCAAAAACGTATTTTGGTGTATTTATACCCTGTAGAAATGGGCCCGGATGAAACTACCCTTTCATAGCCGAAACAGGAAATAACTCTGACAAAATTACGTGCTTGTGAGGATCTTCAAAGAGCAGACTTTTTTGTCATGCAACAACTTTTACACAGTCGCGTCGCGCCATGTCGCGCCCCATGCCGCGCGACAGTGTTATTTTTGAAGAGTAATTCTTTCTGTCCACTTTTTGACATCCGTACTTGGTCCTTGACCCCCGAAAATAATTCCGGCTTAATTTATTGGGTTTCTACTCAGACTTCAAAGTTCCAACTTGTTCGATTTAGCACAAAATTAACTTTTTAATTCGGAATCACTTCCTGCAAGGCATAAAATACGTAATAAGTGTAATTCACTATCATTTAAGCTCAAACACACATAAAATATAGTAATTAGAGTAATACTACGGCTAAAATACGGGTTTCTAGCCTACCATCAATACTCCACACTTAGATCATTGCTCGTCCTCGAGCAATCAAAAATACACTTCAAATAGGGATGACCTTTTCATCAAACAACTTCCCTAACCCATCATGCCAAGAATTTTTAAAGCATACTAGGCACCCTATTATAACATCCCAACCTCAAAACCCGACTCAAAAGCAACACATATTTGATTCACAACCTGCTCACTTACTCTAACACAGAGGTCAATGTCATTACCTTTTCTTCACAAGTCATGTTCCCTCACACCAAAAATAGAGAGTATTTCCACACACAATAAAATTCAAGAATAGATAGGAACTCAAGATAGACAGAATTAACTCACTCTCAGAATCAAAATTCATGTGCAACAGAAGACGTACCGTAGGCTTTCCCATAGTGTAATACTCTACTAATTGAGCATAATCAGTCAAAGATCAAGTAGGGCTTTAATTTGATCGTAATGTAGGTTGCGGGATGAGTGTGATACTATTTGGATAATAGTGGCTACACCTGCCTGAGCACTTTAATATAAATTCAAACCTCACACTCTTATGTTGAACCAACCCCAACCTTCGCATCATATTAACATCAAGCTCACAATTTCTTCAAGAACAGACAACGCAAATTTTTAATTTTTTTTTAGATTCTAATTTTCTCTTTTTTTTATCAATTCCGTACCAATGGCTCTCACTATTCTTTCAAACAGTGCACCTTTCCACTTTTCTAGAGTTTCACTCAAAAACTCAACCATACCTCCACTTAGCTTTTAACAAGCTTAAAAATATATCAATTTCTCAAGAGAGGCAAACGGTTCAAACATATAGTCAATTCAAACAAATGGGCCAAGCTTGTAGTGTGGTTGCCAAATAAAATAGGATCACAGACTCAAAAGGGCCAACTAGGATACAAAACAATTAGGCGGGTCACAGACATATAATTGGCTCAACAATAAAATGCCTATATCACTTCCTAGATTGAACAAGACTGCTATTTCGCTTTTCAAACACACAGGGCAAGTTCTAGACATCAACTGATATGCACAAAATATCAACACAAACCTCACTCACACATTGACACATAACTCACTTAGGATCGGATCTATCCCGACTCTCTAGTCAAGATAGTTAAGTAAAGTCACAATCAACCAATTTAAGGCACTTATCTATGAATCTAGAATTGAGCCTAGGCACTCACCACTCTAAAGGCATATACAGTCAAGGAAAATTGCTTCAAATTAGCTCTATGAATCAAGATTCTATATTCCTAAACAAAAACTAACTACACCTGGTTCAAGCCAAACCCTTGGAAAAGAATTGCGGCACAAAAATAACCAAGCGATAATTACTTCACTACCTAAGATAATAAAATAAAATAAAAATAAAAGACATATTTTTGAATTTTTAAATTTTTTTGTAGTTTTGTCGTTCAACTTCAAATCCCTCAAGAAGCCAGTCGACGAAATCCATCGTCGGAAAGAGTCGAAACTAAATAATTATGATTACTAACTATTACAGGTCGCCGATAGAATTTAGAGTTATAATTACACACCATATTGTCTAAGAAATCAAGAAACAAATCAAACAAAGCTAATTGGCAAATAGAAAACAAACAAATACAACCAAATAGGAGCACCCCACCCAACACTTAAGAAATTACATTGTCCCTAATGCAAAACAATAGAAACAAGATTGAAAAGATAACTCCCTCAGGCCCTTGGCCTACACCTCATCAACACCCTCAAAGGTGTGCAAGTACTCCTCATCATCAGAGAGAACAGAGTTTACGTCCTCATCCGGTGTCATATGTGCTCCATCTGCCAATCCCAACCACTGCTGAGTGACTACGGAGAGAGGGGGTGGTCCTCCTGCAGCTTTGCCAAGTCAGTCTCCCCCCGAGTAGTGCGAAGGCGCATATCAACAAATAGCAGTTGCACTGTCTCCTCGACACGAAGTAATATCTGATCCACAGGAACAGTAGCAAAAGGGGGTCTGTCACAGCTGTGACATCAAAGGCCTTAGGAGGTCGCAACACTAGAATCGTCTGATCATAATAGAACTCCTCCTCCACAAGGTGTGTTTGCAGAAGCCGAGTGATCATGCTCGAGAAATACAGGTGATGGGCCCCAAGTGGTCGTACTCGAGCCATGTGCTCAAGCATAATCTTGCCAATATCGAACTTCATCCGAGTCAAGATGGCATAAATGAGACACACCTTCAACCTAGAGACATCAGTGTCGTTATGGGTAGGCATGATCTTTGCATTAATCAACCGGAGAATGACCTTGGCAGGACGCTGGAAATTGCTCTTTTTCATGTTTTTGTGGAACTCATTAGCATCTCGCGTCTAAGTGGCAGAAGAATCAGTGCCACACAGCTGGCTCCTAATATCAGGATAGGGGGTTGATGCAGTAACCTTTAGAATAACTTATGAGAGTGCTCTGTGAACCCCGTAATATGATTTATCACATTTGAGGAAAAGGAGATCATCTTGCCTCTCACCTGCACCTCATACACCGTATCCAAACTGGCCTCAGGCTACTAGTTGGCACATAACTCATTTACCATGTTCACGTTCATCGACTCACCGGGATGGAACAAGCTTTCAAAACACAAGTATCTAATGTTGTTATATATCTCCGAGTACTTCCTGGCTAGCTTGCCATTATCAATACAAACTTCTGGGTCGGGGCTCACCACCAGAACAAAGGTCTTGCACCCATTTCTAGTATGAGCCGGCACAGCCCGAATGTCATACTTGCAGCCCGGGACCACGTCCGCATTTGGATCAATGTGCACCATTTCCTCATCCACTTGGGTGGGGAAGGTGCCTACCTATCTCCTCTACGTCTACTAGAGGCAACCTCGGAGGAACCTGGGTTAGAACGTTTGTTAGGACGTCGATACATTGTACCTGCACTAGACAAACAAAATTTGCCACAACACTTAAAATAAGAAAAACAAGACCAAATGGGGTAACCACTCCACAGTTATGTTATTGGCATGTTCACAAGTACAATGTATATCAGAGACTCAGAATACCCCATTGAAAGCACGCCACAAGTAATCAACAATCCACCCAACCGCCAATATAATATTACAACAACACAACTAAGAACTATACTAGTGTAAAATCCAAATCAAGAAGCTAAACTAGTAACTAAGAAAAGAAAAAGAATAAGTTATACCAATTTACTACTAGCAAAATCAAGAAGTAATAATACAATACTACACAAGTACTTAGCATGAATCGGACACCCAAATTAGCACCTAGCAACACATTAGCATGGGGTGGTAAATCGATTAGCACTCAGTGCTAACATGTAAAAGTTTCAGAACATAAGAACATGACCTTCCACCCCACACTTATCATCATGCATCACATTATCTCATAACCGTTAGCCTCCAATTAAGCAACAACTTCACCTCTTATGTCATTGAGGCATTTTACCAAACACATGGTAGTCACCAAATTTAACTTATAATTTCAACTTCAATTGCTCTAAGATCACTACACAAACACACCAATCAACCACCAAACAACAACCACAACACCACCACAATGTAACAATAGCACAAAGTGCTATAATTTTACAAAACACACCCTCCAAATTTCGTCCCTATAGGCACCCCCACCAAGCTTCATGACAAAACAATTCCAACACCATCAAGACACACCAAAAACCATCCACAAGTATAATAACAACGAAAATCCCATAACTTTAAGTATAAATTCGGCCAAAATAAGCAAAGTAACTAAAATAAATTATCAAAACTACAACTAATGAGGGTTAGGTTGAATTAAACTAGAACTACCTAAATACTTCAATTAATTACTAAAATAAAGAGAAGAGAGGAGAAGAAGAACTTACCTTGAAGATGGATGGGTGTAATAGGAGGTGGGTGTGGAAGAAATTGGAGAAGAAGAAAGAGTTTGGGAGTTGAGTTAGAGTGTAATGAGAGAGGAGAGTTAAAGAATAAGTTGGAAAAGAGGGGGAGACGGGGGTTAGAGTAGTACTGGGGTCCGTTTTTTTTCTTAACTATTTCAAAAAATAATTCAAAATCTGACCGAAAAATATTGCACAACCGCGTCGCGGGTTCGGCACCCCACGCGGTGAGGTAATGGAGATTTTTAGAGGGTTGTTATTCTGACAGACTCAACCCCTTGGACTAGAGCGGCGCCCCATGCGGCGCGTTAGGACATATTTCTCAAAATTCTAATTTTTTCACATTTTAGCCTACGGTTTGCACCCTAACTCTATTATGTACTTATTTTGTGTCCAATTCATGCTCATACCTATTCAAACTATTATCAAAACTCCTAAACTCTAATAATCCTACATGACAATTATCTAACTATTTTACAAACGCAATAATAAGGGGTAGAAGTAGTTCTGAGTTATAGTCGTCAGCTTGACTCCGTCACTGAGTCTCATTTGATCACGATGCAAGAGGATTACTTTTCAAATCCTCCAACCAGATACTGTTTCAACCTGTGCTCATTCACTTTAAAGCTCTCATTTCCTTCTTCATCTTGGATCTCAATTGCGCCATACGGTGAAACATGTTTCACTATATACAGACTTGTCCATCTTGACTTGAATTTTTCGGGGAACAACCTAAGTCTACCATCGTGCCCCTTTTTCTCTCGAAAGCGAGTTTCGACGTGTGACAACTCTTTTAAATGGGTATTATAAGAGAAGAGTTACCACCTAATAATTTTAAAGTGCGTTAGGGCACCTATTCACAAATAACTCTGTTTGACTAGTCAACGCCACTAAAGATCGGGTAAGGGATCAAATTACCTCAAAGAGAAGGTGTTAGACACTCTTCGAGATCCACAATTGTGGGTCCCGACCAAAATTTACACTATGTGGATTAGAAAATTAAGTTAGGTGATCAAATAAGCAAAGAAAGATATAGAAGTTTAAAACATAAGAATTAACTATATGACTAATTGATACAAGTCTTAAAAAATCATAAGGAGTACAATTGCGTCAATCTATGACTAAGTGTGAACAAACAGTATATAAAAGGATAGAGAGGGGGTCCTAAGTTTTTCAGCCTAAAGGTTCACCCCGTGAAACATAAATAATACTTTGCAACTCCCATAGGGTAGGGGTTGCTCATATTATTCAGCGGGCACAGACTATCATCTTCTGCTACCTGATTACTATGTTGACGTTATTACTTAAGGGCGCTTTAATTCAATTCTAAATCGTATCCTATGCGTGCACTACTCGTCCTATGCCTATGGTCCACGAGGCTTTGGACCTACTATTAGGTGGTTCTAGACTTTACTTAGGTTACTCAAAAAGATAAAACTAGGCGACATTCAAAACATATAGGAATGCACACAATTGCAATGAAAGGCTCAAGTTGACCTTCACACATAAGCACAAAAGCACGCAAAGAAACTCTAATATTAGGTGGTAGAAAATTATAGAATTAAGACTTAGAGTCATTAAGTCCTATAGGCATAATTTCTAGGTAATTCTTATTTCCAGTAGTGTACAAGCAGCGTTGCAATTTTAGGCTAGAGGATTTGCAGATTAAGGCATTTCAAACCTATAGGCATGGCATCTATATTATTCGTGCAAGAATGCAGTATGACTGTTCAAGAACCCAGGGTTAACGATGTTTATCATGTTGTCTAAAACGAGTAATAGCATCTTATAGGTAGGATTTTTAATGATTGACAATTGAGCTTGATTTTATAGTACTTTATCCCTATAGGCATGTCACCTAAGTGTAGTAATGCAACGAAGTAATTGATTAGTTGATTAAGATCTTATAGTCATGATATCTAAAAGAGCAACGTACTAAGAGAAATAGAAGCGACTGGTTGACTGATTAGTTGAAACCCTATAGACATGGTATCTAGATAGGCATTAGCAAAACATATGTTATTGTATCCTATAGGCATATCGTCTATGTGTGTGTAATAGTAGACCTAGAAACAGGTATAGCAAATACTTTAAACATGCTTTAGACAGGTTGAGTGAAGTGTGTGTGATTTCCTATAAGCATGATTTCTATGAGTGTGCAGAATAGGAGCATGTCAACGAATATCGAAACAAGATAGTTAAATCCTATAGGCAAGTTCTCTACCCGTTCATGCAAAAATCATAATACCCCAACCCCCTTTTTCACTAATCCCCCCCCCCCATCGTTTGTTTACAAATTATTATAGGCCTAAAATAATGAATATGAGTATAAATATTACACATTGAACAACTTCTAGCCCAAGAACATGCCCAAATGAAAATAAACCAGCACTACCTGGGCCTTCAACAGATTCATTATCAATCGAATAGCAGACCCGGATCCAAACGCATCTCAAACAAGAGAGTGTGTCATTTGCACAACTTAGGGCCACGCATGAACTCATGCCAAAACCAGTAATTATTGATAAACCACTTAGCCATATAAGCTAACAAACAACACATAGCAATCAATTAAACAGCTTTGAAGTAATACCTCATATGGAAAGGGTTGCATGACATTCAACAGGATTCACATAAAAACATATTAGCACTTGTATTTTTACAAGATAGGGTGACAGGATTGGTCAAACAAGGGCTTAAACATGAAACTAGGAGAACCAGTAGAACTTAGCCTCCACATGACATGAAAAAATTAACAACATAGGTTCATAACAAGTGAAAGAGTACAACATGCGTAACATTAGCAGAGTTAACATGGTAAGCACATATACATGCTTAGTTTTCCAGAACAACAAGTTTATAGAAAAGCATGAGCCAAAGTTAGCCTAAAAGCGAATCAAAAACCAGGAGTCTAAGGCATGAAGGTCTGATAGAATCATAGTCACAGAATGGCAATTACACATAGTAAACAAGCAAGTAGGCATGGTCTACGACAGTCAACATGCAGCCTAATCTGCTGAGTATAACATATAGATTCCAAGGTCTAGATAATTCATGGTAAATATGAAAGTTAGGTGAAAGTTAAGAGGGTCATAATTCACAATAGGCAAAGACTAGATTGTCACATAAAGGCTAGATGTTGCATTTCTTCTTACAGACTATAAGTGGTATCAAACAACACAGGATTGAACCAAACATGGAACACACATTAAGCTCATAATTGGTTGTCACCACAATTAGGAATTGGTCACATTTAAAGTATTGGAACACATGAGTTGGTCTGTCGTAAGAATACAGAACAAACTAGGGAGAAATTCAAGGGGAATAGCAAGTAAAATGCATTCGAACACACATTGGGGTAAACATGCTTGAGAGTCAGAATCAAAGTTAAAGTTTAGGCAAGTTCAGCTACCAGGGGAAGATTGAGCTTCAAGAATAACATCAAACTAGATAAGGATACAAGTAACAACATGTTGATTCACAGAAGTTTCAAGGATATAACATACAAAACAGTAATTCAGGCAAAAAAGGAATGAAATTGTGAGGGCTAATGGTACTTATTAGTTACTAATTGACAAACGAGTAAACAAAGAACAATTTCATCAATACCTCGAATATTAGTAGTAAAATGAACAGTTGAACCCAAAATCTCAGTGCATCAGAGTTCCCAAGTATTTCAGATGAACCCCGGGCAGTGCTCGCACTGAGAAAGGTCGAATAGTCGAATTTCAGTGGCCATGGATTTCAGCCGGCCAAGAGCTTAAGTTTCATAATAGTATAGGCCTAGTGAGAGTAAGAATACAGTGATTCCGGTCTGTCTAAAAGGAATTAGGGGAGGGCTTTATATAGTAGTAAAATTTAAACAAACAAATAAGGAAACACTGTCAATCAAAAATAATAAAGGAAAGAATTGCATGCAGAATCGATTTAGAATCAGATTAGGAGAAAAATTAGGTAAACCCTAGTTCAAGATGGAGAACCAAATAATTAAAAAATCTCACTAAATCGGACCTATATAACTTGGTGGTGAACGTATCAAGTCAAGAACATGGCGATAATACAGAATCAGAGTCGAATGAACGCCTACGAGAACGCCTACGAGCACAATGGCACAGATATAAGTAACTAAGGATAATTATAGGTGAGTAAGAACATCGAAACTTTTGTCGGGTATACGATGTAATAATCTTGCAGCTTTACAGGAGTCATAGGGTCTCCCCTAAGTACTACCACGAAAGACTAGCTGAGGAAATAAAGGAAGAAGGCTTCAACCTAAGCATAGTGACCTAAAGAAGAAATGATTTTGTAAGAATAGTCTCACTACAACATTGTATACACTCCAAATAAAAAAGTGGCACATGTGGTGACTGATGAACGGGAAGTAAAATCAAAAGTGCTATTTGCGATCATATGAGTTACAGAAAATTCCAGTATTCATGGGCACTACGATAAGCCAAGCATTCAGGCAGCAAGTGGCAGAACGACCAGGAAAAGTAATTGCTTACATTTAAAGACAACTGAGAAGACACATAAGGAAATCTATGGAGCTAGCAAGTTAAAGGAAGGTTGCGAGTAATATAAATAGATATGAGTAGGTCGCAAGCTAAAGTATGCTAGAGCGACAATTTTCTTTTGTAGATAAGAGTAAGGATAAGAAAAGGTGAGTGAAAAGGTGACAAGAATAGGTAGGGCCTCGGAATCAAACCCATCAAAACAAGAGAGCTGATGGTTTTCGTAAGTTATAGAAATCTCAGGATAGCTCTAATTAATTCGGAGGAGTCTAAGACTAGGAGCATTTAGAAGATATGGAATGTTGCCCTGGTAATAGAATAAGGGTAATATTTTGATAGATAAGAGGATGACATTTAGGCCTTTGACTGAGTAATGATTTAACGAGAAAGGGATTTCATGAATTGCATGGGATTAGAATACCCCTCATAAGATGAATCGCATTGGGATGCTATGAAATATGGTTATTGAAATATAGTATCGCCCCTAGGTGGATCAGGAAAATCACTTTAAATGTTCCCCGATACGACATGAGCCCTAGTGACAATGTATTACATAAGAGGTTTCAAGTTATCAGTGGTAGATTATGGATCAAGATTAAGGTGAATCAACAATGGATAGATAAAATTACCAAAATATGATATGAGTTTAGGCTGTCATTCTTAAGATGAACAGTAATGAGGAAGAAGTAATGGACTTAGATTTATACATATAGGATAAGCAGCGAGACAGTAACCTGGAGTTTGGCAGCAGACCTCGATAATAATAAACCAAAGTAAGATTTAGAGTATAGTATGACCAACCTAGAAGTTGTAAAGCCATAAGCATAGATAACCGAGGCTATTAAAAAAGATATATCAATAGTCGAAAGATCAACAAATTACCGAGCGAAGAACTTCAGTACACCTATAGATTCCCAAAGGGACAGCTTGTTATAATCTTGTATATGTTCACAAAGTAAGGCCTAGATATTGGCTAAAAATGGAGGGAAAAGGAGAGAAGAGTTGCATAGGCACACATACAAGGTCAAAGTCGTATAGGCTGCATGACAGAAGGTAGCAACAATTGTGAGATTGAAAGAATTCCGATCACAAGTCGTGGTATGAGAAAGAGGCCTAAAGAGGGGAATGCCCTGGACTTTGGATCTATTCGCAGAACAGTTTCCTATATGGAAAGGACAATATTAAAGTATTCGTAAGAGCTATAAGTTATGATATTTATAAGTGCATTAGTCAACATTCGAGGACGAATGTTCCAAAGGGGGGAATGATGTTACACCTGATATTTTCGTTAGCGAGAGTATGACGTAAGTCAATTGATGTAAGCTCAGAAATGAGATAATTTTTGAAGGTACATAAAGTAATTTAATCATGCTACCTTGTAGGTTACAAATCTTTAAGATCATGAATAACAAGTACCAAGAGGGTTGGAAAGCTTAGAAGCTAAACGAAAAATAAGTTTCGTCGAAAGTCGATAAGTTTGAAATGCTATAACATATACTTTGGGTTGAGTATATGGTTATTAACATGATAAGGAGGTTATGTTATGAGTTATTTTAGTATTATTATAGTCGTGTGTACGTTTTGAAGTCAAGCGAGTTGTGGAACAAAAGTTGGCAAAGGTCATCACAAGTTACATTCATAAATGTGCTGAACTTTAGGCCAAATGTAGTGGAGCTTTTCTCCCAATATACTTGGAATTACGAGATTCTCCACATATAAAATTGAATATATATAAGTCTAGTTTTTAAATCATTAATCCGTTCATCGATACAACATCGAAGTAGAGAGATATTTGCAGTTTTGCGAGACTGCGCAGACTGCATAGGTGACAAGTAGGTGTGTCACTGAAGCTTTTTGACCAATACATTTCGTGTGTTATATGAGGTATTTTTGGGACATATTATATACCAAATTGAATGTCTTGGAATTTATTTTCGAACTCTATTAACCATTCATTCATACGACATTCAGATAAAAAGATATGAGCATCGGAAGAAGGACCAATGTTAGGGTGCCAATCTAGCACCTCTTTGACTTTTCAAAAGTGGATATATATATAGTGGATATATATATATATATATATCCCTTATGTCGTCTCTTTCTTCATTTTTCCACAGATAACAACCAAAATAAGACCATAAACTTACCCTTAATCTCCCTACAAGGGTTTCAAAGAATATTAATATCCTGTGTACGAAATCAAGAAGCGATAGTATTAGAACGATCGCGACAACGTAAGTATAGCTATATCGCCTCTCTTTTTCTTTGTAGTTTGACTTTTGGAAGGTAATTCATAGTTAATAAAATTCATACTTTCTGTATTTAATCTTTTAAATATCAAGGAAGGTTGATAAATTAGTTTTCTAATAGTTAGAACTCACAGGATGGTGATCGGAAGCTATGAGTTTGATTTATTTCACTTTTAGTGGATAGTTTTATAGTCCACTCGTGTTGGCCTATTGTGCTGCTGATTTATGGAGTTTGAAATAATAAAGGGCATGGAGAAACTCTACATGTGGTTGGGTAGTGGGCTGGTCGCTCGTCATTAGAATTGCAGGCTAAGTGATAACTTTTTGATTGGGTGTGTTATGGTATATTTGGGTTTTTTATTGTATTAAAGGTTCCGAATTGTAGTTAGGTTATTTTTGAGTTGCTGGTTGTATTGTGTTGTTGTATCGCCTATAGTAGGCTTGAGGGAACAATAAACTCAGGGGAAATACTGCCCGTTTTATTTAAGAATCGAGTTATCGTTTGAGATACGTGATATACTAGTGCCATCTAAGTTGTACATGTATAACTTGTTATAGGGTTGGCGCACTAGTTGTCATAAGCTTGTTGTTGAGTTGCATTGACGACTTGAGGTATGTTAAGGCTATCCCTTCTTTCCTTTTGGCATGATCCATATGATACAAATGAAATGAGCAAACGCGCAACTTTCATAAATGACTCTATTCATAGAAGTACTAGGGTGCCTATATTCTTGATTCTCCATGTGTGCTATTATTATATTGTCTGTTCATGGTTATCAAAAAATACGTAAGTTGATAAAGTTTATCCAAAGGCATATTGATCTTATGACATTCCGAGAAATCTTATTGACTTACTTAATTAGGCATTGCATTTATTTATACATGTACATTAACCCATTACCATATGGCATTATATACGCGTATATTATATGTATATGGGGTATGGGGAAAGGTTACGGCGTTATATACGTACCACCACCTGATAAGATGGTATACGTTGATGATTTCACCCACAGAGGCCGAGATGATATGATGGGATGCCCTTAGAGGCTTGATGATGTTATGTACGCATATACCTATACATGATATGACATTTATACGTGTATGCATGACATTATAAATGTTTCATGATTCACAGAGCTATTAAGACTTACAGGTTGAGTTCTTTACTCCATGTTTATTTCATGTCTTTATATACTGCTTTCATGCTATACATACTCGGTACTTTATTTATACTGATGTCCCTTTTGCCTGGGGACTCTGCGTTTCATGCCCGTAGGTCTCGATAGAGAGGTTGATAGTCCTCCTAGTATGCTATCAGCTCAGCGGAAAGTGTTGGTGCACTCCACTAGTTTCGGAGTTGCTTATTTGGTCAGTATGCTTTGGACATGTATTTGTCACGACCCAAAATCCACTATAAGTCGTGATGGCACCTAACGCCGCCGTCAGGCAAGCCAACGGTGATTGATCAACTTAATTACTCATTCTTATTACTTTTGAAATCATAATTTCCATTAATTAAATAGTATAAAATAGAATTTATAGGGTAAATGATAATATTACGTGAACTACAATAATAAACAACCCATAAGAATCCCTAAAATCCGGTGTCACAAGTGCATGAGCATCAACTAGAAAATATAATAAAATATAACATCTGTCTAGAATACAAATTAGGCAGGAAAATATAAATAACTCTGATGAAGACTCTGCAGGCTGCAGATCATAATATGGAATGCACCTCATGGTAAAGTCCCCACAATAGTTACGCCTTTGCACCCAAAAGACCACCAGACATATAGGTATCTGCACAATAAGTGCAGCAAGTATAGCATGAGTACGTAAATCAATGCGTACCCAAACCAAAATTACTCAATTCCGATCACAACTCGACCTTCAAATCCTCAAATTATAGTCTATAAAGTTTCACAAATTTTCCCCAATCTTTCTAACCCAAAACACTAATTAAATAGTTAAAACAATTATAGATTCGTGTATATTAACCAAATCCGAGTTAAAATCACTTACCCCAATTAAATCCTTGAACATTTCATCAATAATCACTCAAATCCGAGGTCTCTAACTCAAACTATGAGAAATAGGTTTAAACCCTCGATTTTGATATTTTAATAGTCTGTCCAGTGATTACACATCACAATCGCGAATAAATCCATGCGATCGTGAAAAACAAAATCCTCAGGGGCCAAAAACCCTTCCACGCGAATGCACCCTCAAGCTCGCGAACGCGGTGACCCAACTTTCATACCTACGCGATCGCGGACCTACTCACGCAACCGTGAAGGACAACGTGTCTGAATCCCTGACCTCACTTACCTTCTTCGCGAACGCGTTCATACACCCCCGTTCGCGTAACACATAATCTCATAACTCTGTGATAGCGTCCACCATATCGCGAATGCATAGAAAAAGTGCCCAGCTTCCATAAAAGACTCTATGCGGTCGCGTCCCTCTTCTCGCGATCGCGAAAGAGAAATCTAAAAGCACAGATATCAACAATCCAACAAAGTCGAAAATGAGTCCGAACTTGATTTGAATCACACCCGAGGCCTCCGGGACCCCATCCAAATATACCCACATATCCTAAAATATCATACGAACTTGCTCGAAGCCACAAATCACATCAAACAACACAAATCGCACATCGATTCAAGCCTAATAAACTTATAAACTTCTAACATCCAAAACTAATGCCGAAATATACCAAACCAACTCTCATTAACCTCAAATTTTACACACAAGTCATAATATTGACACAACAGACCTATTTCAACTTCCGGAACCAAAATCCGAGCCCGACACCCACAAAGTCAACTCTCGGTGAAACTTCTCAACTCTCCAAACTTTAACTTTTTCAACGTTCGCCAATTCAAGCCAAAATCACCTACGGACCTCCAAATCAATATTTGAACACACTCATAAGTTCAAAATCATCATAAGGAGCTATCGGAGCTATCAAAACTCCATTCCGAAGTCATTTACACATAAGTTAGAATCCGGTGAACTCTTTTAAATTAGGCTTCCAACCTTGGGACTACAGGTCCCAATCCATTCTGAAACATCTCCGAAACCAAATCAACTACCCCGGTAAGTCACATATCAATAATTGAGCATAGAATAAGCAATAAATGGGGGAACGGGACTACAATACACAAAACGACTGGCCGAGTCGTTACATCGACCCCTTTTTAACTTGTTTAGGACCACAAATTCTAAAAGTCTTCATTTTCTCTTAAACTTTGTACCAAAACAAGCAGGTTTACATAAATTGGAACAAATGAAGTATAAACTCATATTTCTATGTTTATCCAATTAAGTAAATCATCAAATACTAATTACCGTACTTGTTGTCTTCTATTCACTACTAAACATCCTTAGACATGTTTAAGCATTAACTTATTGATTATTGATATAATGACGATTGATGAACATCTATAGAGCGATTTTAAGAATAAAAATTTTAGTCTATTGATTTAATGATAATTAAATCAATAATATAATTCTAAGAATAATGATATCGAGTGAAACGTCCTAAACGAAAATTATAGACGAATAATTTAATAAATTTAAGTTTGTGAAAAAGAAAATTTTATCTTGAACAATTAATTGAATGTTCTCAAAAAAAAAAAAATATATATATATATATATATATATATATATATATATATATATATATATATATATATATAATTGAGGGGTATTGGCTGATGACATGGCATGTCTCTTTGACGAGAATACACATTTTTCTTAATTATCACAAATTTGCCTTCTTTGACTGTTTATTTGCTATCTTAATTACAAATCGAAAAGGCACTTCTTCAAATCTCTTAATTGCGCTTTCTCTATTTCCTTCTACTTCTCCTATTATTTCTCCCACCACTTCCTCAACAGTTGTAACACTTGCACAATAAGTTTTATCTACATGCACCTAAGTTTACTTTCCTTTTCTTTTTCTTTGAAATATCTTTTCCAACAATCATTACTCTTCAATTTCTTAACAGGCGTGTACATTTCTTCGGCTCTATCCTTTTCCTATATTCTATTATCCTCACAATCTAAATTCTTTCTCAAACTTTCTGCCATTGCCATTCATAATAAAAGAATGAATGTTGAAGAAAAATGAATACGATAATAATATCAGCGATAACTGATAAGGAGAATGAGAGTTTCACCACCAATGTTTCATTGTGAAGGTGGTGCCAATCAAGTCAATCATTTATCCATCCATTTTGAAGGTAATTACAAATACTAATTTAAATTATTCACTAACAATGATATAGTACAACACTATAGATAATTATACACTAAACTTGTGTGTTTGCGTCGTAGATGATTAAAAACGGTCATTTTATAGATTCAATATTCTTTGAATCTTGATGAGTACAAGTCTCATCTTGGTATGAGGGAATGACAAATTAAAACAATTTTTTACATGGTAATTATTTCCAGTATTAACAGTCAATGGAACTAGTTTTTGTTCTTTCTTTACTTAAAATATATTTTGTTGACTGATTTTTTCTTAAAATTTTTAAGTGCTCTGGTTTGCAAATTATTGAAATGCATGAGCAACGGTAAGTAAGGCAATAATTTTTCCAATTTATAGGATATGCACAAAATTAGTTTTGGTTCCTTTTCTTATTTTAAGTCTTGTGTAACTGACATTTTCTCAATTTAAATATTATATAAATATTTTGTGAATTTTATTCCTAAACGTGTTTGCTATTTTTGTTACACGTTTCTCATTTATCTTTTTCCTCCATTTTTGGGGTATTTTGTACTATTTTCCCATTTAACTAATTAATTAAACTAAAAGCGAAACATCTTCCTTGAAAAGGTGCCTAATGAAAAGGCTTACCGGCTGTATTCTCAAATTACGACCAATTAGGATTGCTTTTTATGTTCTCAAAGATCGTATTCTTTTAAAAATTGTGAAACCGCTGCAACATTTAATAAAAAACAAAATACCTGCCTAATAAATAGGAACATTACATGATTGTTGTAATTTAAAGTAGTAACGTAACAACATCGATGTGTCACCTTCCTCATTGCAATCAATCATGCACTCTTCTTTCAAAAGCTTTTAGGTGATAAATCTTCCGTTAAGAAAGTTCCTTACGATCAATCTGTTGGATTATATATCGTAGCGGAAGCAATTACAGTATCATATTCACCTGTGAATTAAACAATTAGCATATACGGAAATTATTTGAGTTACCTCTTGAAGCGTGAACAAAGCAAATCAATATCCGTCTCCACTTCCAGAGTTGCAAGACCTCAGCAAACTTCCACAGACTTCTACCGTGTTATCCAAATAATATCCGGAAAGAGAAAATTTCGGGTGGGCGAAATTCAAGGAAGAAAAACATGTATCTTTTCAGTCTAAAAACGGCCAGCTATATCCCGTGTATATATAGCTACGTTTTGTAGGTTAAAACTCTTTTCCAAAACCTGTTAGGTTTTCTTCTTCCACTAAGGAAATGTTTCCTTTATTTCCTATTATTCAGGCACAGTAGGGGCCATATAATTTAATTAATAAGGCTTCCTATTATGGAATTAATTTTGAAATTAATTTCTACCATAATAAAATACGAATTATTCCACTAAAAATTCACTCCTTAGTTCAATTTTAAAATTCTTCCATAAAACCTTATTTAACTCCCCATGTTAAGATTCAGATACTAAACAATCAAATTAAATTTTATTTAGACTTTCGCTTAACTTACTTCATGTGTTGGATACAAAATCCACCGGCCGGGTTTACACATGAAAACTAATAAGCTTCCATAAAGGAGTATCATCAATCTCATAAACCGAGACATGAATTTCATCAACTAATTATTACTTTGCCAATGTATATCATTATTGTCCAATTTACCAGGCTTATTGACTCACGAAAGAATCTCGCATTTTAATAAATCAAAACAATAAATGACATACACAACTATTAATAATTATATCAAGATTAAGAGTATAAGTACATTGAATGGACTAGAGAATTTTTTTTATTTAGTCAGTATAAAATACTTATCTCTATTTGATCCATTCAATACATACAAAATGTACTAGCACATGAAGTTGGAATTAGATCATTCCCATAATCAAGATAAATTACTTTTAATCTTGTGTTAAAACCATTCCGATGGTTTGTCCAATTCCATCATTAGATTGTGAACATAAACTTTATGACTTATAATAATCGATGATTTAATCTTCCATGTATAAGCTAAACTCTATACACTAAATTATCTACTATATAAGCAACAGACACACAAAACCAATACATGATCTATTTAAAATAAAACTTTATTGAATTGAATAAGTAAATAAATAATTGTTTCATAAATAATACTATAACAATACGCATGGTTTATAGTATATCCTAACAATCTCCCACTTAGACTCATAACCATGCGTCTACAATTCTGACACCCATTTCGTCTACATGCCTATCAAAAGTCTTCTGTGGTAAGCTCTTAGTAAACGGGTCCGCCAAGTTGTTCTCTGACGCAATCTTGGTGACCACTACATCCCCTCTCTGCACTATCTCACGAATTAAATAATATTTACGCTCAATGTGCTTTGCTCTTTTATAGCTTCGTGGCTCCTTCGAATTTGCAACCACACCACTATTATTACAATAAAGTATTATTGGTGCTTGAATCGAGGGAACTACACCCAACTCTCTCAAGAAGTTCCCGAGCCAAACCGCCTCTTTGGCTGCCTCGGAGGCTGCCACATATTCGGCTTCCATGGTGGAATCAGCAACACAAGTTTGCTTGATGCTTCTCCAATATATGGCTCTACCTCCCAGAGTAAACACATTTCCTGAGGTAGACTTCCTAGAATCTCTATCTGATTGAAAATCCGAATCAGTATACCCAATGGGCACACGGTCATCCGAATGGTAGATCAGCATGTAATCCCTAGTCCTTTTCAGGTACTTGATTATATGCTTAACTGTTGTCCAATGCTCTCTCACAGGATTAGATTGAAATCTGCTTAACAACGCCAACGGCAAAGCAGATATCAGGTCTAGGGCATAACATAGCATACATCAGACTCCCCACAGCAGATGCATAGGGGACCGCCTTCGTCTTTTCTATCTCTTCATCGGTTTTAGGAGACTGATCTTTAGATAGAGAAATTCCATGTCTGAAAGGAAGAAATCCTTTCTTGGAATCATGCATGCTAAACCTAGAGAGTATTGTATCAATATAAAGAGCCTGGGTTAAGCCTAATATCCTTTTCTTGTGATCTCGCAAGAGCTTGATCCCAAGGATATGAGCCGCTTCTCCTAAATTTTTCATATCAAAGTGTGTGGAAAACCACTGTTTAACTAAACCCAACATGCCCAGATTATTTTCTATGAGCAATATGTCATCTACATATAAGATTAAAAATGTCACTTTGTCCCCATCCCACTTTTTGTATACACAAGACTCGTTAAGACACTGATCAAAACCAAAAGTTTTAAATACCTTGTAAAAATAAGTGTTCCATGCCCTAGATGTCTATTTCATTCCATAAATGGACCTTTTAAGCTTACACAACATGTCCTTGCCACTTTCCACGAAACCGTCCGGTTGCATCATATAGATGCACTCATCAAGACTTCTATTAAGGAAAGCTGTCTTGACATCCATTTGCCAAATCTCATAATCATAATGAGCAGCAATGGATAAGAGAATCCTTATAGACTTAAGCATGGCTACCGGCGAGAAGGTTTCCTCATAGTCAATCCCTTCTTTCTGAGTAAACCCTTTTGCTACAAGCCTTGCTTTAAAAGTTTGTACTTTTTCGTCTACACCTCTCTTTTTCTTATAGATACACTTGCATCCAATAGGTTTAACCCCATCAGGTGGTTCTACAAGATCCCAGACTTGATTAGAGTACATAGACCCCATCTCTGATTTCATAGCAGCAACGCACTTATCGGCATCTTTATTATGTAGTGCTTGGTCGTAATTGACAGGTTCGGAAGTAGGCTCCTCAGGGATCCTATCATATGATTCTCCCAAAAGCGTATAACGAACTAGCAATCTTATTTCTCTCCCACTACGACTACGCACTACATCAGTTGCAACGACACCATTTTGATTTTGTGGTTGAACCACACCATCATCAGGAACCTGAGTCTCCATGCTATCCACAGGGATATCAACGACTTCTTCCTGTTGCGTAGTCTGCTCAACATAACTCCTACTACTTTGTGGTATTATGACTTCGGGCACTTGTTCTTGCGGGACATCAAGTCTATTGACATTTATCCCACTACTAAAATGCAATGGTATGTCAAAATCGACTTTTGGGGTTTGCATATGGTCGTTTTGTTTTTCAGATGACTGAGTTTCTATTCCTTTGCTGAGTTCCTGTAAAACGATTTTACATCTAGGAACATGGTTCATCAAATAGTTCTCTTCAAGAAACTTGGCATTTGTGTTAATAATTACCTTCTCTTCTTTAGGACAATAGAATAAACCACCTTTCGTCCCTTTTGGATAACCTACAAACACGCATACATCCATTTTGGCCTCCAATTTATCCGTTTTCCCTTTTAGCACATGTGCCGGACAACCCCAAACTCGAATATGCCGCAGACTAGGCTTGTGCCCAGTCCACAATTCTATAGGGGTCAAAGGTACTGACTTTGAAGGGACTAAATTCAAAACGTAATTTGTTGTTTCTAAGGCATGTCCCCAAAAGGACGAAGGCAAACTGGAATAACTCATCATTAATCTAACCATTTCCATAAGAGTCATATTTCTCCTTTCAGCTACACCATTTTGTTGTGAAGTTCCAGGTGGAGATAATTGAGATGTAATCCCATATTTTGATAAATAACCAATGAATTCCGCAGAGAGGTATTCCCCACCACGATCAGATCGTAGTGTCTTGATATATTTATTATGTCGCTTTTCAGTCTTAGTCTTAAATTCTTTGAACTTTTCAAAACATTCAGACTTTCGACGCAACAAATAAATATAACCATGATTTGAGTAATCATCTGTGAAAGTCACAAAATACTCAAAACCACCTCTTGCTTGGACATTCATTGGACCATACAAATCAGACTGAATTAATTCTAATTTATCACTTGCTTGATTTCCTTTTGAGGGGAAATTTCGTTTTGTCATTTTTCCTTCTGAACAAGATTCACAAGTTGGTAGTGCCTCCACTTTCAATGAACTTAAAGGTCCATCCTTGACCAACCTTAAAATTCTGTTTAGATTTATATGAGCCAAACGCAAGTGCCATAAATATGTTTCACTCAATTCAGAAGAACGTTTTCTCTTATTTGGTAAATCAACATAATTCAGTTCTTTAGATTGTAACGGTTTAGGAATAGAGTCAACAATAAAAAGACCATTAATCAATGTAGCCGAAGAGAGATAACGTTAATCATGAGTAATAACACATTTATCAATGTCATGAAAATTAATGTCATGACCATCTCTCATAGCGCTAGAAATCGAAATTAAATTTCTTCTAACGGAAGGTACATATAATGTGTCCTTTAAAGCTAAAACTCTACCACTACCAAATGAAATACTAATATTTCCTAATGCTAAAGTTGGGGTTGTCGAACCATCTGCTTGATAAATATTGATTTCTCCTCTACTTAGCTGCCGTGTTACCTGAAACTCCTGCAAATAAGTGCAGACATGATTAGTGGCTCCCGAATCTACACACCATGACATGGTAGAAACAGCCGCTAAAAGAGTTTCAATGACAAGTAGATGTTAATCACCTGGTTTATTTTTCAGATTGGCCAGATAAGTTGGACACTGCTTCTTATGATACCCAGGCTGCTTGCAGTGATAACACTTGCCCTTAGCCTTTTTCACACCAGCAGTTGTGCCACCAACAGATGGTTTTTTAGCCTTTTTCTTCTTTTTCCCGCCTCTCGGCTTAGAAGAAGCACCTGCCTCAAAATTTAATGCTATAGGAGGAGCTTGTTGCTTGATAATAGTCTCTGCCGACTGCAGCTCATTCAGCAATTTTGCAAGTGACAAATCCATTTTGTTCATATTATAATTCAGGCGAAACTGCTGAAAACTGTCAGGCAGAGTCTGCAGGATCATTTCAACCTACGTATCCTTATCAATGTTAGCTCCAAGGACCTCCAGTTCATTCAGAAGACTCATTATCTTCATAACATAGTCCCTAACTGATGAACCTTCAACTATTTTGGTATTCAGAAGAGCTTTCATGGTAGTCTGCTTAGCCGCACGATTCTGATCTCCAAACATTTCTTTGAGATTTTCCAGAATGTCATAAGCAGACTCCATCGACTGATGTTGATGTTGCAGAACATTTGACATGGATGCCAGAATGTAACACCGTGCCATCTCATCAGCCTTGACCCATTTCTGGTAAGCCTTTTGTTCATCATCCGTGGCATCATCTCCAGATTTTTCTGGACACACCTCATCGAGCACAAGTTTGTACTCTTTAGCAATTAAGACAATGTCCAAGTTTCGTTTCCAATCAACATATTTTGGACCCTCAAGTTTGTTTTGAGTAAGAATATAAGTAAGGGGATTGAAAGCAGTCATTGTTAATCTAGGAGACAATTAATTAAATAGATCAAAATCAGTCATGTATTATTTGAATATTAAATTCAAAACACACTACATATATATAATCTATGCACCTTGAACAACAAATTTCGATGGGAAAAGAGTTATTCTTGCAATATACGTATATAATAATATATTATTCACTCCATGAATTTAAACAGGTCATACTCAGATGGAGAGTAAACTGATAATTTAAGTCAAGTGAATATCAGCATTTAACATATATTAGTCCCATTGAACCAACATGCATACTCAGATGGAGAGTAAATACAAGTAATAAACAACTAGTATAACCTGGTTATTATCCATAGGAAACGATCCCTACCACCACTGGATTAAAAACAACTCAAATAAATTTGAAAAATTTCTAGAAAATTAAAAAAAAACGTCCAAAACACCATCTAAACGACCCCAAAAGCCCAAAATGGCTTACATCATGAGCAAAGCTCATGAGTATTGCTCACTTGGACGTTTCGCATGGACATGTCAAGTGTTAGGTCAATCGGAGTCCATCAACATACTGACCTCCGATTTTCTAGCCTATTCGGCCAAATAGTGACTTTTGTGTTTTTCATGAATTAATATAATTTTTAGATTATTCTAATCAAATATCATCAACAATAAGCAGATATTACATGATTTTCAGAATAATCATAATACCCATAAAACATAATCATGCTAAAAAATAATGCAGTTTTACAGAAAAACAAACTTTGCATATAATTCAAAACTTGCATATTAACATGATACTAATTTTTATTGTTCATCCTAATCATTTAATTAGACGCGAGTAGGCTCTGATACCAATTGTTGGATTATATATCGCAACAGAAGCAATTACAGTATCATATTCACATGTGAATTAAATAATTAGCATATACGAAAATTATTTGAGTTACCTCTTGAAGCGTGAACAAAGCAAATCAATATCCGTCTCCAGTTTTAGAGTTGCAAGACCTCAGCAAACTTTCACAAACTTCTACCGTGTTACCCAAATAATATCCGGAAAGAGAAAATTTCGGATGGGCAAAATTCAAGGAAGAAAAACGTGTATCTTTTCAGTCTAAAAACGGCCAGCTATATCCCGTGTATATATAGCTACGTTTTGTAGGTTAAAACCCTTTTCCAAAACCTGTTAGGTTTTCTTCTTCCACTAAGGAAAGGTTTCCTTTATTTTCTATTATTCAGGCACAGCAGGGACCACAAAATTTAAATAACAAGGCTTGCTATTATGGAATTAATTTTGAAATTAATTTCTACCATAATAAATTATGAATTATTCCACTAAAAATTCGTTATTGCACTCCTTAGTTAAATTTCGAAATTCTTCCATAAAACCTTATTTAACTCCCCATGTTAAGATTCAGATACTAACCAATCAAATTAAATTAATGACAATTTAATTTATTGACTACTTTCTTTAAAATTCTGCTTAACTTATTTCATGTGTCGGATACAAAATCTACCGGCCGAGTTTACACATGAAAACTTATAAGCTTTCATAAAGGAGTATTATCAATCTCAATAAAACCGAGACATGGATTCCATCAACTAATTATTACTTTGCCAATGTATATCATTATTGTCCAATTTATCAGGCTTATTGACTCACAAAAGAATCTCGCCTTTTAATAAATTAAAACAATAAATGACATACACAACTAATAATAATTATATCAAGATTAAGAGTATAAGTGCATTGAATGGACTAGAGATATTATTTTATTAAGTCAGTATAAAATACTTATCTCTACTTGATCCGTTCAATACATACATAATGTACTAGCACAAGAAGTTGGAATTAGACCATTCACATAATCAAGATAAATTACTTTCAAACTTGTGCTACAACCATTCCGATGGTTTGTCAATTCCATCATTATATTGTGAACATAAACTTTATGACTTATAAGAACCGATGATTTAATCTTCCGTGTATAAGGTAAATTCTATACACTAAATTATCCATTATATAAGCAACGGACACACAAACCAATACATAATCTATTTAAAATAAAACTTTAATGAATTGAATAAGTAAATAAACAATTGTTACATAAAGAATACTATAACAATACGCATGGTTTATAGTATATCCTAACACAATCATCATTTACGGATGATAGAATCGGAAATTAAAGCATACGATATAATTTGTACTCGGTTGTCTTTGAAAATGGAATGGCAAATTCTCTAGCACTAAATTACTCGGAACCATTCTTAGTTAGACAAAACTTATATAAGCTTTCATGATAATATATACCTATACATTTCTATGGACTATTTGCTTTAAATAAATCCATATTATGGACTAACACATTTTTTAACCTAAATGTATGTTGTTTATAATAATTCTTTTTAATAGTATTTTAAGTTCGGTATTAGTCTATTGATTTCTTCGTAAACTAACAAATGTCTTTTAGGATCAAATGATACTGAGGCTCACGGGGCATATCCAGAAAATGGGCGAAATACGAGTAAACATATGAATACGTGGAACCAGGATCAAATGATACTGAGGCATCTCGGTGACAAACTGAGACAATACCTGTAATCACAGCATCTGAAGCAATAGCGTCTGGTCTGGCAAGGAGGGCATAGAAACGGGCCTGGACACCCCCTGATCTGCCTTCCCCTCTAGGGCGACCCCTAGCTGACTGACCTCCACCCCGAGCTAACTAGGCGGGTGGTGAAGTAACTAGTTCTGAAGTCGGAGGCTGACTCCTCTGTTGAGATAGACCTCCATGAAGATGAGGACAATGCCTCCACATATGCCCGAACTCCCCACACTCAAAACAACTCCCTGGTGCTGGTGGCGGGAACTGAATGGAACCCCTAGCACCGGGATAGCTGGTAGAAGAACCTGGCATGGAAGATCCCTGAGCAGGTGAAGCATGGGACAAACTCTGAGCTGGAAGGGCACTAAGTGATGAGTAGCCCTGATGAGAACTGTGAGAACCATGGCCGGATGATGCACCACGGTGAAATGGCCGAGCTGACTGAGCCTGTCTGAAAGGACGACCTCTACCGTGCTGGAACTAACCCCCAAAAGGAGCACCGCTGAATCCACCCTGACCACAAGGCCTCTTGGCCTCCCTCTTAACCCTCTACTGACCGCGAACCATCTCAATCTGGCGAGCAATGTCGACAACCTCATCAAAATAGCACCTGAAACCCTCTCTCTGGTCATGAACAACTGTAGCTGATAAGTGAGACCATCAATAAACCTCATGATCCTCTCCCTGTCTGTGGGAACCAACTAGATAGCATGACGGGCCAACTCAAAGAACCGCTTCTTATACTGTGTCATAGACATATCACCCTGGCGAAGCCGCTCAAACTGTTTGCGTTGCTCCTCTCTACAGGATCGAGGAACGAACTTCTCCAAAAAGACCACGGAGAACTTCTGCCAAGTAAGGGGTGTTGCGCCAATAGGCATACGCCTCTCGTAAGTCTCCCACCATCTAAGTACAACCCCGGAGAATTTAAAAATAGTGAATGAGACCCCACAAGTCTCCAAAATACCAGCGGTACGGGGTATCCTCTAATATCTGTCCAAGAAACCTTGAGCATCCTCTCTCTCTCTATGCCACTGAAAGGTGGTGGCTGGAGTCTCCCAAACCTCTCCAACCTATGTTGATCATCCTCAGGCATAGCAGGAACCACATAATCCTGTGCAGCTGCAACCGGCTGGGCTGGTGGTGCCTCCAGTGACTGAAGTCCCTGAACAACCTGCTTGGGTGTGCGAGCAACGGGAGTCTGAGTGCCTCCCCTGGCCTGAGAAGTGGTTGCGGTCGTCGAGATAGAGACCGCCTGAGCAAGGCCGATACACGCTGTCAGAATCTAAGCTAGGGCCTCCTGAAGGCATGGAATCACAATAGGCACAGGTGGTGCCTGAGCTGGTGCGTCAACAATTGGAACCTAGTCCTGATCTGGGACAACTAGTGGATCTGCAGGTACTGCCCCAACTGCGGTACGAGTTGCACCTCTGCCCCTACCACGGCCTCTACCACAGCCTCGGCCTCTCGCAGACCTGGCTGGTGGTGCTGGAGGCTGGCCCTCCTAACCGGTAGCACGAGTCCTCACCGTCTATGAGAGAATGAAACAACAGATGTTTAGTTACTAGAATCAACAGATTTGCACGACCAAAATTCAAGAATGTGGAGTTTCCTAAAAGTTCTGCAGCCTCTCAAAGATAAGTACAGATGTCTCTATACTGATCCGCAAGACTCTACTAAACCCGCTCATGACTTATGAGACCTATGTAACCTAAGCTCTAATACCAATCTGTCATAACCCAAACTAAACCCTGTCCTGATGGCGTCTATCGTGGAACTAGGCAAGCTAACTCATTTCCAAAACCAACTGATATTTTTATTTCAAATATAATTTCAAGGCTATTTAGCATAAAAACCTTCGTAAAGGAGTTCAAATCAAAACAAAAGTGCGGAAAAGAAAAGCCCGACATCGGGGTGTCACTAGTCATGAGCATTTACTACCATTTGTCTGACAATATCAAGACTAACATAGTCTAAAAAAATAGCTAAATACAACTAAAGGAAGATAAGAGGGAGAAGAGCAGGGGCTGCGGTCGCCAAGCAGCTACCTTGCTATCCCCGAGAAAATCTACAACCAGAATAATCAACACCGCTACAGTGTCCAGCTACACCTGGATCTGCACACAAGGTGCAGGGAGTAACATGAGTACGCCAACTCAGTAAGTAACAACAATAAATAAAGACTAAGTAGTAGTGACGAGCAATAAATCATATCAAGTTCATATCACAAAAAATCCAGTAAAGTACAGCATGCTTTAAGAATCAGTGTTTGAATTAAATCATCTCGTTTAAACCCGGTTCCAGTAAAAATCATTTAAAGATATTTTTCAAAAGTTTTTCAAACAAGGCTCAATGCAAAGGTGAGCAAAAATGATGAAATCATAAACACCCCCTCGGGCAAACCTCACAATCACCCGTGCCACTCGTGTATACCTCACAATCACTCTTGCCACTCGGGCATACCTCACAATCACTCATGCCTCACAGTTACTCAGTACTCAGCACTCCCACTCAGTAGGTACATGCGCTCACTGGGGGTGTGTACAGCCTTCGGAGGGGCTCATTCAGCCCAAGCGCTATATCAAGCCAAATCATGGCATAAATCATTCAGGCCCTCGGCCTATATCAAATATGATGCGGCATACAACCCGATCCCATAAATATCCTCACAAATCATGCCCTCGGCCTCACTCATTCATAAACCTCTCAAGTCATTCGGGCATTTCAGTAAAAACAGGGCATTCGGCCCAAAATAACATTTATATGCATCAAAATAGAGTCATAAAACTGAGTTATGCAATAAACAAGTATAACCATGACTGAGTATAGATTTTCAATCGAAAACAGTGAGAGGATAGTAAGAAAACTCCCCTAAGGATCCAAACAGCACTGGCACGAGGCCCAAACATGGCATTCAACCCAACTTACAGAAAATCTTTCTAAAACATATAAGTATCATATAATTTCCACAAAATATGCAACTTTACAGTGCTACGGGACAGACCAAGTCACACACCCCAACAGTGCACGCCCACACGCCCGTCACCTAGCATGTGTGTCACCTCAAAATAGTAGAATGATACAAAATTCTGGAGTTTCATACCCTCAGAACTAGATTTACAATCGTTACTTACCTCAAACCGGTCAAATCTCTACCCCGAAATACTCTTGCCTCTCGATGCGGCCTCCAAATGTTCCGAATCTATTCACAATCAGCACAATACCATCAATATACGTTAATAGAATGAATTCCACAAGAAAAACTATCAAATTAGCCCAAAACCCGTAATTGGCTCAAACCTGGCCTTGGGGCCCACATCTCAAAATCCGATAAAATTTACAAAACTAGGAAACCCATTCAATCACGAGTCCAACCATACCAAATTTGTCAAAATCCGACTTCGAATCGACATTCAACTCTCAAAATCCATTTTATGAAGTTTTTACTATTTTCCCTAATTTTCTACCCCAAAGTACTAATCAAATGATGAAATCGGTGATATATTCATGTACATTAACCAAATCCGAATTAGAATCACTTACCCCGATGAATTTCTTGAAAAACCCTCGAAACATCGCAACAAACCGAGCTCCCTAGATCCAAAATGTGAAATAATGCCCTAAATCCCGTTTATATAGTGCACTCTCTGATCTCCACTACGCTGACCACGAAAATCCAGGCGCGGCCGGGAAAATCCAACGTTGTCCGCACTTCTGGTGGTTGTAGTGACAGGCTCTAGTATTTTTACCATACCTTTCTCTACATATATCCAACGGATAATTTCTTTAGCTTTCTGGAAACCAGACACGAATGGCTACAACCTTTGTTTTTAAATCATCTCAAAATTCCTTGTAGATCAAAAGATACAGGCTTTCGAAGTCGGACCAGCGAATCTGCAGATATGCCCTGGAGCACCTCTACGACCAAATTTACGCGGTCCGCGCCCCCTCCTCCGCCCTCAGCGGAAGTTTGCCGCTCTCAGCGGAATTTTTAAGCACCAGAACCATGCCTCAGTTCCGATAATGCCCAGACTCGCTCAAAACCCACCCGAAACACACCCGAGACCTCCGGAACCTCAACCAAAAATACCTACAAGCCATATACCAACATACAAACTAAATCGAACCTTCGAATCACTCAAAACAACATCGAAACACCAAATTACCCTCAGATTCAAGCCTAAGAACTTCTAAAGTTCCAAATTCGGCATCCGATGCCGAAACCAATCAAACCACGTCCGAATGACCTCAAATTTTGCACACACATCACAAATGACACTACGAACCTACTCCAACTTCCAGAAGTCCATTCCGACCCCGATATCAAATTTTCCACTACCGACCAAAAATTGCCAAATTTCCAATTTCGCCAATTCAAGCCTAATTCTACCACGAACCTCCAAATCACATTCCGGACGCACTCCTAAGTCCAAAATATCTAACGAAGTTAACGGAACCATCAGAATTCAAATCCGAGATCGTTTAGACATAGGTCAACATCCAGTTGACTTTTCCAACTTAAGGTTCTAAATAAGAGACTAAGTATCTCATTCCACTCCGAAACCACTCCGGATCCGAACCAACGAACCCGGTATATCATAATATAGCTTAAACATTAAGGAAACAGAAATAGGGGAAATGGGACTATAACTCCTGAAACAACCGGCCGGATCGTTACAATGCCTCATACACTTATTATCATATCCAATTGATATCCATCATATTAATAGTCCTCGTATGCACACAAAATAATATAATTAGCGCACATCAACTTTTTTAATAGCACTTAAGTACTTCAAAATTTTTTGGGGTGTTACAAATATTGAGTTAAGAACACTTACCCCGTTGTTTTCCTTGAAAATCTCCTGAAAATCACCTCTTCCTGAGCTCCAATTCGTCAAATATGGAAAATAAGAACTTAAACTTTCTGTCCAGATGTTTCTTCTACGCGAACGCGGAAGCTTCCTCGCGTTTGAGAAGCACAAAATTGTGCTGCCCGAATTTCCTCCTTCGCGAACGCGAGCCCAATCTCGCGAACGCAATGACAAAATTTCCTCTAGGACGGCTTTCCCTTCCGCGAACGCGAGGCCTCTATCGCGAACGCATAGCTTTGCCCCTCGACCCTTTGCGAACGCGTGCCCTCGGTCGCGGACGAGTAACTTTGCCCCTCGACCCTTCGCGAATGCGTGCACCTCGGTCGCAAACGCAAAGCACAAAATGGGCCAGTCCAAATTTCTTATTTGCGAACGTGAGACTCCCCTTGCAAACGCGATGAAGGAAACTAGATACAGGCATCAGAAAATTCTAGCAGTTGTTTAAGTCCAAATTTCGATCCGTTAACCATCCGAAACTCACCCGAGGCCCCCGAGACCTCAACCAAATACACCACCAAGTCCTAAAACATCATACGAGCTTAGTCGAAGCCTCAAATCATATCAAATAATGCTAAAATCACAAATCACACCCCGATTTAAGGTTAACGAAAACTAACAAATTCCAACTTCTACATTCGATGCCGAAACCTATCAATTCAATTTCGATTGACCTCAAATTTTGCACACAAGTCATAAATGACATAACGAAGCTATGAAAATTTTCAGAACTAGATTCCAACTCTAATATCAAAAGTCAACTCTCCGGTCAAACTTCCAAACTTAAATTTCTACTTTAGCCATTTCAAGCCTAATTTAGCTACAGGCTTCCAAATAATTTTTCTGGACACGCTCCTAAGTCCAGAATCACCATACAGAACTATTGTAATCATCAAAACTTTATTTCGGGGTCGTTTACACATAAGTCGACATCCGGTCACTATTTTAACTTAAGATTTAAACCTTGGAACTTAGTGTTCCAATTCATTCCAAAACCCTACCGGACCTGAACCAATCACCCCAGCAAGTCACATAACAATTGTAAAGCATAAATTGAGCAGTAAATGAGAGAACGGGGTTGTAATACTCAAAACGATCGGTCGGGTCGTTACAACAAAACTTTATACTACTGTCTAAAATAGAGTAGACAGAAAATAAATACAAAAGAGAGAGACTCCAGGTGCTGTGGAATGGACTCAGAAGAGCAGCTCACCACAAGGCCTCTAAGTAACAGGAGTGTGCGCTGGAATGACGGCCAGATGCAACTACCTCAGATCCTGTACGATTAGTGCAGAAGTGTAGCGTGAGTACATAAACAACATGTACCCAGTAAGTATCCAGTCTAACCTCGAAGAAGTAGTGATGAGGGGTCGACATCGACACTTACTATGGGCTAACAATAAAATACAGAAATGCTAAATAGACATAGAGTATGTGAATAATAATATTAACACAATGACAACAGTGATTAAATAATTCTTTAACTAATAGTAAATTCCAATAGTGTTCCATTAGCACATACTAATTCCAAATAAATTTCGAACAAATAAATAAATTATAATCTCTCAATTCATGAAAAATAATATCACATGTGTTCGGGCTTCAAGCATTAACACGCACGATTTATGTCGATCGTACGGCCCAATCCAGAATAATATTTACACTGCCAAGGGTTGAGCGGAACAAACCATAGATGCGTCTATTATATTGCCGAGGCGTTCGGCCCGCTCCACAAGAAGATAGATTACTTTATGAACATCCGATTTAAAAGTTATTATAAGGCTAATACACAAAGTAGCTCGATCTCTAATAACAGTCAAGTGACCCTCCAAAACTCAAGTAAGTAAAATTTGGTCTTTACAAATCCTTTAACAAGTTTCAATATAATTTAAGCACTTTAATTAACAAGTAGGGTGCAAACATCAGAAGTATTTCATGATTTGGGTCCTAAACTGGCGGGACTTAAGCGTAATTAGTAGTTACGCACGGACTCTCGCCACCTCGTGCATACGTAGCCCCCACAGTTAGAATCAAATAGCAATTTAAATCACCTATGGGGTAAATTCCCTCTTACAAGGTTAGGCAAGAGACTTACCTCGTCTCAAAGCTTATTTTTCGGCGACAAATTTACTCTAAGGACCCAATTTGGTGTCGAACAAATCTGAAGCTAGACAAATGTTATATAAAATAATCAATATACACTCAAAAGTTAATAGTTTAGTTATTAAAGTACTTACCCAACCCAAATTGAAAGATTCTTAAAATTCACCCTCGGGCCCACGTACCCAGATTCCGAAAATATTTGAAGATAATTGTTGCCCATAACCTCAATAACTCACATATATAATTTTCTCCCAATTCTATAATCATTTTCGTGGTTAAATCCCATTTTTTATCAAAACTTAGGTTTTTCAACTAAACCCATAATTTTCACAATTTTACATGTTAAAATCTACCCACAATCTATGTATTAAACTTACATTGGGTGTACAGAAGCTCCAAAATTCGAACCACACAAGTGAGAAGATGAGAAAAATGGGTCTAAGTCTCATTTTAAAAATGTTTCTACCCAGTGGCCCTTATACGCGATCTCGATTGGGCATCCGAATATACCCTTTGCAAACGGGGGGAAAGCCCATGCGAACGCGAAGGCTTAGCTGGACTGCCCATCGCGAACGCGATTGCTGCCTAGCGAACACAAAGACCAACGACAAACCCCCTTCCCAACTGGCCTCCCACTTCGCGAACGCGAAGGCCAGTGGCCCAAAGCTCCGCGAACGCGGTCTCCATCTCTCGAACTCATAGTGCAATATTCCACCCATACCCATTCCTTCATCGCGAACGCGATTGCTTCTCCGCGTTCACGAAGAAGGAAACCAGAACAAAAAATTCAAGTGTTTTCAACTTAACTTCGGGCGGTCCAAAACACACCCGAGCCACTCGGGACCCCATCCAAATGCACCAACAAGCCCATAAACAAGATACGGACCTGCTCGAACTCTCGAACTGCATAAAACAACAATGAAACCAAGAATCATACCCCAAAACCAAATTGAATCAAATTATGAACTTCAAGTTTTCAACTTGCTTCGAACGCGCCGAATCATACTTAGACTACTCGGAACGACACCAAATTTTACGTGCAAGTCTCAAACCAAGGCTCTGAATCCAAAACGGACCTCGCTAACACTAAAACCAACTTCAACCCAAATTTAAAGAACTCTAAAACCTTCAATGCGCCAACTTTCAACTTTATGCGCTGAAACGCTCCCAGGTCATCTGAAACCTGATCTGAACATACGCCCAAGTCCAAAATTATCATGCGAACCTATAGGGACTGTCAAATCCCTGTTCTGAGGTCATTTACTGAAAATGTTGATCCAAGTCAAACTTAACCCTCTTAAGACAATAATAAGGAACCATGTGTTCTGATTTTAACCCGAACCCTTCCAAACCCGAATTAACTATCCTCGCAAGTCATAAAACAGTAAAAGCACATGCTGGGAGTCTTATTAGGGGAACGGGGATCTAGAAAGTAAAACGACTAGTTGAGTCATTACAGCATCAGTGACTGCCAAACCAGCCTTAACAAAATCTCCAAAACAATCTGAAACCCGTCTGAAACTCATCTGAACCACTCGGGATCCCGTCCGAATATACCAATATGTCCCGTAACAAAACACGAACCTACTCGAGGCTTCAAATCACATGCAACAACGTCGAAATTATGAATTGCACCTCGAATCGAACTTATAAATTTTCAAATCTTCCAACTTACAAAATGCGTTCCAAAACGTATCAAATCAATCCGGATGGCTTCAAAATTTGCACACATGTCATAAATGACATAATGAACATGCTCCAATTACGGAATCAAAATCGGAACCCGTTATCAACAAGGTTTAACCCTCGGTCAAACCTCTCAACCTTCCAAAACTTCAACTTTCCAATTTTCGCCAAAATGCGCCGAATTATCCTACGGGCTTCCAAATCTGGATGTACGCCTAAGTCCAAAATCACCATACGAAATTGTTCGAGACCTTAAGCCGTTGAACGGGACGCTAATTCTCAAAATGACCGGCGGGTCGTTACAATAATTATCTAACTAACATGATAAAAAATTTCATTTGTGTAAGTTTTGATGGTGTCATTTTATTTTAAATTCATGTATTATGCTAATGTAATACTCCCTCTGTTTCAATTTATGTGAATATATTTTCTTTTTAGTCCGTACTAAAAAGAATAACTTCTTTCCTTATTTGGAAACAATTTACCTTTATGCAATAATTTATAGCCACCAAAAATATATGTCTCATTTTACACTACAAATTCAAAAGTCTTCTCTCTTTTCTTAAATTTTGTGCCCAGTCAAATGTGTTCACATAAATTGAAATGGAGGGAGTAATATTTTTCGGCATTTAGATGATTGTTGTATTATTATACATAAAATTTCTCTCATTAATTAAATATTATTATTTTTTAATAAAATAAATATTTAAATCATCATGTGTCATTATTAACATGCAACACACGTTCATACATATTAATTTTTTCAATACACCCCAAAATAAATAAATAAAACTTTTAGAATAGGCCGTCATTAATTGAAAGAAAGAATGATGGCGCTAAAAGTATCAGTTGTGACACGTAGTCTAACATTATCTGGTCTGGTTTTAATACATCACTACCCATGTGGTCGTCTTTGGAGGTATCCTCCCCTCATTTGCAATCCCATCAACCTCAAATTCCCCCTCCTTCTGTTTCTTCAACAAATTCGCAAACCCAATATGTAAAGCTTTAATTGTTACGTCTTCTCTTTGTTTCCTCTTTTGTTTATTCGTCTAACTCTGCTACTGTGCTTTAATTTCAGAGTTTATGAACTTAAGCAAGATGAAGATAAGAGTTGTTCAGCTCTTTGAACTTCAGCAAGACAAAGACTTCAAAGCATCATTTTTTGTCTTATCATCTATAGTAATATAATTGGTAAGCTTATTAGTTCTAATTAATTTAATAGCAGAACCATTTGGTAGAAAGCGTAGCTAAGGAAGCGAAGATCGTAGGTGTTGATCCAGCATATGATCTGGCTGTTCTTAAGCTGTTAAATCAACCTATTACTTATTGTTGTTGCCAATTGTCATTTTGTTACTAATTTATTCTCTATACTGGTCAGCTTTATACTGACAATTCTAATTTCTCCATCAAAAAGATTTTATATATTGGTCAGTGGAAGTAAACTATGACAAATATGATATTAACTAATCCTTCCATTCTATATTATATTATAGACACTTTTTGAGTGGGAATGGAAGTTAAGATATTAATTTGGTTTATACATTGTATTAGTGATTTTGGAAGAAAATATTAAAGTAATGGTCAAAAAGTTTGATGGAGAAAAAATCATATCAAAGTGTTAATTTGAACAGTGTTAAGACATCTAATCACTCTGCCAAGAAGAAGTAGAAGAAGAAGAAGAAGAAGAAGAAGAATTGATAGTAGTTCAGCTCTTTGAGGTAAATTTCGCACTCCAGTAAATAAATGAAAAAGAAAGAATTAAGAAAACACTAATAATTTGTTTTTCTTATTGGGTGTTGTGTATTAGTAGTAATTGACTTAAGTATGACGGAAATGAAGATAAATTCAACAATGAATTGTTGTTGCCAATTTGGTGCTCCTTTTGTATTTCTCAAAAACAATTTCCTGTTGAAATGATATTAAACAAGTGACAAATAACCATTACGCTTTATTAGAATAGAAATCAGGAACAGTTTGATTAGTGCTAAGAACTATTTTGTAATGTGAAGAGTGAAGTACTTTTGAGATTAAGTTCTATGCACACGATCATGTCACTTATTAAGTAATTACAGTCAAATTTCTTGATAAGCATTAACTAATTATCTGTTAACAATGGTAACTATCAAGTATTTCAAGACAATTTAACAGTATTGGACATCTAAGTAGACAGCTGTCTTGAACAATAAGTTCCTTCTAAGCCATTTGAATTGGTATGTTGCTCCACACAACGCTAATATGGTATAACATCACTAAGAAGGACATAAATCAGACCTAAAAGAAAATTTAAATGTTTCTTAATCAGGTCATGAATAAATCATAAGAAATCTTCACAGCAACAGTAAGATGAAAGCATCAACGCATCATCTTTGTCTTATCATGTTTGTTGACTCGTAAGTTTATCAGTTCGAAATGCTGTAACAGAACTAATGATGCAAATGCAGGAAACTCCCCCTTCTGTTGTTTTCATTAAGGACCTTGAGTTGGCTAAAGGCTTCAATGGCTCTACTACGGTGCTAGCCAACGACGAGAATGCAACAGTTGAAGGGACAGGTTCGGGCTTCATTTGGGATAAGTTTGGTCACATTGGATGATTTTTCAACTTTAAGGATTACAAATATGCAATGAATATCTTCAATTTTCCATCTTAATTGGATTAATTCTCCTGCTGCTTATATCAAGAAATTTAAATGCCTCTTCTCAAGAAAGTCAAATGTGTTAGACTTGTATTTAAGATTCCAATGGTTTTTACTTTCTTACGGCCGCCAAAATTTTCACACTTGAAATTCAGTTCTCTCGTCTAAATTTCTAACCCTGCCTCAAATCTTGCTTCAGAGTTTGCTATAAATTTGTCTCAGTATTGATCAAATATAATGTACCTATAATTCTGAAATCAAACAGTTCTCTGAGAATGGGGCATGATTATTTTGAATTTATCGCAGGTTACCGATTACCATGTCATTGCTAAATTAGCTACTGATCAAAGTGGACTGCAGCATTGTAAGGTTTTCTGCATTCCTGGTGTTTTATCCCTTTGTTTTCTGTTCCTATCTGGATATTGAACCGCACTGCTCCATTTCAAGTCATTCTAATTTTAAAGGTTTCTATTCAGGTTTCTTTAGTGAATGCTAAAGGAGAAAGCATAGCTAAGGGAGCGAAGATCGTAGGTGTTGATCCAGCATATGATATGGCTTTTCTCAAGGTGTTAAATCATAACTGTTCCATAATATGGTTGCCAATTGCTATTCTTATTTAATATCTATTTTGATCATCTTTATAAAGACAATTCTATTTACCCAAATTTCATGGTCGAAGAAAACTATGACACAGATGACATTACCTAACTCCTTCCGTTCTATTTTATATGACACTATTTGACTAGCTGCAAAATTCAAGTGATAGTAATTTTGTTCATAGTGATAGTCGACAAAAAGTAGCTAAAAACGTTTGTTTGGATCATTTAGATACAAATCTTAAGCAAGTAGCTAAAAACGTTATAGGATACTAAACATGAAAAAATGATGTGCAGAATAAAGTTGTCTAACAACTTTCGATATCTAAACATGCTGATTGGATTGAAGAGTCCCCTGGTTTTAGTTGTCTAATATTCAACTGCAGATTGACGTTGAAGGTGATGAAATAAAACCAGTCTCTGCTGGTACCTCCCATGGCTTACATGTAGGTAGGTCAAAATTGCTTTGCCATTGGAAATCCCTATGGATTTGAAAACAGGGATAATACTTATCTACAATTTATTTATACTTCAGAAAGATTTCCATGTGGAGACTCATTCTATGGTTTCATTCCCAGGGAAAAGCCTTTCTAGCATTTATTTTTCATGCATTTCTGCTAAACCTACTCAGTAGAGAACTTGTAATCTTCATTTCCTCTTAGGATGTAAAATGTTTCCTTTTCTATAAAAGGTCAACTCATTGCTTTTGCTGTATGTAATGTCATCTGATATAAATAAGGGAAATATTTTGTTCAACTCATAATGCTATATACTATCAACTCCCAAGAAAGTCAGCTTAGGCCTAGCCAAAAGGGAAGCAAAATCTTAAAACTGATTAAGTTGTTAAACTGATTTGCTCGTGTTTCTCCGTGCAATGGGAAAGGAAAAAAAAGATAGAAGAAGCATAATCATGGGGGGAAATGGATATTATTGTAGTTTATCTGATTATTTCAAATATTACAGGTAGTTAGTGGATTAGGCAGGGAAATACGGCACCAAATGGAGCCGCCATTAAAGGACCTATTCAATCAGAGGCTGCCATTAATGTTGGTAACCATTTTTCCCATATAAGAGATTTACTGGTTGCGAGAAAAGTTTAGTGAATAGCACTATGGTCACCTCTGCACAATGCACTGTTTGGATAGGACGTAAGACATTGTTTAGAAGGCAAAAAGAGCAGAGCCAGTTAAATAATGTGGTTTACTTGAGCATGAGGTCAGGGCAGAATGCTGGTTTGATTCAATTTCTAATCGCTGAAGATGGTCAAAATAGATTACTTTTCCTTGTCTAAAACTCATTATTCATCAGGTTATGCATCTATGGGAAACTTAGTTTTGACCTATACTTACTACCTTATGCAGGGAATTCAGGTGGTTCATCTGGTCGTGTAATTGGTTTAAGTAAGGCAACCTCACCCGCAGCGGTAAAAAGTTCATTGCTTTTGTTGTTTCTAGAAATTAATTGATGTGGATATTGAAGCCCACAACTTAATGAAATGACGGAGTGCTGACTATATCAATAGCCTGTTGTTTGATTCATCTGGTTCGTTGCATGCTGACTATATTAATAGCCTGTTGCTTCTTTACACAGAACTTGTTAATTCTTCTGCTATATGTTGATTCCAAATTTTAAAGTGATAACTGCTTAATTTTTCCTCGAAGTGGAATCATCAAACGTATTAACAGTATCCTAAGCCAATATACTAGCTGTTAGAATTTTGGGGCCCATAGGATCTGATTCCCTGATCCCTCCCCTAGCAATTAGCCATATTTAACATATTTCCATGGGAATTCAAGAGAAGTTAATAGAAATCAATAATATAGTAAAATCTTGATAAAAATCCAACTTTTCAAACAAAGATTAAATGCTAAAGGGATTAAATTATAGATCAGTTCCAAACTAGGTGACAAAACAGGATAAGATTAAATCTAATCAAAATATCAAATTTCCCTGATAAAGCCTAATCACAAAGTTAGACCCTATTTATATTACAAAAGCTGTAGTTCACTCCTTTCTCCCTGGTGGCTCTTGGTTATTATGTAGATTGCCATCATTTTATGATTCATCCAAAGAACCTTCTGTCACCTACTGCGAAATTGCATGATCTGAAAGAAATTAGAGTTCAAACTTGTTTGATGCTGTAGAGTTGGATATTGAATCCGTTAACCTGTACCAGATATTTGACCATCTTCTAGTCATTTCAGTTACTTGATCTTAAATGAACTATGTATTACTTTTCTTGCTGCCTCCAGGAGTTTAATACCTCTGGTCCTCATGAATATCTTATATACGGAGAAACTTACTATTAGGAAAAGATGAAATCTGAGTGAATTTCTTTCTAATTGCTTTTAGATTTCAAACATGCTGCAGGCTCCGGTATGTCCTCAGGGGTTAACTTTTCCATACCAATTGACACAGTTGTACGGACCATGATCGTTTATGGAACAACATACATAGACAGATAATGAACATCTGACATCAAAAAGCTACTTCTGCACTAGTAAAAAAAAAGGCTTTTCTTGGAGCTGGAGAAAGACCATGTTGTTAACTGCAATCCTTGTGGTGTTTAGTCCATATATGTATTTTATTTGGTTCTTGACTTCTTTCCTTTGGAAATTTTTTTTTATAGCAATGCTCTTTGGAAGAAAAATTTGCAGTCACAAGCTGCTCATGTGTCACAATTCAGAAGTGGTAAATGCACAATTGAGAGGGTGTAGAAAGAAAATAACTTTCTTAAGACCAGATAATTACGACCATGCTCCCACCTTAGATCACTGAGTGATTCATGTAAGCAGTAAATGAAACACATGTGAAGTTCCTGCAATCATGTAACATATACTACAAAGTAGACAAAACAATAACCAATCTAACATATAGTTGCTGCATTTCAAGACAATTTGCAACTAGCTTGATCCTCCTGAGCCATTTACAGTTGGTCCACACAAAGCTAATATGGTTTATTATCAGTAAGAAGGCCATACATCAGGCCACAACTATCAAAGCTAATACTGTGGTTTAGTATCAGTAAGAAGGCCATAGATCAGGCCACAACTATCAAAGCTAATATGAATTATACGTATTCCTCTACTTTTAACGAACTCTACCGCTAATAACGAACTAATACACATCTGTAATTCAACTTTAGGGGAAAAGCTTGAATGGTATGAAATGGCTACCAAGAGTGTCACGACTGTGTGCGGTGAACATGTCCCTCTTTGAAATCCAGTCAGTCGAAGCATCAAGAAAATTTTGTACGAAGGGGTGCTTAATCAAATCTTCTGCTGTACATCTTCTTTCATGCTTTTTTTCAAGGCATTTCTTTATGAAATCCATCGCAATAGCAGAAACATCTTTTGGGATTTTCGGATGCTTGCAAACAATATGCAATTCTAATCCATCCTCTTTTCCTTTGGCTTCGGCTTCAGACCAAACCATGGTTCCACTGATCATCTCACAAAGAATGCAGCCCAAGGACCAAATATCGCTGACTGGTTGAAAATTTCCCTTCTCTATAAACTCAGGGGAGACATAACAGAGACTCTCTCCAAGATACATACTGCTTTTTAGGCAAGTTTTTTCTCCTTTCCTTTGTGCTGAACCGAAATCCGCCAACTTCAATCTATTATTTACTCCATTAGCATGAATTACAGCATTAGGAAAGACAAGAATGTTTTGGGGGTTTATATCACAATGAATATAACCTTTGCTATGAATGTGAAAAATGGCCATTAAAATTTGGTAAGTGTAATAGGCTGCCTCTTCTTCAGAAATTTTCTTTCCCACCTTTGAATTCAATAAATCTCTAAGTGTCCCCCCTTGTGCAAATTCAAGCAGCAGATTATAGGTACTTTTGCCATTTTCAAGGCTTTCGTCCTCACCAAAGCAATGAAGAATGTAGGGACAGCCCCTAAGCTCTTGCAAAATCTTCCCTTCCTTTCTCAGAGGAGAAGAGTATTGAAATTCAGACGATTTAACTGCAGCAAATGGGGGAGAAGAGAAGTAAGAGGGATCCCCCATTGGTGAAGCAAAATATACCGAGCTTCCATAGAAACCGGTACCAACAACATAGTGTTTCTTCCAATGCAACATCTTTTCGCTTTCTTGATTATCCATCCTTCAATTTTTCTTTTAGGCTTAATTTCTTGATGAATGAATCACTTTCTTGATGAATGAATATGGCTTTCTTGATGAATGAATCACTTTCTTGATGACTGAATATGGCTTTCTTGATGACTGAATGACTCTCTGGATTTTTTTGAAGAAGAAGACTCGACAAACTAAAGAGAAGCTATTTTTTTATCAGATATGAAATATATATACACACTTACCCAACTCAAGTCCGAAATATGACACATTGGTAAGTCGTGTGGTCTATTGATGTGACTCTTTACATAGAAATTTCCCTTTTTTCTTCTCGAAAACACAAATATTTTGTTTAGATAAAAGTCAATCAAAACTTTATGTCATGATAAAATCTTATTTTCTAGTATTAAATTAAAAAGGTCCTTTTTCGTCAAAACTATTATATATGCTTAAAACATACTAAAAGGGAAGTCCTTTAGTTTCCACTAGTATAGTTTTTGTTACAAATTTTTAAAGGGAAATCGTCCACTTTCCAATATTGTCTGCACTTAATATTCGTTATACTATTCGGCTAAATTTATCGCTACCGTTATACTATCCAGTCAAATTTACTCTTACGATCAATAAGTTTTTAAAAATTACTCCTTGATCTGTTAAGTAATCCAAAATCTCCCAATTTTCTTTTATTTAAATTACTTTTTATTCTTCTTGCTCCATTATTTTCAGAAAAACAATTGATGTAAATACTAAAGGTACTACATTGTACAAATTATTCATGGATATTTTTAATTACCAATGCATCCACTTCTCTTTCTGTGATAATGGGTTTGAAATTGGTTCAAATTTTTATTTAATTTTCAATCATATACACACGGTAGAATTCAGTGGGTCTATTTATTGTGTATTATATGCAGTTGATCATCATGTATGTAGATGAATATTCGAACATATTTTGTTATTGTCTGGTTTATTTAGAGTTCGATTGACTAGCTTAGGAGTGCACAATGTGTAAGCATATGATTAAAACAAAGTTGAATTCGACAATGTAAAGTCTCCAAGGAACTTCAACTTCTATCACTAATGCTTGCAAAGTCTACATACCTTTGGTGCAACGAATTCATTAAAGTGGGGTAATGTAAATACTTTTGGAATTTAGACAAGCTACCTAATTTAGATTCTTTAATTTATTATACTTTATTTACTAACCGTTGTACTATTTTAATATTTCTTTCTCTTATTGTTTTCAATTAAAAAAATAGGTAAATGCCAATTACTTCAAAAATAGTGGATCAAGAAGAAGAATATGCGACTTAATTAAAATAATTTGGGAGATTCTGGGCCACCTAACGGACGGAGGGGTAATTTTTAAAAGTTTGCTGATAATAGGGGTAAATTTTGGCTGAATAGTATAACGGCATGGATAATTTATCCGAATAGTATAACTGAGATTAAATATATATAATATCCGAAAAGTATATTTGGCCCTTATCCCAATTTTAAATCCTTTTTTGTTCTAGCACCAACAAAGATGGAAGGTACTACTAATAAAGAAGATCGCCTATTGTTAATTTTGCTCGTAGATAAAGAATATTCAAAAGAGCTTAAAAGGAGAATGTCAACTTAAATGTTTGAAAAAATATTTTTCATGTGGACTCATATTCCTCAAAACCAGACTTAAGCCCTAACCTCGACCCCCCTCCCCCCGGACCCTGACCCTGACTCACACCCTCTTACTAGGCGCCCTACCCTTAACCCCGACCCTGACCTCCCCCACCTCATGCACTGACCCGAACACACCCCTACCCCAAACCACCACCACATTGCATACCGCAAACCCCTATCGCTTGACCTTGCCTTCCCCACTCCCAACCTGACCGCGACTATGGCCATGTCCCCCTACCACTGATCTTGACACCCCATCTCCTAGCCTCGATCCCAACACCAACCCCCATCCCCTGGCCCACCCACCCATCTCCCCGCCCCGCTCTCTATAGTTTGTCCTAAATTATATGTAAATACTCTTGGGACAACTTTTTGCTTACTAATCAGAAAATAGAAAATTATTTTTAAAAATCACGTATCTATACTATATTAAAAACATGATGCCCCTATCAAAATATCTTTTGCTTTTTTACCCTTTGAAAACATATTTCACATTAAATAAAATTGCAATTTTAGGATTTTGAAATAAATTAAAATTTTAGCTATTAAACTTTTTCTTATTTGAATTAAGTTAAATTCCTAACATCTAGGATTTAAAACTCATTAAGATTTTACGTTTAATAAAGTTTCCTTTTCATCTCCAATTTACATTCTACTAAAATATAGGATTGACCCAAACGATTCCATAATTAAGAAATATGAGAAATAATTATATTAATCAAATAATAACTATCTTTTACATGTTCTTTTCCTTGGGTATAATTATAGTTGTATAACAATTATATATATATATATATATATATATATATAACACCCTATGTATTTAAAAATACCCTTAACAATTAGAATAAATAACTATGAAATATCTTTATTAATATAAAAAGAAAGAGAGAGAGAGAGAGAGAGAGAGAGAGAGAGAGAGGGAAATTATTGGCAAAAGTCAATAACGCTAAGAAAGTGCCAAAATACGATTCTTTTGCGATTTTAAAATAAAATAATATTATTAAAAATATTTAATTGCAATTAAATATTTAAAATTCAGTATGAGCTAATATTAAGAATTTGTATCAACAAAAATAAATTATTTCTTTTAATATTGAGAATAAATACTTAGATATTTTAATTATTTAATTAGCAAAAGAATCCAGTACTATTCTTTTCCAAAATTATAAACATAAAATTATTTTTCAAGTTTTCTCAAATCTTAGGGACCATAAATTTGTTTTCTCGAAAAGATCACTGGCGATGAAAGAAATTAGAAAATAGAGCAAAATCAATTGTAGTATAATATTACGAGTTAACTTGGGTATGCAAACTTGAACAAATGATAATGAAATAACCGAAAATAAAATTTATTCAAACTGAGTCATCATTAATCATTATTTTTTTACTTTAGTAACTAAAACCTCATTACAAGGCTAGTATTGCAACCTTTGAGGAAAATAGATTGAGAAGACATAAGATTCAATTCTTCAGTTTGTGTTATTTCACAATTTGTTTTTAGAATCATAATAAAAGTATAGCTAATTCTATTTTTGTCTTCGCGAAAAAATTTGATAAAAATATTTTCAAAAAGGCTCTACATCTTCAAGAGTGATGCGTTCTTCCTGAAACTTACAAGGAAGTACAATAACTTGTGAAATTAAGCTGATAAAATTATAAAACTGGAACAAAATTGAAGTATGAATATATTTGAACGGAAAAGGGTCAAAATTGTCCTCGAACTATCGAAAATAGCTCAAATATACCCTCCGTTTGTTTTTGGTACCAAATTTGTCCTCGCCGTCTAAAAATTGAACCATTATTGCCCTAAAAACTAACGGCTGCCACATCAGCTTTTGGACATACTTAAATATTATGGAAAAGGGGTCAAAATTGCCCTCAAACTATCAAAAATAGTTCAATTATATCATTCGTTTTGTGTTTGATACCAAATATGTCCTTGACGTCTAAAAATTGGACCATTACTGCCCTAAAAATTAATGGTCGTCACATAAGTTCATGTGAATAACAAAAGTCTATCTCCAACAGACGGTCCTATATCTTGACAAAAGCCCCCACGAATAAAATTTCTTTCTTCATTTTCTGCGAGGGGTTGCTGTATTTCTCGTGAAGGCGCAGTGAAGCACTTCATGTTGCCTGCTAGCTAGGCCAGTGAGAAGGGGAAGGATTAGGTGGTATCTAAAAAATGTATCTTTGTATGAGGTTTTGGATCTAGGTCTTATTTGCGGTCGGTCTTCTTTTCTTTTCTGTTGATGAAGGCTGGAAGTGAAAGGGTATAGTATTTTAGATGATGGTTTCATTCTAATAGTTTCGAGTTTTTTATGAGAGTTGTTTTTAAAAGGATATACCTCTACAACTGATTTGTGACCTTTTTGAGATATGAGCTTGGATAGCTAGCCATAGGAGTACTGCAATATACATCTTTTGTTGTTCACCTCCATTTTTGCGATAAGATTTATGATTTTAAGTGATAAAAGTTGGTATTTTATTTCTTGTATAGTATTTTTTTTTTTTTATAGATTTGTGAATCTTAATAATAGCCCAACTAAATTTCTAATAATAAGATTGGTGTAGCTTTAATTATTTGGAAGGAGCAACACTTCGATGAGTCAACAAATGAAAATGGAGAAAGAAATTTTATTCGTGGGGGCTTTTGTCAAGATGGAGGACCGTCTGTTGGAGATAGACTTTTGTTGTTCACATGAGCTTGTGTGACGACCGTGAGTTTTTAGGGCAGTAATGGTCCAATTTTTAGACGTCAAGGACATATTTGGTACCAAACACAAAACGGAGGATATAATTGAGCTATTTTCGATAGTTTGAGGGCATTTTTAACCCTTTTCCCGTAATATTTAAGTATGTCCAAAAGCTGATGTGGCAGCCGTTAGTTTTAGGGTAATAATGGTCCAATTTTTAGACGGCGAGGACAAATTTGGTACCAAAAACAAACGGAGGGTATATTTGAGCTATTTTCGATAGTTCGAGGACAATTTTGACCATTTTTCGATATTTAAATGATGATTGAGGACTCTATGATACATAAATTCTTTTTTTACTGAGTTCGCAATATAGGATGAATATTTTTTAATTTCCAGATCTTAACCTTTATTTTATAACTGAAATATTTTTTTTAAATAATATTTATGTAATTCTTTTTAAAAATATATTCATTGAGTTGGGGAGACTAGTTTTTCTGAAAAATATTTCCTTCGTGCCAAATACATTGAACACAAATGGAAATTAATCAGTCACTCAATTATTAACCTAGTCGTTAGTTCTTTTATATGCGGGAAATAAGCATTCATCCTCCTCTTTATCACCTACTCCAAAACCAGCGACAAAGCCTCACACCGCTGCTTATTCATGAGTCTACTGAGTGTCTCAAATAAGTATAAGCAAAAAAAATGGGAACAACGGATTTTCATGTCTTAACGGTCTCTCAAGCTACCAAAATATTTTTGCAATGAGTGACATTTACAGCTTGTTTGTATGGTTATTAATCATTGTATTGTATCGTATTGTTACTTTTTAACAATATTTGTTTTGATTATTATTTAAATTTTATTGTATCGTATCGTTAAATTCATAGCTACGTAGCGACGAAAAATGTCACTTTATGTAACAACGGATTTGTTGTGGTGGCGTCGTTACCTTATTTTTTCCTCTCATTTTGTCCTTCTTTATTATTAAATAATCATATTTTATCTTTTACCCTACTTTTTATATAATAACTCTACTTCATATCCTATTTTTTCTTAGTAATATTGCAAGTTTATTTGTCATATTTTTTATGTGTAACATGATGAAACTACGGCAAACAATATATATAATCTATCCAAATATTATATTCATCAAACAATATAATACAATACAATATGATACATTAACAGTCATCCAAACACGCTGAGAATGGTAAAATACATCCATGTTTTCCATCCTTCTTCAAACACCATTCTTCGCAGCACGCCGATACGAATGTCCAGTTGACATGGTTGTCGCTTTGATGGATCATTTGGGCACTAATACATTGATTTGGTGCAAAGGACTAAACAAGTAACCTATTACACTTTCGGAGGATGGTTTATTTGCCTGTAAGAATGGAAAAGCTTTCAATTTCCATGTGGTATTAATATATTTTTTTAAAACAATTGAGAAAAATTGTCTTTTCATTTGATCAAGAAGTTTCTTTTGACTCAATTTATTTAAACCTTCCAAAAATACTTTTAACTAAACAAAGTGGTGATTTATGTCATGATATATTGGTTGAAGTATTTGATTTTGGTATTAGTAATAGCAAGATTATTTACAACAAATTGTGACCTTTTTTATACCACAAACAATGGGGTAACGGTCTCAAGATCTAGCTAATCCTTTGTGAAAGCTATGTTAAAATTGAAAATAAAAACTTATATATATTAGTTTATTTAATATAAATCCAAACATATTATATATTATGGGTATTTTTGGTGGAGGAATGTTTTTTGAGTTTTTTCAAATTTTTTATATTTAGTTGGCTTAAATATTTTTAAAAATATTTTCTTTAAAAACTTATTTTTCCCTAATTTCAGAAAAATAGCTTTCCTAGCAAGACGAGGGAAAAGAATTTTCGAAATTCTCCGACTAATATTTTCAACCATCTGCAACCCCACCTCCACCCCCACCCCCACCCACTCAACACTCCCATAATCAAACCCACCAGCATTCCCAGGCCACAAACCTTCATGACCCCCTCCCCTCTTTGCCCGCCCCAACCCCCCACACCCTCGCCCCGACACCATCGACCTCGACCGCCACTCCTTACCCTGACCCTCAACCCTCAACCTCGAACCCTCGACTCTCGATCACCGGCGCCCACCCCTGTCCTGCCCCGACCCCTTAGCCTCGACTCTCGCCCGCCCTTGGCCCCCTTGCCCGTATTGTCTAACTTAGGCACCAGTTCATACCATTCATGCACAGTATTTTAGTCGAAGATTTCACCTTGATTCCTCGGCGCTCCAGCCCACCTATATCCCTCTACTCTCACCTCCTACCTCGACCCTATCTAGAGTTGTTTAAAATCGAACTGTAACCGTTAATCGAACCGTAAAAGTAGTTTATTGGCTTATTGGCATCGGGTTATCGGGAGTAACGATTGGTGAATGGATTGAAATTTTATAATTAACGATTTATCGGTTGGGAGACTATTACTCAATTTCATTATTGGTTAAACCGTTAATCCATTTAGAATTATTATATTTTTATCCGTTAATCCGATTGGTCATCATAATTTATTTTTGGGGTGGGACTAGACAGATCTAGATAGTTCTCGATATATTTCTGTTCAAATGAATCATTTAACTTAGTAACCAAAGAAAAACTATGTTCATAATTTATGTTAACTGGATTTCCATTACTGTTTTTTTTCTTGTCGAAACATTTGATACGGTAATTATGAAACAGAAATGTTAAGAAAAACGCTATAATCCCAAATTCTCTAGGTTTAGAAGAACTAGCACATAAACATGCAAATTTAATGTGCGTGACTAAACCAAAATTGAAAGGATTCAATATAAATGTCCAGAGAAACATAAAAAATACGGCAAACATTTTATGCATTTGGTTTAAGGGCACCGTTCCTTGCATATCATTTATTCTTAGCATCTCCTGCCTTTGTCTTCTTGACACCGCGTACTTTCTTGGCTCTATTCTTCCGCTCCTTCATCTGATTCCTTGGCTTCTCAACCTTTGTGTCTATTCCATTCCTGATCTGCATGTACTTCATTACTGGTCAAGGATCTTCACTGTATTTTAGCTTGCCTATTTTACAAGAATTAAAGAAGTAGAAACTCTCATTAACAATAAAAGCTTCATTAGCCTACTAGAGTGTGGTTGTGATTGGATCGTCTCTCTATTGTTTACTACCTTACTTATATAATTTTTATTGTCAATTTGATTTAGCCGATAAACGAACCCGATAATCACTAATCTGCCCGATATCTTATTGGATGGCTAACAAATTAGTATATTTACAAGCCGATAACCAATAAGTCGAACCATTAAGCGTAAATACTCGTCCAATCCGCCCGATAAGTAACCCTAACCCCATCCCCAGCCTTTAACCCCCCACCCCCCGACCTCCCGCTAGCCGCTCGCCACCTTTTTTTTTAATTTAATCCTCACATTATAATTAGAGTATAAGTAATGGCAAACCAATAAAAGAAAAATTAATTGTCAAAAAGAAAACTAGTTGCAAACCAAACGACCCCCAAATGTCCGAACTTTTGCAAACCAAACGGCCCCAAAATGTTCGAACCTATTTTCATTTTTGTCCATTCCAAAATGATGCTTTGTAAATTTGGGACTAATTTAACTTAAATTTCCAATTCTACAAGCGCTGAGAAACTTTTATAGTCACACAAATACTCTGGCATGTTTAACACCACAAGTTTCAAAAGAACTATAGCCAGACAAATATTATGACTTATTTAGGTCTTTAGGATCACAAGTTTAAAAGTTTTCATTTATTTCTTAAATTTCGTGCATAATCAAATAGATTCACATACATTGTAACGCAGTGTGTACTTATTCTCAAGGAAATTATAATTAGAGTATAAGTAATGGCAAACCAATAAAAGAAAAATTAATTGTCAAAAGGAAAACTAGTTGCAAACCAAACGACCCCAAAATGTCCTAACTTTTGAAGGAATTGGCCCAAATGAGCACCTAATATAGTCCACCCCAGTACCCGAAACGTTCTACCTGCCCACAAGTTCCCGCGAAATCAGCTGTAAGTTCCTTCCTTTCTATCTCTCTGTATTCCTTCAAAACCCTAAATCCCTTTTTAATCGTTTGAATGCGGACAACAAAGTTTTGATTTTGTGCCTACACATGTTTGAATATGCCCCCCACATCCTCTAATTCACTAGATTAATGTGCTTATCAAAGGAAAGAATTCGCTTAGTAGATTAAGCGAATTTCTTTCTAACTTTAATTGTATTTTAAGTAGATTATATTGTTTCATATCTAATTTTAATTGTATTAGTCAGTCATCTTTAATTGTATAGATTAGTAGCCTGCAGGAATAAGTTCAACTTTAAAGGGAAAAGCTAGACCCATAAATCTTTGGTGCATCGTTTTTGATGTCGTTTGGAATATTAGTTGTATAATTTTATTCAGCTGCATTTGAGTCAGAGTCTTTTTTTTTTAAGGACAAATTTCTTGTATTGTATGACACCCTCTAGCTGGATAAACATGGACCGGGGACTCGTATCTAAATCTTTATTGGGGCAAATTACTTGTATTTTTTGACACCCTCTAGCTGGATAAACATGGACTAGGGACTCGTATCGCAGTTTTTGTTTTACATTTGCGATTGATGGGTTCAACTTCGATAATGTGAAGAACTAACAAGCAATTAGACTCAGATAATCCATATATATTATCAAATCCCAATTGGAGACAATGCTTCCATTTTAGCATGTATGTTTCTCTTTTGGTAATTATACTTTGCTCAGTCTGAAGCTAAGAGTAATAAATTGATAACCTCTTACTGGCAATTCATTGCCTCCGTCTAAGTTCAGTTTGTGAAACCACAAAGGGATGTTCTCAATCCAAAATGTATTTTTTGGGGTCAAAGCCTGAGTTGGCTTGTGCAATGATACACAATTGACTTTTCGTAAGCGGTGCCAACATTTAAACAAGTGAACAAATGAATAAATCACTTTAATGACAAGCGGTGTCATTTTTATATTTATACCCAATATTTTCATTTTGTTTATTATCAATATATACATATCTAGTAAAAAATTCGAGGAAGTGACTGCGCTTGGGGCAAGGTATATCCGCCCCTATCCCAACGTGTTTCCCTCCGCCGTTCCTTAAGTATTCTGCGATCATTTTTCCTTTTACTTAAGTACCATGGTTGGTTTTCTTCAAGTGATTGTGACAAATGAAAGCAATTTCAGTTTGTTTCCACTTTCCCCACTGCCTAACGAAACGAAAAGTGAATCTAATCTAAATGTCTTGATATCACAATTTCTTGATTTTTAGGATGTATTGGCTTCATTTCTTGATTGCAACCACAAGTTTAATTTGATTGTGGCGAGAGGAGGGGAGAAAAATAATAAAAGATCTACTGTTTTAGAATGTACCTTGACATCTCCCCTGTTAATGCATCTTCATGTATTTTCAAGAGTCAAAGGTGAAAATACCCAACCCCCCCAACCCCCCAGTTGATTAACTTCCTCTCTTAATTTTCTGCAGGGAAGAGGAATTGATGCTTTAATTCTGTCTTAGCGTATGCTGTAGCTGCAGTTACACAATTGTGCACATAGTACTTCGAGTTTCCTTCATTCACCTTAATTGGACTAAAATGAGCACCAAGGAACCAGACACTTACGTACCAGAAGTTGGAAGCTCAAATCAGTTAGAGACAAACAATTCAGGTTATGTTTCTCATGTCAAGAAGCTACTTCATCGGCGAATGTTGGTTGGTATAAGCGATGGGAGGTTCTTTCTAGGTACATTTTATTGTATTGATAAGCAGGGAAACATAATTCTTCAAGATGCTGTCGAGTACCGTAGCACCAGAAGATCTGCTCCTTCCCCGATGGAACAGCGAGTTCTTGGTCTCATTTTAATCCCTTCCTCATGTCGGAAAACGTGTCATGTTGATTGTTCTATTGACGAACAGATGTCCCTAATGTCTCTTGGAGTGCAAAACTCATAAATATTAGTGGCAAAAAACTTTATAAAAGTTGATCCACTTGGTTGGATATCTTCCCCTTTTGATTTAAATTGACTATTATCATTGGTTCCTTTTTGAGTTATTTTTTCCTCCTTTCACTATGCCCTGCCCCCAGTTCCATAAAGTTTCTGTTTTGATGACTAGTGTTATTGAAATAGCTGGACCAGTCGGCTAGCAGTGTGATGATGCTTATAACAATTGTTCGTGTTGTGTTGTGTTTGTGTTCACGTTATGTTATAATCTGGATTGCATAATCGTGGCTTAGCATTAGTATTGACATTATTTTGTGCCATAGCAAAAGACAATCTTTAGATTACATGATATGATATTGTGAATCACATCAGTTAGTATTACAAAATGCTTAAATGATGCAGCATACTATTAACTGTTTCAAGAACATCTTAACTGTTTTTCTTTTCATACATTTAATCTGCGAGTTTACATTGGGTTTGTTGTTGTTTTTACTTATAATATGCAAGTTGTCTTAGCTTTTAACCCGTTGATGGATTTGTTTTATGTCATTCATTGACATAAAACATAGAACAGCAATCAACAAAGATAGTCATTTCCGTTGGTCTTTTTCTTCTAATTCTTAATCATCTCTGATGTCACAAGCATAAAATGGTTGATTATGTTCAGTAAATTTGACTTTGATCAGCTTTTCTTGCTCAATCTTTTTGCATATTATTCACATTCTGTGCAACTTGGATGTTATTATTCACTACACCTCTTTGCAATTTGCTTTAAAATTACAAGTAAGTCAAATAAACAAACAAAGAGGGATCCCATTTTGTCGCAACCAGCAAGCAACTTTGCTGCAGCTTGTGAAACCCACCGCGCATTGAGAATCTGGACTAAAGAATGGACGAATAACCCAAGCCAGGCCGAAGCATGCTACGAAAGCCAACGGCCCAAGTTTAGTACACTCACTTCCGTGGGGGTAGTGCACAGTTAGCCACTAATTAGAGATGTTTTTACTTTTTAGTCACTGTTTAAAATGTATTTACTCTTTAGCCAGTGCTTGATAAATTTTTACCCGCCCAGATAAAAATACCCTTGTGCTAGACATGTGTGCTGTGTAAAATATTAAGGACATGTTGTCCTTAACTTCATGAATGCTCTGTAAATATTAAGGACAAAGTGTTCTGTATTTGCACCTTCCATAGTTAAACTTTAGGACATCATGTCCTTAACTTCATATGTGCAGTGTAAATGTTAAGGACATAATGTCCTTAACTTGTATTTGTACCTTTTGTTGTTAAACTTTAGGACCTCATGTCCTTAACTTCATATGTGCAGTGTAAATGTTAAGGATATGGTGTCCTTAACTTCATGTGTGTAGTGTAAATGTTGAGGACATAATGTGCTTAACTTTATGAGTATTGTGTAAATATTAAGGACATGGTGTCCTTAACTTCATGAATGTTGTGTAAATATTAAGGACAAAGTGTCATGTATTTGCACCTTCCGTTGTTAAACTTTAGGACATCATGCCCTTAACTTCATGTGTGCAGTGTAAATGTTAAGGACACCATGTCCTTAATATTTACACAGTACTCATGAAGAAAGGGTAAAATCATCTTTTTGTATTAACTTTAATTGAGTAGTAGTTATTTTTGCTCAGCATTAAAAATACTAGATAAAAACTAAATACCATGTTAAAAAGTGGCTATCCCATGCCATTTCTACCACTTTTGTGGGCCTGTTTTCTCCATAATCACTTTCCTATATGGTAGCAACTTTATGAGATTTTTACCTATATGTACTACATTAGAAAGTTATTTACCCTTTACTATTTAGGTTTTAACTTAATTAGATGTTGATATACAATTTACCAATTATATACAAATTAGTATTAATGAGTATTTCTTTCTACTAGGAATTGAATAGGGAATTCTCTCTTGACTCTCTCTTCGTCTCTCTCTCTCCTTTTCACACACACACACACGTATTCTCTATCAATATTCTTATATTAATATCTTCTTGTGGAGTAGCTGAAGAAATGATACTAATGTTAAGTGAAAAAAAGAGAAAAGATTAGTGCCTAGCAAAGTTCTTGCTTCGGGTCTTATGAAAACGAGGAAGTAAATAAAAAAGAAATTAGCTCTGATAAAGAGAATCATTTTAGTCATTGTTATTTTATTGCTTAAAACAGACCTCTTTCAAGGCTCAATTTATAGACAAAAGGGAGAAAAGCTCTCGACCATGAGACTTCTTTTGCGCATTTGCTATGTAATACGCAATATTGGTTGCCAATAAATTTTGAAGATGTTTGACTCTTCGCCATTGACAGCCATTAAAAAGTTTGAAACTTTGAATTCGAATTTGAATTTTTAAAAATATTATTTCTTTGGATTGGGTATTGTTGCAAACGATTGAGAATATTCTTTGGAGTTTATATCTCAATTTTAAGGGTGTTTGGTGAAGATTAGAGTTGATTTTTGCTGGATTTCAAATTGAAACTCGAAGAACACATGAGATACAGTGTGTATACAAAATTGTATTAACATTATATTATAGTTATATGTCAATTGTATTTAAGTTGTATTATGATGTAGTTATATATTTTTTATTTAAGTGTTGTATGAAAGTTGAAAAATAGTTGTATAATGTATAAATCATTATATGAAATTTATATTATTTAAGTTATAAATACTATCTTTTTAAATATAAGTTGTTGATATTTATCAGAATTATATTAAGAGAGGAAGTTTTAATTAAAATTTGAAAGAGGAAAAATTAAACACCATATACAAAATATATACAAAAAATATATTGTATAAAATTTGCATGTAAATTGTATTTAAGTTGTATGATGTTGTAGTTAATGTATGAAAGTTGTAGATAAGTTATAAATAATTTATATACTATATAATTAGTTGTATGAAATTTATTTTTAATTTGTATGTTGTTGTACCACACGTTATTCTTTTCTTAATCGATTTTTAAAAAAAAAGCAGAGAATGAATTTCAAATCGGTTCATGTGTACTAATTTATGTTTGTTTGAACATAAAAATCAATGACTCAATTTTGCAGATTGCTTTGCCACCATATAGCATCCTTAAACAATAACCCAATTTTGAAAATTTTGTATTCAATTGCAACGATTGGATGCTTTTGAAGGGGTTAATCATGGAATTTTAGGGAATCATCTTCAATATTTTCCCAATTATTCTATTCAATGCTTTCCTTTCATTTCTTTGTCGAGCTCTCTAGCCGAGGAAAAAACTTGATAAAGAAAGGGAACATGAAGGATCTCCATAGTCAGAGTAGCTATGGTCTTCATTTTACATGGATTAAGTACACCATACAAAATAGCTTTAAAAAAATTTAATTTTTACACAACATAGGACAGACTATTTAGCAACCAATTACCTCTAGTTGCGTGAGCAGAGTATTGTCGCAGGAAGCATGAGAATTGCATTCGTAACTCAGCAAACAATTCATAAATACGTAATTTACTATTAAAGCAAAAAATGCGTAATTTCTCCTATGGAATGTTGAAAACTTTCTAACTACGACACATTTTGAACTATAGACAAATAGGGAGAAACTCATCCAATGACAATTTTCCTTGAGCCTACAAAACGTAAAGCTTCACAATTTGCTGGAGCCTGAAGTCAAGCAGTTTTCACTTTCCGGGATGGAGGACGGTGGAACAGACCGATAAGATCGTCAAGACCTTGTTGAAACTTTGGGAAGACAAGATTTGCTGTGTTTCAATCAATTTTTTTTTTTCCTTAACATTTTTTTTGTAACTGTTGCGTGAATCACGCTTCAGAGAAGGAAACACAGCTGGAAAGAGACTCCTTAAAGGAATTATATATGAATTGTAAATAAACCATAGTTATAACGGGTAACTTATAAATCTAAGATAATTTTGATAAATAAATTTGAAATATTGTATAGGAAAAAAAAAAGTCTCAACTTTATCGTAAAAATTGCATGGGGCGCCCTATTTGATCACCCCCTTTTAACTTATACCCGTTTTATTTTTCCGTTTGCATCCGTACCCATTTTTTTGTTAAAAGTATTTTAAAAAGACGATTTTGCCTTTCAGGACTATTGACAAAACTGTAGACTGCAGGACAACATTTCAGCATGTGTTTGGCATGAAATTTTAGCAAATGAACTAAATAACTTAAGCATGTTTAGTCTGAAATTTTAGCAAATGAACTAAATAGTTTCAGCATGCATTAGCAACTCGTTAGAAAATTACATATTGCAAGACAAAAACTTAAGCATATTTAGTCTGAAATTTTCGCAAATGAACTAAATAACTTCAGCATGTTTAGTCTGAAGTTTTAGCAAATGAACTAAATAATTTCAGCATATTTAGACTGAAGTTTTGGATAAAACTCATGACAAAACTGTTAACTGCAGGATAAATAACTTCAGCATGCATTAGCATGAAATTTTAGCTTCAATGTAGAACAACTTCAGCTGCTACTATAATTGGCTGAAGTTTTACACCATCTAGCATGCTAATGAATAAGCCCTGATGTTGTAAAACAACGTCATCTCCAAACGTTAGCATGTTGCTACGTTTATCAGGGCTTGTTTTACAGTATGCTAATGCGAATGAGGTCATCTCCCAAGTAGCATGCATTAATACTATTAGGGGTGTAATTGTCATATTATTACGAATTTTTTGTCAACTGGTTACCAAATCAATAAATTTTAAAAAATATGATACATGTTAAAAGGTGCCAAAAATATAGGGTACGGTTGCAAATCCCACAACTTTATCCATCCCAGGCGTATCGAGATATTACTAGATCATTTGACCACCGAAACCTTTGGGCTTCCAAGCCCATCAATAAATTTACCAGGCCAAAAATTTTATCTGAACATACTTGAGGATACAGATGGCACCAATCCAATCTCTATGCAAATAAGCGGGTGGGGGTGGGGGTGGGGGTGGGGAGGGGAGCGCTTTTGGGAAGAAACAGACGCCTGAAAAGTAATGAAAAATTGCTTGAGAAACAATTTTGATTTTTCTTCTTACCAAAGATACCCTTAACAAAATATAGTATATACCAAAATAACCTTACTTATTTTAAACATAATACTTAATGTATTAAGTATTTCTTCTTATTTTAGGATAACTTTCTAATATACAGTGACTTTAGGGGTGAATATTTTTGTATTTGTTGAATGATTTTTTAATATATTTTAATTTTATTTTCATGTTGTACTTAAATAAAATAAAATAATTTAATTATAATCTTTAATAAAAAATTCTTGAGATTATTTATTTACTTAAAATATTACTCCATATGTTTCAATTTAAATGATACACTTTTCTTATTAGTCTGTTTCTAAAAGAATGCACATTTTTATATTTGAAAATAATTTAGCTTTAAACATTTTATTTTACTCACTTTACCCTCAATAATAAGTTTTTATAGCCACAAAAACGTTACGGCCCCACAAAGCTTGTGCCAAGTTAAATTGCATCATCTAAATTGAAACTGAGAAAGTTTTTCTTAAGTAAATCTATTCACGTTCTTATTCGAAATTTGATACTTAAAAATATTTTTTGAAAAACTTAGTCGAATACAAATTATTGGTCAAAAATATTTTTTTAGATTTTTTTATAAGCGTAAATTGCTTTTTTTCAAAATTATTTTTTCGAAAAATATTTTTGAAAAAATTAATTTTATTTTTCCAACTTGACAAACAAACTAGTATATGTACTTTGCCGCTGCCACCTCCTTTTCTTCTCTTCTTTCTTCTTCTTGTGGCCTAGTAAAACCCACCAACCACGCTACCACCTATTTAGTCAAAATCCAACACCACCATAGCTCCATCTTCGACCAACAAGCCCATAAATCACCGTAGAAAACCATCCAAAATTCAGTTCCTCCATAGGTAAGTAACACAAAACCACCCGCCAACACCATCCAAAACGCAACTACCATTCTGATTTTTGTTTTCTCAAATCTCTACGTCTATTTGTGATTCTGCTAAGTAAAGCAATTGAGAGCAAAAGATTATTTTTAGGAAGACTCTATGGCATTAGCAATCCCAAATCAGAGACGATAATCCCACGTTTTGGAAATTTTTAGCAATGATACTTCAAAACTATTTAGAAAAGTTGATTGCAAATACAGCTGATAGCATCAATTTGAGGTGGCATTACTGCTTCATTCCAAAACTTCAGACAAGGCAGTGCAACTTTCAGACGAAGTTCATACCAAAAATGTTTGAAATTCCTACAAAATGTCCGAAGTTCATAGAACACGAATTTTGAACTTAACAGGCTATGCTCCTCCGTTTACTTTTACTTGGTATGTATACTAAAATAGATTTTCATTTTTACTTGTCACTTTACGCATATTAAAAGAAGATAATTTTTTTTTCCTGTTATACCCACAGTATTTATTACTCATTTCAAATCATTTTCTCAAATCCAATAAAATATGCATTAATTAATATGAGTATTATAGTAAATAATTATGCATTTCATTTATTATTTTTTAAGAGCCGTGAAAAGTCAAAACGTGCCAAGTAAAAGTAAACGGATGAAGTAGCTTAAACATGACCCAAAATCGGGTATTCGTGCACTTAGGAAATAGGAGCAAATAGGGGTGTTCATGGTTAGGATTGGTTTCCCTAAAAAGAAGCCAAACCAAGTAATTAAGTCGGGTTTTCAAATATTGGGTTGTTCATGGTTAGGTTAGACTTTCTATTATCACGTTCAAGGATATTTTGGTTTAGAACTTTTTGGATGCAAACTCATCTATTTTGACTTTTGAATTGTTGATCAAACAATATATTCATATTTTATTTTTGTATATGGATAATGATAGTTGGATATTTTAATTTTATTTCGTGGTTTATATAAGTTATGGTATATAAAATTTCATTGCATAGGAAAATATTCCTCATTTTGTTTCCATAAATATCATAAATTACAATTGTGAATTGTTGCAATAGAGAATATAATTGTTCCAGTAGACGTAATAAATAATAACAAACCCCTAATAACCGTTGCAATATGTTGTAATATCCGTTGCAATAGGGTATTGATAATTGTTTCAATATATCACACAAAACGATGCAATATATCATGAAAACCGTTGCAATAGGCTTAAAAGGTCGCTGGTATAATTATACTGCAACAATTTATAACCGTGCCAACAGAACATAAAACCGTTCTCATAGATGGAGCAATGACAGCGGTTCCATAACCGTTACATTATCCCTCTGTGGAGACGGTTTTGAAACCGTTACAAATAACCGTTCCAATTGACATATTGTAATGTTGAATCCTGGAATGCGTCCCAATTCGTCCCATTAGCCCTACATGGACGGTTAGTGTATCTATTGTTACGGTTTTGGAGGGGTTCCCATAGGTGTAATTTCTAGTAGTGAAACCAAATCAATAAAGTCGGATTTTTATCGATTCGGTGTATGTCGATTTTTGTCGGTGTTTCGATTTTTTTCTTAAATATGAGACATACACTACCAAACACATATTTTGTCGACTATATTTTTAACATAACACTATCAATCCAGTTGCTCTTTGAGAAATCTATCATTTACCAAGATATATTGATGATGATTGAATCAAATAGCGGTGAATAATTTTAGGACTCAATTAAAAATAGATTATTTTTAATATGAAATAAATTCTCGTATTTGGCAAAAGAAAACTACCAATCAAACTAGAATGTAAAGGTAAAGAACTAGATTATTACAATAGCAAAGAACTAGAAAAGTGCAAACTATTAAAATGTAATATAAAATTTTAGAAAATTTGTATAAAAATATACATATATATAGGTGTAATAATAAATTTTAAATAACTACTTCTATATTCGGTTTGGTTTGATTTTTTCGATTATGTTTTTTTTTAAAATCAAAACCAAACCAAATTTGATCGGCTTTAAAATTCAAAACCAAAATCAAACCAAACCGAAAAAGCATCAATTTTTATAGTCTATTTGGTTCGATTTTAAATCAAGACACAAACAACTGCCATCTGGCACCACCTGCAAGTTGCGAAAAAAAAAAGGTGTAAAAGTAGCATGACAACAAATGCATGTGACATAACTCGATCAAGGAATCTCAATGATAAACGGTCACACTGAACAATCCACAAGACCGTTTCACCAGCCAATTAAAAACTATCCCCGGAAAAAAGCAGCAGCAACAACAACAACAATATACTCAGTATTATTCATATTGTCGGGTATAAGAAGAATAGTGTATACGTAGACCTTACCCCTACCTTGTGAGGATAGAGATATTGTTTTCGATAGATCTTCGGCTCAAGAAAGTATAAGCACAACATTAATAAAAATATAGACAAGAAGATAAAACACCAAAAAGCCATATAAAAGCAGAATAAAAACAACAAGATAGTAAGGTGATCAACAATGAAAGAAAACAACGGTTAGTCATAAAAACATACTACCAACAGAAAGTGAGACTGCGTGCCAATACTACTGTTATGAAGACTCTAGACTACCTACTCTACTACCCTAATCATCGACCTTCATACATTCCTATCAAGGGTCATGTCCTCGGTCAGCTGAAACTGCGACATGTCTTGCCTAATCACCTCTCCCCACCTTTTCTTTGGCCTACCTCTACCTCTGCGTAGACCCTCCAATGTCAACCTCTCACACCTCCTCACCGGGGCGTTTGTGCTCCTCCTCCTCATATGACCAAACCACCTAAGTCGCGCTTTCCACATCTTGTCCTCAATAGGGGTCACACCCACCTTGTCACGAATAACCTCATTTCTAATTATATCTAATCTGGTGCGCCCGCACATCCATCTCAACGTCCTCATCTCTACTACCTTCATCTTCTGGACATGAGCGATCTTGACTGGCCAACACTCAACCCCATACAACATCGTCGGTCTGACCACCACTCTGTAGAACTTACCTTTAAGTTTCGATGGCACCTTCTTGTCACACAAAACACCGGAAGCGAGTCTTCATTTTATCCATGCTACCCCAATACGATGTGTGACATCTTCATCAATCTCCCCATCCCATGAATAATAGACCCAAGATACTTAAAACTTCCTCTCCTAGGGATGACCTGCGAGTCCAGCCTCACCTCCGTTTCCCCTCCTTGAGTCTCGCCACTAAACTTACACTCCAAGTATTCTATCTTGGTCCTCCTCAACTTGAAACCTTTAGACTCCAGGGTCTGCCTCCATACCGCTAACAGCGCGTTCACACCGCCTCGCGTCTCGTCAATCAATACAATATCATCTGCAAATAGTATGCACCACGGCACCCCTGGAAAAAGCAAAGCATCCTTTTTAAAATTCAACCAAAAGAGGCGGAAAATAAATATTGTAGAAACAACGTTCGACTCTCAATTGGTTCAACGTGAATTGGCATAGTACAAAACCAATTGCTCTCACCATCCCCTCCCAGAGACAAGCCTCAGTTAAAGAGAAGGAAATGTCATACGGTTTAAGTTCTAAGTTGGTTTGTGATGGAGAGCACAACTTGATGGACATACTATAACTGAGCTGCAAGCATTTGCCTCTATCATTTAGCTTGACACTATCCAAAATTCGCCCCCCCTGGAGTGAAATTTCTGCAATTAGTGCATTGCAAAATCGTGAGGTTCTAAAGATAGTATTCAGAGCGTTTGAGGGGATCAGTAGGATGTGGAGTTCAAGAGACTTAAGTTGTTGAAACTAGACTTTCTGTATATTGCACAAATGGAATGCCTTCCCAAGGCCGAGTGTCTGTTGCTGCAAAAATGTAAGCGGCTTGAGGAAATCCCCTCGGGTTTTGGTTACAACACTTCTTTACAATTGCTTTTCTTTTTCCGTTCAACTGTGTTTTTCTTGAGAAATTTATTGAACATGTATAAATTGTTAATTTAGAACCCACTAGCTTAAAAATTTTAAAATTCTGAACCCATAAGTTTTAAATTATGGCTCCGCCTCTGAATACAACTACAGAAGCCATTGGATAGTATTAGGAAAGAGTAAGTTATTCATGCCATTGAAGATTAAGGAAATGGTTTTGCTGGAAGAGGCAAAAAAGTGCAAAGCTGGGTCATAGACCTCCTTTAGGGTTAGGGGTTTCTTAAACAACTTTGCTAATGCCTTGGGCATTTTCGGTCTAATAGTATAACAGAATGTATACATTTTTTTAAAATAGAGGGACAAATCTGGTCCTTTCGAAAATAAAATAACACGTATTGACTAAGCACCACAAGGAGCTGCAGTTAAGAACATGATTATTCTTCCAGCTCCAAACAAAAGCCTTTTAATTTCTGTCAAGTTCAATACCGTCCAGTGAAGACAACAAAGGCTACCCAGATCATGCATAAGTAACTTTCTTACTACATAATGTTCAATATCTGTCTTTGTATGCTGTTCCATAAACGATCAGGTAAGGTATTGTTCGTACAACTGTGTCAATTGGTATGGCAAAATTAACCCCTGATGACATACCCGAGCCTGCATCATGATTGAAAACGAAAAGCAGTTAAGACATTCACTCAGATTTCATCTTTTTCTGATCACTAAGTTTCTGCATATATAAGATATTCATGAGGATCAGAGGGTGTTAAACCCCAACGAGGTAGCAAGAAAAGTAGCAGTTCAGTTTAACACCAAGTAACTGAAATGACTATAAAAGGGCAGCCCGGTGCACTAAGCTCCCGCTATGCGTGGGGTCCAGGGAAGGGCCGGACCACAAGGGTCTATTGTACGCAGCCTTACCTTGCATTTTTTGCAAGAGGCTGTTTCCACGGCTTGAACCCGTGACCTCCTGGTCACATGGTGGTCACATGGCAGCAACTTTACCAGTTACACCAAAGCTCCCCTTAACTGAAATGACTATAAGATGATCAAATATATGTTATAGTTTTACAGATTCACCTGTCCAACTCTAAGTATCAAGAAAGTTTGAACTATAAATTCTTTCAGATAACGCGATTTTGCAGTATTCTGTATATGACAAAAGGTTCTTTAGTAAAATCACAAGATGATGTAACCTCTAGGGTAATCAAGATTCAATAGCAAATATATTAATGATATTCTAGAAATATGTACTAAGTAGGATTCCACATTTAGCTAAGTTATTGAGCTTCAATGTCAATAGTCTCACTCAATATGAAAAGGGACTTGGGAGGTTTTATTCAGGTTTTTCATTAACTAATGTTATTAAAAATAATGAAAGTAATGAATTTCTTACCTCTGCGAGTGAAGGTTGCAGTATTTACACCAATTACATGACCAGATGAATCAATCAGTGGGCCACCTGAATTCCCTGCATAAGTTATTAACTATAGGTCAAAACTAAAGCTTCCCATAGATGCATAACCAGATGAATGATGAGTTTTAGACAAAGAAAAGTAATCTATTTTGACATCTTCAGCGGTTAGAAATTGAACTTCATCCGCTAAATCAAACCAGCATTCTGCCCCGGCCTCATGCTCAAGTAAACCAGATTAACAGCCATTTAAATGGCTCTGCTCTTTTTGCCCTCTAAACAATGTCTTACGTCCTATTCAAACAGTGCAGTGTGCAGAGGTGACTATAGTGCTATTCGCCAAACTTTTCTCGCAACCAGTAAATGTCTTATATAGGAAAAATGGTTACCAGCATTAATAGCAGCATCTGTTTGAATAGCTCCTTTAATGGCGGCTCCATTTGGTGCAGGTATTTCCCTGCCTAATCCACTAACTACCTGTAATATTTGAAACAATCAGACAAACTACAATAATATCCGTTTCCCCCATGATTAAGTTTCTTCTTCTTTTTTCCCTTTCCCTTTGCACGGAGAAACAGGAGCAAATCAGTTTCAAGATTTTGCTTCCCTTTTGGCTAGCCGTAAACTGACATTCTTGAGAGTTGATAGTACATAATATTATGAATTGAACAAAATATTTCCCTTCTTTATATCAGATGACGTAGCATAAAGCAAAAGCAAAGAGCTGACCTTTTATGGAAATGGAAACATTTTGCATCCTCAGAGGAAATCAAGATTATAAGTTCTATGCTGAGTAGGTTTAGCAGAAATGCATGAAAAGTAAATGCTAGAAGGGTTTTCCTCTGGGAATAAAACCATAAAAATGAGTTTCTTTATGGAAATATTTCTGAACTATGAATAAACTGTAGATAAGTATTACCCCAGTTGTCAGAGTGTTTTCAAATCCATAGGGATTTCCAATGGCAAAGCAACTTTGACCTACACGTAAGCCACGGGAGGTACCAACAGAGATTGGTTTTACTTCATCACCTTCAACATCAACCTGCAGTTGAATAACAGAAAAACTAATTAAACCGAGGGAACTCTTCAACCAATCAGCTTGTATAGATATCGAGAGTTGTTTGACAACTTTAATTGGCACTAAATTGTTCATGTTTAGTAAGTAGTAACCATTCTCTTTTTACCATTTCATTTTCACTAGATCTAATCTAAGAGAAGTGTTCTCACTTGTCCCTGTAAAATTGCTTTTTTGCTAAAGGAGACAGATAAGTATTGAGAAGTTAGAGAGGGAGGGGTGTTGGAATTGTAAGACCTTGAATATATTTTTCTGAGCCAGAGGGGAATTGGACTGCCTTACTTATTTAGCGACATGCTTTATATTTTTTCCATCAAACTTTTTGATCATTACTTTAATATTTTCTTCCAAAATCACTAATACAATATATAAACCAAATTAATATCTTAACTTCCATTCCCACTCAAAAAGTGTCATATAATATAGAATGGAAGGATTAGTTAATATCATATTTGTCATAGTTTACTTCAACTAACCAATATATAAAATCTTTTTGATGGAGAAATTCGGAAAATTAGAATCGTCAGTATAAAGTTGACCAGTACAGAGAATAAATTAGTAACAAAATGACAATTGGCAACAACAATAAGTAATAGATTGATTTAACACCTTGAGAACAGCTAGATCAAATGCTGGATCAACACCTACGATCTTCGCTTCCTTAGCTATGCTTTCTCCTTTAGCATTCACTAAAGAAACCTGAATAGAAACCTTTAAAATTAGAATGACTTGAAATGGAGCAGTGCGGTTCAATATCCAGATAGGAACAGAAAACAAAGGGATAAAACACCAGGAATGCAGAAACCTTACAACGCTGCAGTCCACTTTGATCAGTAGCTAATTTACCAACGACATGGTAATTGGTAACCTGCAATAAACTCAAAATAATCATGCCCCATGCTCAGAGAACTGTCTGATTTCAGAATTATAGGTACATTATATTTTGGTTAGTACTGAAACAAATTTACAGCAAACTCCAAAGCAAGATTCGAAGCAGGGTCAGAAATTTAGACGAGAGAAACTGAATTTCAAGTGTGTGAAATTTTTGGTGGACGTAAGAAAGTAAAAACCATTGGAATCTTAAATACAAGTCTGACATCAAGCATTTGACTTTCTTGAGATGAGGCATTTAAATTTCTTGAGATAAGCAGCAAGAGAATTCATCCGACTAACATGGAAAGTTCTAGATATTCGTTCCATATTTGTAATGTTTAAAGTTGAAACATCATACAATGTGACCAAACTTATCCCAAATGAAGCCCGAACCTGTCCCTTCAACTTTTGCATTCTCGTCGTTGGCTAGCACCTTAGTAGAATCATTGGAGCCTTTAGCCAACTCAAGGTTCTTAATGAAAACAACAGAAGGGGATGTTTCCTGCATTTGCATAATTAGTTCTGTTACTACATTTCAAACTGATAATCTGAGGAATTAATAAACATGATAATACAAAGACGATGTTTTGATGCTTTCGTCTTGTTGTTGTTACGAAGATTTTGAACGATTTATTCATGACCTGATCAAGAAACATTTAAATTTCTCTTAGATCTGATTTGTGGCCTTCTTACTGATAGTAACCATATTAGCTTTGTGTAGACCAACTGCAAATGGCTTAGGCGGATCTTACTCTTCAAACTCTCCGTTGACTTAGATGTCCAATACCATTAATTTGTGTTGAAATGCAGCAAGTGTTAACAAGGTTATTGCTTTTCAACTTTGTAGTACGGTTAGCAAAGATGAGAAACCTTAGCTCAGTTAAGCAATTTGACAAGTTTAACAACGGCTGCAATGTAAGTATACAAGTCACAAGACTCACAATTGTCAAGAGTTCAATACCACTAAGACTCAAGTCCAACATTATATTATACTAATAAATATACACGACTCACAAAGTTCAGCCAGTATATAACGAGTTCTTACTTCAAGACATCCAATTTTCAATCTTCACTTTCCATACCGTAACAAATGGTTAACTTTACCTCTAATTATTCTTGAAAGCTGTATAAAAATAGATCTAGTTCAAACAATTTTGGGTAGTTCGAAAATAAAAGAGTACTATATAAATTGAGACAATGGGAGCAGTATTTACTCGATATAGGGATATAAAAGTATTCTTCACTGTTCACATTACACAACTGAATTCTAGTTCAAACGATAAATGTTCTTTTAGTTATATGATCCATATCACATGAGATCTTTATGTAAGACGTACGAAATTGGTAATGTATGATTGAGGAATGAGTTGTTTGTCTCCTTATACAATCTTGAGTAATCCAAACGTCTTGAGCTAGTTTTTTTTTTTCATTTGAGTTAGCCTCAAAGTCCATCTTTGATCATTGTATCAGTGCCAAACCTATCTCAATGTTGGGCACCCATGTTATGTTATCCACACTCCTCTAAACTAGCTTTTGAAGTTGAGCTAAACTCAATGTTCAATTTTTAACAATACTGAATAAAACACAAAAAGCACCAAATTGGCAACACAATTCATCATTGAATTTTCCGTCATGCTTAAGTCTATTACTACTACTCCCTTCTTCTCAATTTATGTGGCGGTGTTTGATTCGGCACAGAATTTAACAAAAAAAAAAAAAAAACTTTTAAAACTTGTAATCTAAAACAAGCCATAAATATTTGTGTGGATATAAAATCTCATTAAGGGTAAAATGAGAAGTTTAAAGTTAAATTAGTTCTAAATAAATAACTAAGAAAAAAATTGTTTGTGGGACAAACTAAAAAGGAAAGCATGATACATAATTCGGACAAAAGGAGTAACATACAAACACAATGAGGAAAATGACATTTACCTCAAAGAGCTGAACAATTCTATCTTCATCTTGCTGAAATTGATCGATTTGGAAAGCAGTGGCAGAGTAGTGATGAGGTGTATATATGAAAGAGGAAATCAGAGAAGAAGAAGTAAATATCAAAGCTTTACGCTTCGTCAAATATTGGGTTTCTGAAGAAACAGCAGAATTCGGGGGAATTTGGGTTTTACAGATGGGAACTAAAGGGAGGATATGCTGTGGAGAAACAACTCCCAAAACCACCATAGCTGCTTCAACAAATAATTACTTTCAGACAGTTTTTGAGTTTAAACGAGATAATGTTTGAGTCTTGACCTTTTAATGGAAAACCGCACTAAGGACCAAATCCATTATTAAAATTTTATCACGGAAAATTATTACTTTCTACCAATTAATATTCTACTGTTCTAAAAAATATAACTTAAATATAACTTAAAGTAACAATATAGAACAAGGAAAAACAAGCTAAGAGATATAGAGAGAAAAACAGGATATATTCTTTTTTCTTCTTCAATTATACATGTTTTGTTATCTATTACAAGGCCTTTATATAGGCATGAAAAGTAAAGAAAAATATATTATTAAACATTTAAGAAGATCGTGGAGGAAGAGTAGACATCCACTATAATTTGATTTTTCTTATAACACTCCCCTTAGATGTCCATAAATAATGTAGCTCGTTAAAACCTTATTAGGAAAAAACCCTATGGGAAAAAATCTCAATGAAGGAAAAAGAGTACACATGTTTAGAAATACGCCTTTTGGTTGCCTCGTTAAAAACCTTGCAAGGAAAATCCGGTGGACAAAATTTTGTAAGGGTTAAAGAGTACAACACGTATTAACTCCCCTTGATGAGATCATCAATTCACATCCTTGAGCCTTCGCATCCCAATCTTGTACACTAGTTTCTTGAAGGTTGACGTCGGTAGAGATTTGATGAACAAATCATCCATATTATCACTTGAACGGATCAATCATATTATCACTTGAACGGATCTGTTGCACATTGATATCATCGTTCTTTTGAAGATCATGCGTGAAAAATAACTTTGGTGAAATGTGTTTTGTCTTATCCCCTTTTATGAATCCTCCCTTCAATTGGGCTATGCATGCTGCATTGTCTTCATACAAAATTATAGGTAGTTTGTCACACTTCAAACCACATTTGTCTCGAATAAGGTGTATTATAGACCTCAACCATATACATTCTCGATTTGCTTCATGAATATCAATTATCTCAGCATGATTAGATGAAGTAGCCACGATTGATTGCTTAGTCGATCGCCAAGATATAGCAGTGCCTCCATATGTAAACACATAGTCTGTTTGAGATCGAGCCTTGTGTGAGTCAGATAAATACTCACCATCGGCATAACCAACAAGATCGGGACTGCAATCATTGCAATAAAATAATCCCATATCGGTAGTCCCTTTTAGATACCGCAATATATGTTTGATTATATTCCAATGTCTCCTTGTAGGAGCAAAGCTATATCTTGTCAAGACATTAACTAAAAAAGTTATGCCAGGCCTTGTAATGTTAGAAAGATACGTTAGTGCACCAATTGCACTAAGATATGGTACTTCGGGACCAAGAAGCTCTTCATTATTTTCATGCAGCCGGAATTGATCTTTATTTATATCGAGTGATCTCACAACCATCAGGGTACTCAATGGATGTGCTTTATCCATATATAATCGCTTTAAAATCTTTTTAGTGTATGTTGATTGATGGACAAAAATTCCGTCTTTCATACACTCAATTTGTAGACCAAGATAAAATTTTGTCTTTTCGAGATCTTTTATTTCAAATTATTTCTTTAAATAGTCTATTGCTTTATGAAGCTCCCTAGGAGTTCCAATGATATTTAAATCATCAACATACACGACGATTATAACAAATTTAGATCCAAATCTTTTTATAAAGATACAAGGATAAATTGAATCATTCTTCTACCATTTTTTCAACAGTTACTCACTCAGGCGATTATAACACATGCGCCCTGATTGTTTTAATCCGTATAAGGATTTTTGAAGCTTTATTTAATAAATTTCTTGGAAACCTTAATATGCTTCGAAATAATTTAAATCCTTCAATGATTTTCATTATACGCATATCACGTTTTTCTTGTATTGCCAGATTAAAACTTGAAATGACGACATCCACCACAGGAGAACATGTCTCTCTATAATCAATGCCAAGATATTTACGAATCTTCTTGTGACACAAGTCGTCTTTATGTCTATTGACTTGCCCTTTTTTTCGCACAAGAACACATTTATACCTCCACTGACTTTATACTTTCAGGTGTCGAGACTATCCGTCCAACTTCATATTTTTCAGGTGAAATCAATTTTCATTGCATATTTTTCATTTGGCCAATCATTTATCTGTCCAAATTTCATGACAGATTTGAGCTCAAGATCTTCGTCAATATTAATAATATTGGGCGCTACATTATATTAACAATATCGTCGATCATCATTTTATATCGGTTCTACTATTACTCAATAAAGACATAACTTATTGAGATCTCTTTATCGTATGTAATGACCCGACCGGTCATTTTGAGTATTATAACCTCGTTTCCCCATTTACTGCTCAATTTATGTTTTACATTTGTTATATGACTTGTCGGGGGTAATTATTTTGGGTTCGGTGAGGTTTTTGAATGATTTAGAATACCTAGTTTCAAGGTTTCGAAATTTAGTTGAAAAGGTTGACCAGATGTTGATGTATGTGTAGTGACCCGGAGAATTTCTGATAAGGAAATTAAGGTTTTGTGGTGTCGAGGTAGATCAATTAGTACAAAGGTTATAGAAATTTCTTGCAGGACCTTTTGGGTTGAACAATGCACCAGGAAGTAAAAGAACTTTTTTGGCGGAAAAATACGTTTATGCGATCCATTATGCGACTGCATAATCACTCTGCGGGTCGCATAATGGCCGCATAAGTGAGGCAGAAGAGGGCCAGCTTGGATGAAATCTGTGGTCGACTATGCGACCGCATAATTGTTCTGCGGTCACTATGCAACCGTAGAACAGGTATGCGGGCCGCATAGTGATCGCATACACAGACAGATGTTTGACAGTATTGGACACCGATTATACGACCAATATGCGGTCCGCATAACCATTAAGCGGTCGCATATGCGACCGTAGAACCTGTTCCGGAGCTTCATTTTTTTGGTTTTATAAACCCGACCCCATTCTTATAAAACACTATTGGGGGTCATTTTGAAGGGTTTCATCTCATATTTTAGAGAGAGGTGAGAGCATTTTAGAGAGAGAAAGTGAAGACTTAGTCATTTATCCATCAATTCTTGTTCAAGGTTTGAAGATTTCACAAGCATCTTGCTAGGGCTTCAAAGAGATACGAGAATTTCAGAGACCAATTCTCGTGGCAAGGGCATAGCGAAATAAAGAATTACACGAGCTGAGGTAAGTAACAGTTTTAAATCTGGTCCTGAGTGTATGAAACCCCGAATTTTTGTATCATGTGATTACTTTGGAGGTGACGCACATGCTAGGTGATGGGCGTGTGGGCCTGCACCGAGGGGATCGTGACTTGGTCCGTCCCGTGAGACTGTAAAGTTGAATAACTTGTTGTTAGCTATATGCTCTCTATGTGTTGTGGAAATTTGGTTGTAAGGAATGTTAGAAACCATATTTAGGCTATATGTTGGTACTGCTGGGATCCACAGAGGTCGTGTACATGTTAAATTATCTGCTAAATTGTTGTTTGGTACACAGTCACAGTTTACTTATTTATTTTATCTCAGTCTCTATTGTCCATTATTGATGCATCATATCATTGTTGTTTGAGATGATTTCATGATTATTGAGAGCCCGAGAGACTGGAGAGATTTCTGACTGAGTGAGGCTGAGGGCCTGATTGTGAGATATTGATACTATAGCACGTGAGTTGGCCGTGCGGATCCAGATATTGATACTATAGCATGTGAGATGTTCGTGCAGCACGTGAGTTGGCCGTACGAATCCAGATATTGATACTATGGCACGTGAGTTGGCCATGCAGATTATAGCGCTTGGGCTGTAGGAGCCCCTCCGGAGTTTGTACACCCCCAATGAGCGCGTGTACCCATTGAGAGTGAGTGATGAAGGCTGGGAGCCCAGTGAGTGATTGTTGTTCTAAGAGGTTGTACTTGATTTTCATTTGTTGTTGCACTTAATTGTTATCTGTCATTATTGTGAAATATCTGAAAGATTTTTATATACGGAATACATGAACAGGAACTGTATAAAAATTGATTTGACATTAAACTGCCAGATTTGATAGCAGGTCTATTCTTTGCTGGAATTACTGGAAATGAACCATAACTGTGTAGCTCATTACTATCTTCAGTTCCTTATGTATTATTGTTACTTGCTGAGTTGGTTGTACTCATACTACACCCTGCACTTCGTGTGCAGATCCAGGTGTTCCCGGACATAGAGGGTGTTGATTCTTTCACACAACTGATTTTTCGGAGATTCTGAGGTAGCTGCCGTGTTTCGCAGACCTTGCCTCTCCTTCCCTATCTCCTTATTTATTGTATTTGGTCTCAGACTGTTACGGACCATACTTTTCATACTTATATTCATAATTAGATGCTCACGTACTCAATGACACCAGGTTTTAGGAGTGTTTATATCGGAAATTGTGAGGCCTTTTATTAGACTCAAATTATTATGTTTTTCAAACTTAAAGGAAATTGGGGGTTATTGATATTATCGGCTTGCCTAGATTCGAGATAGGCGCCATCACGACAGGTTAGATTTTGGGCCGTGACAAGTTGGTATCAGATCCTAGGTTACATAGGTCTCACGAGTCATGAGCAGGTTTAGTAGAGTCTTGTGGATCGGTACGGAGACGTCTGTACTTATCTTCGAGAGGCTGCAAAATCCTTAGGAAAATTTCACTTTCTTGTATTCTGTCGTGCGAAATTGTTGATTCCGGAAACTAAATTTCTGTTATTCTATTCTCTCACATATGGTGAGAACACGTACTACCGGATCGGATGGTCAGCCACCAGTTAGGGCCACGAGAGGTCGGGGTCGTGGTAGAGGTCGGGGCCGAGGTTGAGGTCGAGGTGTAGCTCGTACCACAGTTGGACACGCACCTGTAGTACCACCAATTGCTCCAGGTTAGGAGCAGATTCCAGATATAGCTGAGCCGACAGAACCAGCTCAGGCACCAGTTGTGCCCATTGAGATTCCAGGCCTTTAGGAGACTTTGGCCCAGATATTGGCAGCTTGCACTGGTCTTGCTTAGGTGGTTTCGGCTCAGGCCACACCTTCCACTTCTCGGGCTGGGGGAGGTACTCATACCCCTGTTGCCCTTACTCCAGACCAGGTAGTACAAGGACTACAGATGGCAGGGGCGCTACCAGTCCAGCCACTATAGCACCAACACATATCCCTAGCCTTATTTGGGGATCCATCTTTGTGTATTGTAGTGGAACAATTAAATCATATAGCACATTCATATTTCTAGATGGAAATTATTTGGTTCATGACCCTGAACCGATTATGATAGGGAGAACTTATCATAACTTGGCTAGATGTGTACAAGTGTTGTTGTATATTAAATAATACATTATATACCAAATTTTATTTTGGCAGTTTTGTTCTCATAACCAATGGTTTAGCTATAATTGGAAGTATACAATTTCTGCTAAACCAACTTGGATTTAAACCAGTATTATCAAGATAAGTCATCGTAATTTATATTCTGAAACTGTGCTCTAATAATTTGAACAATCAATCTTGCAAAAGCCAAACTGCAAGTTGATAACAAATGCACATGTGACCATAAAATAGATGCATCTATTAAAATCATATAATAGTAAACGGTCCACATGGCAGGTGACTGTGCCCATATATTTATTACCTTTTATTTGTTCTAGAAATCAAGGGATTCAATCCCAACCTTAATTGGTATATCATGAGAATAAGCAACACAAGAGAATTCTTCAAGAATCTTCTATTTCTTTAATATATGCCAATGTAATTCTCAATTAATTTTTTGCATCTTAATTGAACCGGAATGGTCAATCGGTCATGCCAACTAATATTTATTTCAGTAAACCTCCAGTTTACTTGTGACATATGATTCCATCATCATGCTTATATTTGTGTAGTACAAATAGAAAGAGAATCGGGTAACCTTTTATATTTACTTGTTATGATTATAGAAATATGAAGATATTCAATATTCCTTTCATTTATAGTCTAAATATGTCAACCACTTTGACTTATACATTTAAAACTCAAAAAGTTTCTTTTGAGACTTTATAATATCAATATCGTGAATAATTTTATTCATTCGGATAGTAACAAGTTAATTTTTTCGTAGCTCTTAACAACTTTTGTAATACAAGATCTTTTGCCACACCATTAATATGGTAAATGTCTCCTTCACGGAGAAAATTATATCATAATAAATTGTCATGGTCAAAATCATCATAAGCAAAATCATTTCTTGCTTTAATTTTACCTTTAATAACCTTTTATAAGGCACAATAATATATATATTTTTTGGCGTATCACATATCACATGTACGCGACTAATGACATATTCATGTAACCACACAATAATATTTATTGTCTTTATTTCACTCAAACCTCCCTTAGAGGTGAGTTGTGTGGTATTCATTTAATCATGCATTGCATGTCTTTATTCATTACTTTTATCACATATTGCCACAATCTCCTTTAGGAATGGGTCTGCATTATCAATGCTTATCACAAGTCGCATTCTCTTCAAGGAATGGATCATAATCAGTGGCGTGCTTTACTATTTTTCATACCAATTTGATGGTAAACATTGCCTTCACATTTTGAAGGACTATTTTGAGAACCCTTATTGTTCTCCTTTTATAATCATAGTGATGATTATTATTATTTTGATCTTTAGAACGCCCGCATTCATTGTTCAACCATTTGTCTTCATTTAGACTTATTATGCGCCACTACCACATTCACTTCAAGAATGGAGCAAATCAAGTGGGACAATATTCGTGTCTTTTCATGAAAAATATATTATTTTTCTTTAGTTATCATTATATCATCAATATGGTATAGTGGGACTCAAACCCAATGTCTTACCAATATAAAAGTATGTTAGACCATAATGAATTGGGACTCAAACCCAACTATTATCATCATGGAGCATCATGACTTGATCCTGATGTCTTACCCTCATAGTGTATTGCGACTTGAACTCATTGAAGTTGATATCATTAATAGCAAAGGACAAAAACAATTTCAAATACGAAAGAAATGCTTACCTCTTGATTTAAACTCTTCATAATGTCATTTGGATATAATTCTCAACAATAGATTTTCGTTTACTCAAATCAGTTAAGTAATTAGTGTCAAACAGATATATGAAAATACAAAATAATATTGAAAATTCACATGTGGTCTTTGCTGCAATAAGCTTACTTCAAGATGAAAGTGATATGACTAGAACATTAAGAAAAAATTATGCATCAAACAGAATAACAGTACTACTAGTTACCATGCACTTTTGTGGAAACTGAGTATTATGCTCTCTAGAAAAATAAAAAGATATAGCAGAACCTTTAAGTCAATCATGGAATCAAAAAAATAGTGGACAAATCTCTGTCTACTATCTACTACTATATGCTTTCCATATAGAAATGATTCAACATGTTAATTTGATAAGAACTATCATCAATGAAAAATTTAGTGTAGTATATGCTTCTTGTACTAATAGTTTATCTTATCAAAATAAAATAGTTACAAATATTATTATTATTATTATTATTATTATATTTGACAGTAAACTATTATATAATCATTATACTAGGCATACTAAAATCGTATTATAAGGTAAAACCATAAGCATATATAATACAGTATAATTTTAATTTTGTAGATTATTTAGTATACCGCATGCCACCTATTATTTAGTTCATGAAAATTTAGCAAGGTGACATCCTTAGCAGCCACATAAATACTAATTTTCTAATAACCAGACCATTACTTATTCTAAATAGTGGTATAAACTTATCTAGTTTAAAGGTCGGACTTGTTGTTGTAGCAGAAAGACGTGTCTGTAACACTACATACCTCTCTGAATAATTTTGATAATAGATCATCGAGACATACCTTACCATATGTGAAATTCAACCTTGATGTTAGAGACTTCGTGCTGATAACGTGTTATAAAATATAGCTCAAAGTAACAATATAGAACAAGAAAAAATAAGTTAAGAGATATAGAGAGAAAGATAGGAGAAATTCTTTTTTCTTCTTCAATTATGTGTGTTTTCCTATCTATTACAAGATCTTTATATAGGCATGAAAAGTGAAGAAACATATGTCATTGAATATGTCATTAAGCATAGAAATATGCCATTGAATATGTCATTAAGCATTTGAGAAGATCATGGATTAAGAGTAGACATCTACCATAATTTGATTTTTCTTATAACATTACCTATTAATAAGCACACACGAGGTCAACATGCCTGCTTGACATAGTTGAGGGTATTTTAGTAATTTCTTGAAAAATGAGCAACATGATTGTCCGAAAACTATAACATAAAACTTCGGTTCCTTGACGAAACTATCCTTGCTTATCTCATCAACCATCTTCACATCTCTTGTACCACTTTTTGAAGTTTTTTGTCCCTGTTTTCATCCTTTATTGGAAAGTTGTCTGTGTGCATTTTGATAATTTTGGCAAAGTTTGAGCATACCTTTACAGCCCGAAAAGCAACAGACGTGAGAGACACTTGACTACATATTTTCTTTCTTTCTCCCAATCTCCATAATTCAACTTTTTAAAGGACCAATGCATTCTTAGTTTTTTCTTTCTCCCAATCTCCATAATTCAACTTTTTGAAGGACCAATGCATTCTTAGTTTTATCTTTTTAAAATTGCAGGAATACTCTACTCAAGAAATCAAGTTTTTTATTTTATTTTCAAATTGGACATAAAATCTCTTTATTTATACCTCTACTTTAATACATTGTTTAAAGGAAAATATTAAAGTAATTAGCCGTTAGATTTAAAGGACTTCCACTCTAAAAGTCATAATAATAATCTAATCGAATATTGTTGAAGTATAAGATAACATGCTAGATTTTGGATCCTATATTCTTTTGTATGTAGATAACTCTTGAAGATTAAGGGCTTGATTGGTTTCAATTTTATATTGTCTCTTTAATCAATTAGGCAATGAGTTTTTCTCCTATTTGCTTTCACATAAGAATACATAGAAATTAATACGAACAAAGTTTGAAGATTCAAGCATGATATCTGCCTTCGTATAAAAAACGGAGCTAGAATATGAAGTTTATAAGTTTTAAAATAAGTATTATGAAATATACACACTTGAATCATAGAGAAAGACTAAAATCTTTCTACACAAAAAATAAAGACTAAATCTATTTGTGCATATTAAAATGAAAAAGACTCAATTTTTTAAAGGAGCTTAGAGTTGCAAGTTGATTATCATTGTTTAAAATTTTAATTTTTTTCTAAAAATATAACTTTATGTCACGACCCAAAATCTAATTAGTCGTGATGGCACCTAATTCAACCCGTTAGATAAGCCAGTTAACTACTAACCAATTCCAATAACAATCAATAAAGTAATTAAATAAAAAAAAATCTGAATCTGATACATTCCCCAAGAACTGGTAGTACAAATCATGGCTTCAAAGAATAGAATTTACAAAGCCGAAATGAAGTAACTACATCGTCTGTTTGAAAAGTACATTAACCGAGTTTTATAGATCTAAGGCTACCACGAACAAGAGGCAGCTATAACCGGGACACAGGCACATCTTCAAATCCAGCTCACATTGAACACAACAATATCAACAGTCAATATCTGCATGCAAGGTGCAAAAGTGTAGTATGAGTACTACCGACAACATGTACTCAATATGTAACAAACCTAACCTTAGGTTGAAAGTAGTGACGAGCTAACAAAAAGGTCGGGTACAACACCAATATTCCACAATAGTTCATAACAGCATAGTACAATAACAAAAGAGTATCTCGGAAATAAAAGGCTCAGTTCGTTCACAGTTCCAGAAAAATAAACATTTCTTTTCAAGTATCTCAGTGAAAACCCAAATCTTTTACCGAAAAAGCCAAAGTACAAGTAAGTTTGAAAATTGTGATTTTTTCAAAATCTCCTTTCAACAAATAGTAAGATGTTTTATTTTCAAATAGCATGAGGAAAGTACTTCTCTATGCCTACATGTCAAGATACAGGTAAAATCATAAATGTCCCCAAAATCGGGTAGCAGAAGGAAATGCACCTCTATGCATGTATCTCAAGTACGCATGTCAAATGCAATACATCTCGATGATGAGCTCATGTACTCACACTCTCAGAGTACTCAATCTCACTGTCTCGCATTTGCTCTCACTATGCTCAGCACACTCAATCACTCATCGTTGTACAATACCCGATGCGGCGTATAGCCCGAACCATATATGATCATATGGCCTGTTGCGATGTGCAACCCGATCCATATATATATAGTCGACTGCTCTCACTAGGGGTGTGCAGACTCCGGAGGGGCTCCTTTCAGCCCAAGTGCTATATCGCTACGACGTGCAGCCCAATCCATATAAAATGATTGGGTTTGGAGGTCACTCACACTTCTTAGGGTTTTGTCATGAGCCAACAGAAGTTTACTTCTGATTTGCTAGCTAAATTTCATTGTCAAAATTTCTCCTGAGTGTTGACACTTCTTGATTCTTCCATCAAATTGATTGCTGACATGGGAGAGCCACTATCTAATCCCAGTACTTATAGGAGGATCATTGGGAAGTTGAATTTTCTTCAACATACCCGGCCTGATATTTCCTTTTCTGTGCAACACCTTAGCCAGTTCTTGCAGGATCCTCAAATTCCTCATATGATACATGTCCTTAGGTAGATGTTTGCTGCTCCTGATCTTGGGATCTTGCTTTCTAATTCTTCCGATTGTTCTCTTATGGCCTATGCTGATTCTGATTGGGGTGCTTGTGCCCAATCTCGGAGTCTGTCACTAGTTATTACATCACACTTGGTGGTTGTCCTATATCTTGGAAGAGTAAGAAGCATCCCACCATTTTCTTATCTTCTATTAAGGCAGAATGCCGAGCTTTGCGCATGGTTGTGGCTGAAATTTCTTGGCTGATTAGGATTCTAGCTGATTTTAGGCTGTTGATATCCTCTCCTGTCCATGTTTATTGTGACAGCAGTCAGCACTTCATATTGCTTGAAATCCTATTTTTCATGAGCGTACAAAACACATCGAGATTGATTGTCATTATGTGCACGACAGTCTGCATTCTGGCTTGGTTTCATTTCATTTTGTTTCCAGTTCTGAACAAGTGGCTGATATATTAACCAAATCTCTTCCAGGACACCTCCATCATTATTTGTTTGGCAAGCTTGGTGTGCTCTCACCCTCAAGCTTGAGGGGGTGTTGGACAGCACAGGCCCAATAAACCATTGGCCTAATTATAGTTGAAGCAGCCCCTTTGTACATGTTATACTCTTATATGTAATAGACATATTTTGTAGTAGCTAGCTACATTTTGCATTTACTTGATAGCCACTTCCACTTGTATATAAACAAATAGATGGTTCTGGAATAAAACAAGTGAGACATTTTCATTTCAATAGATCCGATATTTTCTCTCTCTTCGCCTCTCTTCTCCTTCTCTAATAATGGAGTTTGTACAATAATCGAGCTCCTCTTCACTTGACAGCACCATCCTTCGATCTTGAGCCACCCCTTTTCCTTGTACCATCTCTTCCTACATTGTCAAGAAGCTCAATCCACTCATTTCCGTGTCGTGTTTTGCCCGTTTAACCTCCTCACCTGGGGTGCGTCAGTGCCCGCACCTCACCCCTGCCCTCGAACCAATCTTTCCCCCAATTAACTTGGTTGGAATCGGGGTTGTTCTTGTTCTTGTTTTTCTCTTTCACTTGTGTTAACTACTAAAACTTAAAGTATTACATAATCTTTTGCAATTTCTCACCCGTGCAAGTACAAAGTTATTTTCTTTAAAACTTATTTGTTCTAAGGGTGTGTTTGGTAAGAAGAAAAATATTTTTCATGGAAAATGACTGGTTTTATCACTTATTTTTTCTTGTTTAGTTAGTGAGTGAAAACATTTTTCCGAAAAAAAAATGTAGTGTTTGGTTAGAGATATTTTTTTATGCTTACCCCCAAGTCCCTATGTTTTATGTGCTCTCCCCTCCCCGAAATACCCAACATTTTCATAACTCTATTTTCTTCAAGAATTTAATTATTCTTCTAAAATTTCATACAAACCCAAAGGAACTAATGTGTTGATTTATTTTTTTACGCTAAAACAACGTTAAAATTTGTGCTCCATAACTAAAAAAATACTCTTTTTTGGATTAAAAAAAGTACTATTTCTACAACGTGAAAATAAAATACTCATTTTGTTAAAGTAAAACTCATATTCACAAATATCCAAAACCTCAAAAAATGCTAACTAACTGACATAACTCTTTTTTTCCCTTAATTAGTAAAGAGAACAAAAACGTGAAAATTTGAAACCCCACTTCAGTCCTAATTAGATTTGAATGTCTTCACTTCAGGCCGCCCCCATACGGTGGTTAAACTGCAAACTGCACTGAGTAGCGATGAAAAATGGAAAATCATTATAAAAAAATTATAAAACAAGAATCAATATGATAAAAGAAAACGGTACCAGTTTTCTTTACAGAACAAGAAGATTTTAAAAAGTAGCTGTAACGGCAGGAGGAAACGGATCGTCTAAGTAAAAGTTTCACAAAAGAGAAAGAGAGAGGGGGTGGGGGTTTTCAAGAAGATATCAATGAAACTAAATAGGGCCAAACTGTTAGAAACTTCTAATTAGCTGAACATGTCAATATTCATTCTATACCAGTTCATAAGTTCTCCAACTTAGAAATCGGGAGGATTTATCAGTATGACTAAATTATATTTATACCTTGTTAGACAGCGATAATCCTAATTAGACTAATGCGGCATGACTTGTACAGTTTTCTGCAATTTGGAACTGATGACCCTGCTGGGAATATATATTGGTCCATCTATTTATTTTTTAAAATTTGTGCACTGAACACATATTTAAAATGTATATTTTAGAGCACAAACAGGACAAAAAATAAGTTACCTTTTGTTTGGCTAATAAGTGTTTACCTATTAGGCGGTCGTATATAAAAATGGAAGGAAACATTTTTTATGCCTAAAGAGAAACCTAAATATCCCAATTTTTTGCATATGATGTATAGAATTCTTTGTTAAGTTTCTTTTTTCTTTTCTTTTTTTGGGTTCTAGGCTATAGGAAATTTAAAATCATAGTTCAGTTGTTCTTATAGTATGTGACAATAAGATCGATATAGTAATAATTTGGTGCACAACTTAGGCTATTTAGTTGAAACAGTAAGGAAAGTAATCAAGTTAACACAATTGTTTATAATCAAATGAGCATTCTAATTCTAAGTAGAAGTTAGGGAAAATTGATCTCTGGATAGCGTCAAATGATAAGATGGAAGAATAGTCTTCGTTAATTATTTGGGTAATTAATTAGTCCCAATGGAAGAAAATCTGTTATCAAAGTCGAGTGTCGAAGATTTTTTTTTAAAGTCGAAGAGTTCCCCTTTAAACCAAAGTTCATCGGAAAATCATGTTCGACAGATAAAGGTTTGAATCATATACAATAATCATCGAACTAATTCCAGCAAAGACGTAAAACTGAATTTTGTAACAAAAAAATACAGCAATAAAATGCAAACTAAAATAAGCAAAAATATCATGCCATCGGAATACCACTATGACCTTGACCCCTCAAAGAAAATAATGCATACATATTTCTTATCAATTGTTTGGTTTGATATATCAAAGCATTACACAATTGGTAAAAATAAATATTTATTTACAAAAATACCCTCATAATCGCTTTATCTTATTAAAATAAACATATGTTAGAGGAATGTTTTTATATGAAAAAAGTTTTAAAATATTATTTGATTTGTCTACCTATATTATTGTATAGAACCGAATATATTTATTTAAAAAAAAATCTACTTTGATTATTAGGCATTGAAAGTTTGAATTAAAAAAAATTAAAAGAAATGAGTTGGTTATAAATGCATTCCAAAACACAGTAATAGAGTACATATTTATAAATTTACAATAAAGAAAGAGCAATTTCAGAATCAAACTTTAAACGAATAATAGAATATTTTAGTCAAGCATAAATTTTGAAGGACAATTTTGTCATTAACTAAACTAATGCATACAGTAAAACCCATTACATTGTTAATACCATAATTTCCTATGCATTAGTTATGCATAAGAAATTACCAAATAGGGTATATAACTAATGCTTGCATAACTCATAGGTTCAAAAAGTGTACCAAACAAAGTATTGTTAATACACAAAGCTAATGCATCCTACCAAAAGACCCTTCAGTACATTAGCTTTTACAATCATATGATTTTTCGAACTGGCAAACATTTAATTACTTACGACATTATCAAAATGGTACATTTAAGCTCAAATGTAAATTTGACAGCAAATGAATATGCTATCATATAAATCTAACATCAACTATTTTGCTTTTCAGTACTTTCGCCGTAGAAATAAGAAAAGGAAAACAAGAGTAAGACGGCAGCTGATTTTTAGAGGTACAACAGAGGATGTTGTCCAAAGTTTCCCTTGTCAAACATTCAGACATGCAAAACCAAATATATTAATTTTTCAACTAGAAAAAATAGAGTACTGTACAATAAATATATGACTAAACAAACGACAGGATGCATAGTCCAAAGAGCTTTGCATTTGAAGAACAAAACACACAGAAGACATAGTCCAAACAGCCAAAAGAATCATCATAAAGATAAATGATTTCATCAAGCAGCTCTTAGATTTAAAACACAGAGAACTCAAATTTGTAACAGCCAACCCCTAGCGCATCGACACAAATGAATAAATCAGATTTTAAGGAAAATAGTCGAAGACATGCCATACTTATACCATTTTGTATCAAAAAGTTGAATTAAACAAATACATAATACCAAGCCTTGCTTATCACAAACAAACAAATAAATAAATAAATGGGCATAAAAAGTAGTAAATGCAAGAAAAGAGACCACACCCAAGTCATAACCTACTTGTCCATTCTTGAGACAAAGACCAGTGTTAGCTTGGTAATGTCTCAAACCAGATATGAGTAAATTACAATCACTAATCTAATCACAAAATGGCTTGTGAATAGGTGTCTCAATCCACAAAGCTACCGAAAATTACATACTTCAAGTACTAAATTTGCCCCGACACCTGGGGCAGACCTCTGCTAGAATGAGATAAAAACTACAAGAGGTCAGGACCAATTTCTTCCTACACAGATTTCTATCCCTAGCAGTATCATCTCACTAGAAGCCTCGATATCATCTCTATCACCAGACCGGAAACTAGAGATGGAAGCCAGAGCTCTTCTCTACTACTCAGACGTCTTCTAATTGCTAACCTAGAGACCCAAGGTCCAAACAGGATAACAAAAAGTTTGGAGCTAAACCGAGCACAACAAGCTTCATAGTGAAAACAGAAATTTATTCCTAGTAATGAAATGAGAAAGCAATGGCCTAGACTGTAACAAAGAGTTGAAAGCCAGAGCTCTTGTCTACTACTCAGAGTGTCATCCGTAGTGTGAACCTAGAGACCTTCAGTCCAAGGATTGATGACTCAAAAAAGGAGCTGAACTGAATCCTGACAAGCATCATAACAGAAAAAAGAAATTGATTCCTAGTACACAATCTATCAAGAAGAAAGAGTTCAAACACAAGGATAATCCTTAACACAAACAGAAGCACCAATTATGTCCAAACACAAACTAGCTTAAGAGAACAGGAACGGAATGAGAAGGAAAACAAGGAAGCCGAAGAGTCTAGAAGATGATAGAACACAACACCAATGGTCACTGATTTGGCAGAAAGAACAGAGATACAGCAACACAAAGCAAAAAATAACTTTAGAATTGATGTCAGTGGAAATATTGAGGTTAGCTATGAAAGATAAAAAGAAATGAAAAGATGTTTGCTGACAAATGTGTTCTAAGCTTTGACAATCAAGAGAAAAGTATTACAAATCTTCATACTTTCACGACAGTGAGAAACCTTAGCTACATTTGTAGAATTATATCTGTCGAAGTAAAGGATGCCATATGAAGAATATGAGGTTAGAAAAATCTGCAGTCTAGACAGTATATTCCAGCAGAACCTTGGAAATCGTAAAAGTAGTTTGGCCAACCCAGCCATTCAATGTCGCATCAAGGAGCAAGAAGCATGTGAAACGAGCGGAGAGGGTACATTGTTTGATAACAAAAGAGATAAAAAAAATTGTATGAACTAGTGGTATTACACTTATGAGTCCTCTATGAACCATTGGAAAATAGTAATATAGTAGACCTAGGGACATTAGAGAGTGATGGGAACCGGTTTGAAATTGTCTGGTAGATCTACAACAGAGTTTATATTTTTCTACTTAAAAGATTGATAGAAACTTATAAGGAGCAGAAAAATAATCTCCAGGTGATCTTTACTGACCAAGAGAAACATAGAATAGAATATCAACAGAAATATTGTACTGGCTACTTGAAAAGATAAATTCAGTTATGTACCAGGAACGGTCAGTTGGTCATAACTACGAGAAACACGAGAGGAGTAGGTTTCAATTAAAAATCACCTTGAAATTGGTTTTTGTTTGCCCTGGTGATGGAACAGCTAACTAATTGGCAATAATATACTAGATAATGTTCCATTGTACATGATATTTGAACGTTATTATGTTAGTTCACCGGACTTGATGGAATCAACCAAAAGCTGAAACTATAGAAAAACAATCCAGAGAGTAGAGAATTTAGGATAAGCAAGACAAACTATATGCACTGTAAGCTCAACACTCATAAGAAGAATGAAGGAGAAGTGAATTGGATGATTGATGCCCAAATGCAAATAGGTCGAATATCTAGGCGCAGTTTACAATGCAAATGAGATGATAGATGAAGATGTCAAACATTAAACTAAAATAGGATGGCTGAGATAGAGCAATGCTACACAGTGACTCACAAGTTCTATATGAAAATTGTAAAACCGGTAATGTTATATGGGAGTGAAGGTGGGCATCTATGTTCTCGCCTATATACAAGATGAGTCAAAGAAATCGACGTTAAGATTGATGTGTATAAATGATTGGACAATATTAGAAATAATCACCATCATACAAAGTGTGCAAGAATCACACAAAGAGATCGAAATAAAAAGACGCATGAGATAGTTTAGCCATGTCCCACAGAAACCTCCAATGTACTGGTCAGTAAGTATAACATTATGGTGATTAAAGGTGCTAAAAAGGAGAAAGGTAGACCTAAGATTGATCTCAAAAGAACAAGAATCTCCCGAAATATATAAGAACTTAGGTAAGAGAAAACATAATGGCGCAATGAATTTATTCAAGAGATTTCAGTTAACTAGAGTTAATTCTTAGTTATTGTTGCACCTTACGGCAGGTCCGATGTTTGCTAAGAATCTTTTTAGAATCATTAGAGACTAGTCAGTGAATGATAAGTGTGAAGATTCATATAACCTTTAAAATGTTTTGAAACACAATTTTACTAGTAAGGGAATGAAATAGGCCCGAATAGAACGGACAAGATGCAGAGGATTTGTATAGCTGACGCTTACTAGTTTAAAATTGATGCATATTGATTGATAGATTGAAAATATTGATGCAAGCAAGTTGCTAAAAAATTCGTGTCTTACACTGAGACATGTTACTGAGTGCTCAACGAGCTTTCACCAAGAAAAGACAAAATGAACAAACCTTATCCCCAAAAAAATGAGATGAACAGAACACAAAGAAAAAAAGGTGTGCAGAAGTGACTCTGCTTTCCCCATAGAGACTAAATAGACCTTTGGATGAAAGCTTTAGACAGGAAAAAGACCAAAGACTTGGGAATTAATCCTGAAAAAGATTCTTTTTTTAGAAAGAAAAGGAAGTAAAATTTCTAAGAAATTTCCTTTGCTAGTACCAAGATAATTTTGTTAACAATTAAATAAAAGAACAAAATAGGTGGCATATGTATATATGTATATATATGTATATATATATATATATATATATATATATATATATATATATATATATATATATATATATATATATCACAACTTTTTTGTTTGTAATTCCTTTGGCTCCTAAATTTAATGTCTGGTCTAGTCTTCCTAATTGAAGATCTAGGCTGTTAGTGTAAGATAGATGTCTTCCCTAATTCTTTTTCAGTAAAGAGAATAGATGACCTGAAAGATTCTGAAAACAGATGCAAGATAGCGAAGAGATGAAGGGGATCGCATCAGATTAGATTAAAACATATATTCAATTAGAAATCATGGAAGCAACTGGCAATGGAAACTGTAGATCTATGATTATAAGCAGCAGCAATAACTTCAAGCCCAAGTTAAGCACAAGAGATTTCTTTCTTTAGAAGGTCTTGAGAAAGAATCGTAAATTCAGAAATGCTCCCTGGTAATTAGGAAATGCCTAATAGTGCTCATGCACACAGCAGAGGATTCACCTGAACTCGTAGGAAGAGCATATAAACCACATGTCATCGTATCAGCAAGACAGGATCTTACTGAAGAAGCTGAGAGCAAAGAGGAATCAGCAAGAAGATACTGAAATTCCATGCAATATGAGCTTGACAACTGATAATAGCTAAAGTACCGTGTAAAGTTAAAAGAGCATGGGAGAGTAGGAGAAATTCGGAAGCCATATTCACCAAAAGATAAGAACTGATGAAAGACCATCAAAGGAAAGACAATGCCCTATGAAGTTCTAACCCAGAGCAGATTGAAAAGAGCCTGTCAGGCAACATGGCTGAACCTAAATAGGCAGAAAACAGAACAAGTGTCCAACTTTATGATCAATCTTTGCAAGCGTTCCTACAGAGAAGAAATGTATCAAACCTACGCAATGACACACTCTCTCCAGCACGAGAACCTACCATATCCTAGAGAGGAACTTCTGAAGAAGGAACCTCGACATTTAGTCAAGGTCACACCTCCAAAAAGAGATGTGTCCTTATTGCTCAAGTGGCCATTATGAATGCCTGAATCAAGTTTTCTGCAGCACGCTTCTGTTCCTGTGTACCAGATATTATAGCAATTTGATCACCTCGAGAGGATTTGGAATCAATTATGTCCACAGCTGCTCCGGATATCTGCAAGAGGACCCATGACTTTAAGAAAGCAAGCCAACCATATCAGAATAGTAAGATACAGAACTTTGAATGTAAGTAGTACCTAAGGATTCAAGATAAAACAACTAGTATATAAAACCCAGATATGAAGGCATTCATGCAACACACACAAAAAAAAAACGAAAAAGTTCCTTTGTTATTTTTCTTCGGGTTGAGGAGGCTGCGCATGCCAAAAAGGTTGTTACAGGAAAGTGTCTGTGACAATAATAAACAGCCTTGACAACAATAATGCAATTGACATATCAAGAGTAGTAGAAATGCAGGATGAGGTATATGAGGTTAGTTTTCACAATTCAAAGGCCAGACCGTTTCAACAACCATGTAAACTTGACAGTCAAAGAAAATAAGTGACGGTCATAAAATCAAGTTTCAAACAGGGCCCAAAAAATTACTGACCTTGCGAATATTATCTATGTTTGAGCCACCTTTACCAATAACTTTACCAACTGCATGTCCAGGGATAACCATCTCTAGAGCTGTGGGCGGAGGCGGTCTGCCCAAAGACATGATATAGCTCAGAATAAAATGACATAATGCTTCAGAAAAAAGAAAGATAAATTAATTGATCATCATAAAGTACTAACCCGCCATATATCTTTGAGGAATATGAAGAGTACGCTCCATAGCCATCATCCCCCCTCTTCCAACAGAAAAGGCAGTGTAAATAAACATCCAGGAATAATGAAAGTTCAGAGAATAAATGATGCTGAACAGTATTTAGCAAGAAGCAGAATCCATGGAACCACAAAGCCAAAAAAAGTACAAAAACAAAAGAACCTCACAACTAATAAATCCATGAAGATGCAAGAAAACCATTGAGATAGTGATTGGAACTTATATTACATTGAACAGGAAAATGCAGCAAAATTGGGGGTGTAAATGCCACATCTGAGCATGTATGTGACTTCGTCATATTCTCATTACATCTTGTCAGTAATAGATTAGCATTTCCATTTATTCATATGAGTGTAGAAGAAAGATTTATTATCAATAGAATCAGGGCTATTCCAATAAAAATGAGTACACTACACCCCATTCACTGCATGATGAACTCATGAATGAAAATGAACCTTCTACTTTTTTGTATTTCTTTCACGCCTTACTTTCCTTTGGGAAGGAGTTTATTCTTCTTTTTGTTTGTTTTGGAAAACATTTTCCCTTGACGGCAAGAGTTCGCCGACAGTCAATTCTCAAACATGGGCCATGAAGCAAATCAGTTGTAGATCTTCCCATCCAGCTGACCAGCTCAACTGTTGATGCTAACATGCTCACACAAAACTAGCAGTATCCTCAAAAATCAGATTCAAACTGAAAGCCTAATTACCCTGCTTAACTTCCTTACTCTTTCCATATTAACCATAAGAACTCTCAAGCTATTTCTTTTTTTTCTTGGGGGTGGTGTGGGGGGCAACAGAATTCTCAATTATCTATCAAGCCAATTCTTCTACTAAAATGACCATCGCGACCTCAATGCTTATCATTTAAATGACTCTTTACGGCACAACTTTAATGATATTAACATATTAAATGGTTTCTCTCCTTTGCCAAAGCAAGATAACTTTAGTCTACATAATTTCATCAAGTACCATTCAGACATTCACCAGTTCCAAATGCTTCATTTCTGAATCACCTTGTAGCAGCTATTTCAGAAAATTTAAAAAAAATGAAGAGAGAGAAAAGCAACTGAAGATGCACTTTATAAGGCCGCAACTTGATTAAGAATGGAGTTTGAAATGCCCAGATGCACCATAGCATGAAATTAAACTTTGTGGAAGGCAGGTAATGCAGAAATATACCGAGAATGACTCATGACCATAGAGGCTTCCCGAAGAACGCATTCCAATGCCATTCCCAGACTCAACCCTCTGTTCATAGCTCAAAGAGGCAGTTGGAGGAACATTGGGCAAAACTGAAGCCAGTGAATGACCAGTACCACCAGTGCGTAAAGAATCAACACCGGCAGAAGGATTAAAATTACCTTCTCGGCCTTTCAGAACATCATCTCTGAGCCTCAGTACAATCTGGATAAGGGCATCCCTCACACTACTAATTTCCCCAGCCACCTACATTTTTATAATGATGTCAGTAACTCGAGGAAATATACAGATAAGCAATTAAAATAAAACTCAATTGATTGCAACTAATATGAAAGACAGACCTCAACAAGTTCATCATTTGAATCTGCACATTTGGGCTTCTGGCCTTTCGAGATACGTACATCAGCTCTAGTTCTCTTCCGGATTTCATTAACGATTGAACCACCTTTCCCAATGATACATCCAATGATCTTTGATGGAACAAGTAGACGAAAAGTTACACTATCCTCATCTTCATCATTTATTTTCCCTTGCAGCAGCAAGACAGCTTCAACTGCCATGGATTTAAGATCATCCACTGACTACAGAAAACCAAAAGCTGAATAAGGTTAATACATGGAATACAAGATGCCCGAGATGAAACAAACTACTTTGATATAAAGCTAATTGCAAAAGCTACATAAACAACCTACTAAATACAGTTACTATATCAAAAACAAAAAAAATAGATACTATCCACCTCCTCAGCAATCTACACATTTACCAATTGGAAGAGCCTACACATTTACCAATTGGAAGAGCCGTTACAGGCTTACCATGAAAGACCTCAAAGTTTAGGAGGGAGTAAATGTGCCTAGTATTTTGTTTCCTTCTAGTAAGGATAAACACAAGAAAAAATGAAAACCTATCAGCAATGGTTACTCTGTGAAAGTTTGTTTCACAATGATCTAGGAGAAGAAAAGCACATGCAAAGATAGAACCCCATATTAGCAGGAGAGGTAAGCAATGCATTGTACCTAAAAAAAGAAATCAGACTACTAAAAGGTCAAAATGTCACCAACACAAGCACCAAAGAAGTCTGGAGAAAAAAGCAATACCTCAGTGGAAATGACTGTGATGATGCACTGATCACGATCGGCTTTGGCATCACCAACCTCAATACGAGCACCACTTGCTTGCCGTACACTTTTAATAGAAGCTCCTCCTTTTCCAATAACACGCCCAATATTGTTAGTTGGACACAACACTCTAATAGTCAATTCCTCAGTTTGAGAGGCACCACCACCGTAACCAGAAACCATGGGAAGAGCAGAAGAATAAACCGGCCATGTGCTTCCTGCATCTACATAACCTGGAAGCTCTGGTATGTGTGTGGTGCCTAAAACAGATGGAACAGATCTAGATGGGATAATAGGATCCACATTTTGATAAATCCCAGCTGCTGGATATATGGGAACATCTGAAGGAATAATAATGCTTGGACGAACTTCAGGAACATTAGTATTAAGAGGAATATCTTCCTTAGGTGTGAACTTGTACATGATTGCAGAAACAGCAAAGAGCGATCTCTTTACTGATTCTGAGTCACCAGTTATCTGAGTTAAAGTAAAAAGCTGTCAATTCATGTATCAACTACAACACTTAAACACCGAAATTTTTAAAAAAAAGGAATATTTTCATGATAGGAGCAAATGTAAATCTATAAGCTTTGCCTAATGCACTAACAATAGTTAACTATCAACGAACAATAAAACAACTAACCAGAACAAAGTTATCAAACTCGAGAGCACAGGAATGTGTTGGATCGCTAGCATCTTTAGCAATAACTTTAATATTAGCCCTCATCTTGCTTCTCAACTTCTTTATGGTGGTACCAGATTTACCAATGATATTTGCAGACTGGCTCGATGGAACAAGAAGCTGACACTCCTCTTTTTCCTTGCGCTTCTTATCAGAATCTCCAACAGCTGCCAAGGCATTTGCAATTGCCGTATAAACCCTTAGAAGAGCATCCTGAGCAGAGCAAAGAGGTTTTTTCTCATTGAACTCCTCGTCAACCTCAACATCTTCCTTTTCTTTTACATAGCAATAAATGGTTATAACTCTATCCTTAGCACCTGGAAATGGGTCCACCACCTTGACCTTCGCCTTGGTCTCGGCTCTAATCGAATTTATGACTTTCCCACTCTTTCCAATAACACTACCAATCACATTATCTGGGCATAGAATTCTGTACACCACTAGTTCATCATCGCCTTTCTCATCTCTCTCTGTCCTCCTCTTCTGGTTCTTGCTATCCCCGTCATCCCTACGCGATCGTTTTCCAGTCTCGCCCATAATTTACTACCAGAATTAGCCCAAAATCCACCATAAAAGTTAATAAACCTAATTAACCAGTTATGCACAGTCTTGATAAACAGAAAAATGAAACTAACACAAACTATTTAAGTATTACACATTCCAAAAAATATGATTTTCAGACCTGACTATTCCACCAGGTACCTGCTACTCCCCACCAGCATAGATACCGGGCAACTCTAACCACCAAGGTTTAGGCAGGTGCGAAGAAATCACCTATTTTTTGTTTTGACTCCGCTAGATTTGAACCTGAAAACTCATGGTTCTCTTCTCACTTCATTGATTACTAGGCCACTTCCACACATCTTGAAGAGGAAATAGATCAATAGTGAAAAACCCATAATAGCAAAATTAAATTTTCACAATTTTTTCCATCTTCCATATTCCCCCTTAGTAATTAAGCACGTGATAACAAATATTAAAAATTACAAAAATAAATTGCTCATCAACTATGCCTCAATACTAAACTAGTCAAGTCACCTATATGAATCCTTTGTAATAGGGGAAAAAACACATCGAATTAGATAAAAATCGGTCCCATCAAAATAAATAAATAAATAAATTGGAACTAATCTTGAAGAATTAAAGAAATTAAGGAGCAAAGCAACATAGCAGATACAAAAACCCTAGCTAATAAAAAGATCCAAAAGAGAAAAACACCATAATCTACAAATTAAAAAGAAAGTAGACAAAATTAGTGTATAAGGGTCATAAAGAATATGTACCTAAATTGGGTTAACGAAGAAAAGAGTTATTGGCTTGTAGCAAAAACCCTAAATGTTGATATGATTCAAGTGTATATAGAATTTTAGGTATAGGTCAGACAGAAACGAGAACGGGATTGGGGGGTTGGGGTGGGGGGGGAGATAAAAGCTGCGTACCTGTAAGATGAGTAATGAGGTTACTGTGAGAGGTGATATCTCACAGATTAGGGTTTTTTTTTTTAGGTTTCGGACCGGTTTGATTGGTTCGGTGTTCGGGCTTCTTCTTTGAATTGGATGGATAGGACTCGGATTCTATGAAGAGAATGTACCAAAGAGGATATTTTATGAGTTGGAATTACAACTCGTGATACTACTATAGTACTATGTATTAGAAAAAATTTATGCAATTGATATTTATACTAAACTAATAAGCTTATTATAGTGTTATAAATTAAAGTTAGAATATAAATTATTTAATTATGATTAAGTGATAAAAGTTATAAATGTAAGATATTTCTATATTAATTTATTTGATGCAAATATTCAAGTATAGTAAATGTCTCTCGTGTTATAATCAGTTTCATTCAAGCAAATATTATATTGGAATAAGATTGTGTCATTGGATTGTATTTGGCTAATTCTTAGAAACAAAAACCTTGAGAATGGAAAAAAAATATTTTATAATTTATGTGCTACCTGATTATTAGTTACTGAAAGGTTAAAAGTATCAAACTTCGACAATCAAAAAGGGCATAAGAATAAAACGGATTTAATCAGTAACGAGGTTAAATGTACCAAAATAGTAACACCTGAAATAATGATTGAACTTCAAAAAATGACTAATTGTTCTATAAAACAAGAAAATTATTTTCTAATCGTAGCCAAACAAAAAGACAGGGTCATAAATATGCATTCTCTGTATATGCACATATAGTACAGCCACTAAGACCAACTTGCAATATGGTTGGAGGCAAAGGTAGCTTCAAACTTTTAAGAGAATGGATGCACTATTACGAAGAAATGAATTTATGAAATAAATTTGACAGATTTAACTTTAAGTTTTTACTATTGTAACCACCATACTTTTAAAAATTATAGGTTCAAAATTAATAATTTTTTAAAATAATAACTTTTATGTATATATCAATACTCCGTATAAAAAATAGTGGGATGCGTTAAGCCCTTTGATTATATACTACCTCATCAATTGCTAGTAGTTTTTATATACACGTTTATTTGATTATACATTATAAAATTTTATGGTGAAAAAAAGAGAATATGAATTTTAAAAAGTGTTGCGCTTGAAAATTTTGGAAGAATAAATCAAACAACAAAAGAAAAAATATTTAAATCACTTAATTAAAACGCAAAAAGTGACACTGAACATACACATCCTCGTGACTGGGTTCAATTCTAGCAAAATAAAAAGAAAAACGACAAGATAAATATAAGATTTGAACTTCCAACCTCACTTAGAGAGATGCGAGATGCACCCGATAACAATAACATCATATAATACTTTGAGCTTGGGTGCACACTGTCATATCCTAAATCTATGTGATCGGCATCCGGTACCCTACCGACCCGAGTGAACTAACCCATATAATAATACCATTTATATGCATAATAGATGCATGAAGAAGCTTTTCCAAAGTACAATCGTCTTAATAAATAAAATAAAGCATAAATACAATCTTTAAAATTACCTTTTCATTTAAATGAAAGAACAAAAAGGTAAAGAGTTTCATTCATACATGTCATATGAGTAGCCATAGAATTACAACCCAAAATAAATACTATCACTATCTATGGCATCTCTATGAGTGAAATAGTCCATCAAGGTATACCCAAATGACTCAAAAGATTAGTAATAAAGCCATTCATAAGTAGTGTAGAACCTACCAAAAAGTAGCAACAAGAGATGTGGAGTTTGTCATTTGGAGGGGCTCGAGCTGCTCAGGTCTAGTCCCTAAAACATAAATTAAAAATTTGGCCAAAGGGCCTAAGCTCCACATGCTTAGTATTGTCACGACCCAAAATCATGTCTTAGGTATCGTGATGGCACCTAGTCTCTAAGACTAAGTAAGTCGATTACTAACAACAGTTAAGCTGGTTTAACAAAGATATTTTAAAAGTAGAGTTTAATATAATTATCGAAATAAAGATAAAACAAGCATACGCGGTAATAATCACAACAACCTCCCAAGACTAGGTAATACAGAGTCACGAACTCTAGAGGAATACATAGAAATACTTCAAAATTAAAAAAAAAAATACAATATTGTTCGGATAAAGAATTGACAGTACAATAAAAGGAGAAGGACTCCAAAGGACTGCGGCCAAGTAGCTCTACCTTGAATCATCGCGATCAAGAAGCTAACTCTGTTTGAGTCTGATATCTCCAATATCTAATTCTATACAAAAGTGTAGTATGAGTACACCACGGTCGGTACCCAATAAATATCATGACAAACCTCGGTGGAGTAGTGACGAGGTACACGTCAAAACACCTACTAGTCATATATAACATGTGCAATATATAAGTATAAAGCTAATAATGGAAGCAAGAATCAGTAAATGGCAACAAGAAATAAACATGTGATATAAACAGTAAAGTAATCCGAACAATGTTAAAGCACCAGTGAAACCGAAATAAGGAAAATAAATGGCAACCAACTAATCAAGTCGTACACAAGTCTCACAACAACATTACTCTGGGATTCCTCATCTCAAAATCACAAGTCACAAGTCCCAAATCACAAATCATATACTCACAGCACCTCATGCCCACATTATCAATCACGACCATACTGACAACTCGCGTGTCAATATCTCAATATGCCCGGTATGGTCACAGGTTCACAATCACAATCTGTCCGCCATGGTCACAAGCTCAATACCACAATCCGCCTGGCATGGTCACATGCTCACTATCATAATGGAAGTAGATAATACAAGAATACAGGGACATGATCAATGAATGTCAAGTTTCATACTCCTGAACTGGTGTAAACGGCATGCTATGGTGTATGTTTGTGTGAGTGTACTATTACAGTCCAAGTCAACAATTAATATCAAAGACATCGAGTAGTTAATTGGAAGCAACGGAACAAGTCATGTAAGGTGCATGACATACACAAGTAAAATCATACCATCACATGAATATCATCAACATTATGCCCCCAGGACATCACATATCATCCCTGACATAGCCACCCTTATCTCTCTGTATTGACAACATCATAATAACCACTCTTATCACTCTACCTAGACAATAAATATAATAGCCACCCATATCACTCCGCACAATCAGCAACAGTGAGATGTCACCCTTATGCTCTGCATAACAACAATCAATCCACACAACAAAATCACATGTGCTAACATCATAACAACACGACATATCAATTTGTACCACAAGTGCCCGTAGGTCACAACCTTTCCAAAATAACAATATCAATATCACCATAACACATAGCCCACGGCTCAACCACGATGTGTACAAAATCTCAATAGCAACAAAAATGAGATGGGGAAAATAACTCAACAATGAACAATACACCATTAAACAACAACTTCAACTAAAACAGGTTAATGACTTTCAATATCTTCAACTTCAATTAATTGTTTAAGAATAAATTCAATAATGATGGTATTTCCATGAAAATGGCAACTTCAAATCCTATTGAATAACATAAGCTAACAATGAAAGAGATGGTCATGAAACAACAACTACGTCTAAATGCATGAGAATAACCCGACAATGAAAGGATATCATGTAACAACAATTTTTATTAAGAATAACTCAACAATAAAGGAGATCACATTACAGTAGAAGAGGTAATAACTTCAAATAAGGCATATAAGAGTAAAGTTGACAAGTAAAAGATATGACATGTGCTAACAACTTCAAATAAAACATGTGAGAATAAACTTGACAAATAAAAGATATAACATGTGCTAACAACTTCAAATAAATACATGAAAGAAGCCTAGGAATCTAAATCAGTTAATTCTGCCACATAAAAGGCGAGCACACACTCGTCACCTCATGTACACGTCTTCCGCAAAACTCAAATAATATAATCAACCCAAATTCTAAGGGGTAGTTCCCCCCTCCCCCACAAAGTTAGGCAAGATACTTACCTCAACTAGGCCAACTCAACCCTCCAAAATAGCTTTTCCCCTAAAATTCGCCTTCACACAGCTCCAAAATAACTTAATATCATAAATATAAGCTATAGGAAACAATTCTGGATAATAAAGTTTTGATCTTTAATGAAAATCAAAAAGTCGACCCAAAAGGTATATCTCAAGACCGTACCTCGGAGCTTGACCAAACTCACAAAATCTGAATACTCATTCCGATACGAGTCCAGCCACACAAAAATTATCCAATTCCGACATCAAATCGGCCTTCAAATCATCATTTTTGTGTTTTAGAAAGTTTTTTACAAAAACTTCCAATTCTCCAATTTAAATCACTAATTTAATGATAAAAACAAAGATGAAATCATGAAATATAATCAATTTTGGGTCAAGAACACTTACCCCAACCCAAAGCATAAAAATCCCCTCCAAAATCGTCCAAATATGAGCTCCCTAACTCAAGAAGTGATAAAAAATATCATAACCATCGAAATAGAGTACTTTTATATTCTGCTCAGGTATCTACTCATTGCGATCGCGGAATATTCTGCGCGATCCCGAAGAACAAAATGAAGGCTGCCAAAAATAACCCTACGTGAACGTGTAAATACAGTCGCGAACGTGTAAATACAGTCGCAAACGTGTAAATACAGTCGCGAACGCGACTCACAACGACCTCATATTACACGATCGCACCTTATGCGAACGCGAAGAACAAAATACCTGGCCTCCCCAGCATGGTCGCCCACTACGCGATCACGTACACCCTATCGCGAACGCGCAAAGTCAACACTCCAGAAGTCCGCAATCGCGGGAACGCGAAGAAGGAAAATCGGTCGGTCCACCAAACACCCTACGCGATCGTGGCTGACTCTTCGCGATCGCAAAGAAGGATATCCCACAATAGAAATCAGCAAATTCCAAACCTGAAGAAATGGCCCGTAGCCTATCCGAAACACACCCGGGTCCCCGGGACACCGACCTAACATATCAACAAGTTTCAAAACATAAACGTACCTGCTAGAGGCCTCAAATCACATCAAACAACATCAAAACTACGAATCACACCTTAATTCAAGCCTAATGAACTAATGAACTTTCAACTTCTATATCTTGCGCCGAATCATATCAAATCAACTCGGAATGACCTAAACTTTTGCATGCAAGTCACAAATGACACAACAAAGATATACCAACTCCCGAATCGCAATCCAAACCCGATATCAACAAAGTCAACTCCCTGTCAAATCCCTCAACCTTCCAAACCTTTAACTTTCTAACTTCCGCCAAAATGCATCAAATCAACCTACGGACCTCCAAATCCAAATTCGGACATACGCCTCAGTCCAAAATTGGCATACGAAGCTATTGGAATCATCAAAATATTATTCAGGAGACATCTATATAAAAGTCAAACTCTGATTAACTGTTACTACTTAAGCTTCTAAAACAAGAATCATTCTTCCAAATCAATCGCGAATTACCTGAAAACTGAATCTGATCATACACGCAAGTCATAATACACAATACGAAGCTTCTCAAGACCTTAAACCACCAAACAGAATGCTAAAGCTCAAAATGGCAGGTCGTATCGTTACATTCACCCCCTCTTAAACAAACGTTCGTCCTCGAACGTGCCAAGATCCGTTATGAAACCATGAAATCACTGAATGAACTCACTATACATATACTCGCGGGTGACCCCACGTCACCCCAATCCACATAAGTCTGACAACACCATCTCAACTGAAGATTATTCCTTCTACCCATACTGATAAGTCTTAGAACCAAATTTTCAACATCCGATCATTTCCCAAAGACCTGATTCCCACATAAACATGTTGTATCAACCTCAACCAGCTGCAACAACTCATGCATACACCCACAAGGTATAGCTACACGATGTAGCACATCATTCATATGCCCAAAGCAACAACTCTGATTGCAATTACTATCCATTACCCAACCGGGTACCGATAACTAGCCTCGTATCGACTAGAACCTTGTTCGAAACCTTCACAACATTGATAACGATGCAAGAAATATAAGATCTCATAACCACTCCCCTACATCAACAAGTCACACCCAATACCACCTGGGCACAAACCTTGCAATCTAAACTCACAAGCACAACTCGAATATGACAAAATATGGAAAGAGAAACACATGAGAGAACTACCAAACAAGTCCAACGAGTACAACTCCCCATCCGTATCATACTACGGATCCATTCCACAAGGGAGAAAAACATATGAACTAATCACAAGGATATCATTCTAACATAACTCCATCATGCGCACGTATTACCCGGTCCAAATATATCAATCTACATGGTAATACGAGGATCCCATCCTCAACTCTGAATCACAAATAGAATACACATCACACCAATCGAAACCTTCCACTAACTCAATTCCGCAAAAACAAAATCACAACACGTAATGGACTTCCCATATGGTAAAGCACCTAAATCACAAATCGTAACCAAACCATCCAGAAATCAAATCAAAACCTACCGTAATGAGTAACAGAAAGTTCATCCTAGTCTCATAACTCTCAATAGTGAACAAACCAAAACGATAGACATGAGCTACCACTAAAGAATCTTCCAACATGGGTAAACACATAAGCAGAATGCAGAAAATCACGAAACACATCCATATATGAAGCAAGATAGGAGGACTCACACCTATAAATAGGACCAGATCAAAAAGATTGATGCTCCTCTATAACAAACCAAAACCATACCTATAGAGACATCATCTGGTGCAGCGGCCTCAGCCCTACCAGGGAAAACATATCAACGGGCAGGGCCTCCCCCTCTAGGCCGCCCTCTACCCGCCCGTCATCTACATCTAGCTGATTGTGTAGGTGGAGTAGCAACTGAAATGGAGTCCATAGCCTGAGTGCCCTGATGAAATCTACCTTTCCTGAGTTTGGGACAATCCCTCATGATGTGCCTAGTATCGCCACACTCATAACAACCCCTATACGGGCGTGGTTGTTGGTAGAGGCATACAATCCAAACCGAATCGACGAACCAAGTCAAACCGAAGAAAAAACCCGACTTGTTGTTTGGTTTGGTGTTGGAAAATAAAAAATTGATCACTCTTGGTTTGGTGTGGTATTAACAAAAATATTCATTAAAATCTAATTTGTAAGTATTTTCTAAACTATTTTATAGTTTTCAATGTCTTGAGATATTATTTATGTGTGGACATTATATATATATAAATCTGAAAAAAAAACTTTACATAAAAAATAATCATTAAAATCTAATTTGTAAGTATTTTCTAAACTATTTTATAGTTTTCAATGTCTTAAGATATTATTTATGTGTGGGCTTGTAAATTCACTATCCACTAAGTAGATTCTATCTACATAACCTAAAACTGAAGCTCAAACTAAAACCCAACAAGACAAAAGACAATAAAATAGGTTGTTCTATATCTTTCGTATCTTCCCTATGTTCCAATTCCAAACTCAAAGAACCCCAAATATTGGAAACCCTTCTCTCCACTTCACACGAGCTACCCGCTCTGCAAGAAAGTTGAGAAGTAACCATTGTTCAAGTCTGTAATTGCATACTAGTCTTACTGCTCCAATACAATTTGGAAAGCCAAAGTGTTTAATTAAACCAATTATGTTATTTTGTCCCTTTAGATTTGGGTATAACTGTTATCTTAGATTGTTTGTCCTGAATTTTGATGTTGCAAGTTGTGTTCTTTCACTTCAATATTGTACTTAAATTTGTGATGAAATCTCTATTTGATGTTAAAGGTTCTCTAAGAAGAAACCTGAATTTGAGCAGCTTCAAAACTTCTCTTTTTTCTCATTTTTTTCTTTAAATTCAGTAAGTAATTCGAAAGTTTTATTGTATGGAGAGACTCTCTTTCTAGATGGAACTACCACTAGAATAGATGTGGAGATGATTGTCAAAGATCCTCCGACTGTGCTAGTAGTACCTCAAAAGAAAGGTTAAAGTACTCCTCATACACGCACTCCTCATAAAAAGCAAAAAATGACAAATTCTTCAGATCCCGATTCTAAGTCTGGTAATACTGGAAAAGAAACATCTGAGATTTGGAATCACTTTACCAAATTCATTGATAAAGGAGGAAACACTTTGCTTTCGAGACCAAGACTAATGTAACTTCTACATTATGGAAATATTTAAATTTGATGTGTCTTAAATCTCCCTTTAGATTTGTTGATAGGAAGAAATATGCATTGAAACTTACACCTATCCAAGAAGGGGGGACAGGGAACTGATAAAAGTTCTATTGAATGAGTGGTGTATAATGTGGAGGATATTAGGAGGGCAATTGCCGAATTTGTTATTATTGGCGAGCAGACATTTAAAGTTGTTGAGGGAGAAAGATTTAAGAAGTTAATGGCTAAAGCTTTTTCTGATTTTGAATTACCTTCTCGTGTAACTATGGCTATAGATTGTTTGAAGATTTATCAAGAGGAGAAAGAAAAACTAAAAAAACTTATCAAGAACTAACATGTATGTCTTACTAGTGATACATAGTCATCACTCCAAAATTTTACTTATACGGTTGTCACCGCCCACTAGATTTATGATGAATGGAATATACAAAAGAAAATACTTAACTTTTTCCAAACACCAGATCATAGGGGAGAGACTATTCCTAAGGGTATTGAAGCTTGTTTGTTGGAATGGGGGATTAAGAACTTATTTACAGTTATGTTAGATAATGCAAGTGCGAATGATGCTGCTATTAAGCATTTGAAGGCACATATTGATGACTAGAAAGGAGTAATATTGGAAAATGAGTTTTTACATGTTAGATGTAATACTCATATTTTGAACTTGATTGTAAAAGATGGGTTAGATAAACAAATTGAGCCCATTTCTTGTATAAGAAATGCGATAATATATGCCAAGTCTTCCTCTCAAGGTTTGCTTCTTTCAAGTCACATGTTGAGAAAGTCAAGATAGACAGTCATGGTATTTTGAGTCTTGATGTTGAGACTAGGTAGAACTCTACATATACAATATTAGATGCAACAGTGAAATTTGAAAAGGCCTTTACAAGAATGCATGTGGATGACCATAAGCACCAAAAGTATTGTCGAGAGGTAACAAAAGGACATCCATCTCCTGATGATTAGAAGATTGTGAAAGCTTTTATCACGTTCCTTAATATTTTCTACCATACCACTTTAAAATTTTCAGGAAGCTTATATGTTACGTCGAATGAATTCTTCCATGAATTTTTTGATGTTCGAAATACTATTATAAAGTATTCTTACATTGAAGATCTTATTTTGATTGATATAACTAACATGATGAAAGGATAGTTTGATAAATACTGGGGTAAGTTTGAGAACTTGAACACGTTATTATTCATTGTTGTTGTGTTGGATCCCAGATATAAGATGGAGTATGTGAACTTCATTCTTAGTATATCATATAATCCTTTGGTGGAAAAATTAAAATCTGATCAGGTGGTAGGTGATTTGACTCGTTTGTATGATTATTATAATAATTCCTTCTCTGAATCTTCTAATGATAATTCTAGAGGTGAAACTAGTATGGTGAGTGAAGTTGGTGATATTTATGTATCTCACTAGGCGAAACATTTAGAAGACGAGGGAGATGTTGAGAAAATATCTGAGCTTGAGAAATACTTAACGGATAATGTGGAGAAGATCAAGGATTTAAATATCTTGGCTTGGTGGAAAGCTTCATTTAGTAAATATCCAATTCTGTCAAAAATGGCAAGGGATGTTCTTTCAATTCCTATTTCTATTGTTGCATCTGAGTCAGCTTTCAGTACCGGTGGTCGAATTCTCGATTCTTACCCAAGTTCTTTATCACCAAAGATAGTAGAAACTCTTATTTGCACTCAACAATGGATAAAGTCACCTAAGGAATGCAAGCTTCAAGACTATCTAGAAGAAATTAAGAAAATTGAGCAAATTGAAGAAGGTAATTCTATATATTCAATATGTAATGAATCTGATTGTCTTTATATTGTTTAACATGTAATTATTATTATTTTAGAATGTCCAGGTGCCCCTTTGTGTATTGATTAGTTCAGATGAACAAAATAGTACCAGCTCTATTCATGGTGCTTGCTGCTTATTTCTAACTTTTGTCAACTAGAGCTCTTGGCCAGTTTTAGTTAACTTAATATTTTTTGTGGGAATTACAAGCTAGGTTGTAGCTTTTGGTTTACCAAGTTTTTGAATTAGTTTTCTTTTTAGTTTGTTTGGATTTTGAAATTGTTGGACTAAGCTCCAAGAACTACATACCAGTTCTCTTCTTTTTGCTTTGAACTCATTTTGTCTGCAGCTTGAGAACTGTGAAATTTAACATATGGACTTGGATGTTTCAATAGAAGTATTTTACACTAATGGAAGCTTCAGTCTTTGGTAGAGATTGTTTTAGATTTTGATTTCTCCTTTCAATATATATATGGTGCAGTTGCTTATCATTTTGCTCACATAATTGGCGATTATTTTAGTGTTGAGGTTTATCAAGTTTACAGTGCTTTGCTTCATCACATGTTTGTTGTCATTTTCTATTATGAAAGGTCTTGGAATTATGATTCATGCGAACAATTCGTATTCCTCAAAGATTATTTTAATGAACAATAATCATGCGGACAATTGGTAATTATTCGATCTCTTTTTCAAGCACAATATAATTAAAAAAGAAAACCAAAAAACTGAGAAAACCGACTAAAACCGAAAATTTCGAGTTTATGTTGGTTTGATTTGATTACAAATTTAGTAAATCGACATAGTTGATTTGATTTTGGTTTAATAAAAAACCGAACCAAACTACCTCATGTACACCCTTAGATGCTGGTACTGAGTTTGTACCGGATAACTGGAATAACCATTGTAGGAACCCCATGCAACTAGTGCACTAAAAGATGACTGCCCCATATGAGTACCCTGAGGTCCCTGACTAGCTGGAGCACCACGAGTAGTTTGAAGTGCGGACTGGATTGGCCGACTACCTGAGCATCCACCATGACGGGTCATAGCTGAAGAGTAGAATCCACCGAATCCTCCAACCTCGACACCTCTTGGCCTCATTATCCTCCCTCCCCTCACCCCAGATACGCTCTAACTTCATAACAATCTCCACAACCTACTGAAATGGAGTATCAATCTCCAACTCCTGAGCCATGCTGAATCTAAGACCATAGCCGAGCCCCTCCATAAATCTATGGACCCGCTCTCTAATGGTAGGAACCAAAGTAGGTGCATGACGGGATAACTCATTTGTTACATCCCGCATTTCGTACGTTAAAATTTCATCATAAGTTAATCGACGTAGACTCGGGAATGAGATTATGTTGAGACCATAAATATTTATGCTATTTGTAACAAGTGATAAGTAAGTGTTATAAAGGTCAGAGGATTAACGAATCGAAGAAATTGAGTATCGCCAAAGTTTGTTATTTTGGAATAAAATATGGTCCGAGCTATAATACCCGATATTTATGGACTAGTACCATACAAGGTACCCTATGACCATGATAGCAAAATATATAAAGTATATTAAAAATGAGTAGTATTTTAAGTAATTTGAGATAATTCTTAATTTATGTGGGTAATTAATTAATTATTGGGTAATTAATTAAAGAGTGAAATAAGATTTAAACTCTTCCCAACGTGGCAAGCATCCCTATTAATTTAGTGACTAAGTAATAAATGAAGCAAGGTGTCACACTTTGAAAGAAATGTGACACCAAGCATTAATTAGGTAAGGCCACCAAATGATTAAGGATAACTTTCCAAATTAAAAATTATCTTCAAGTCTCTTGAGAAAGGAACATAGTAATGTTCCTTCTAAGAATTCCAATCAAAATTTCTTACCTTCTTTCTATTGTTATTTCAGCAAAAGTAACATTGTTTCTAAGGTTGTCTCTTATCTCTTAAAGAAAGAGTTAAGCAAGCTTTAAGAATTTTTGTTTCAAGTTATGAAGCCATAGTTCAGCAAGCTTTCCTTACAAAAAAGTACGTTAAATCATTTCTCTAATATGTATCTGCATATTGTATATCACATAAGCAACGCCCAAGCCTTCAACAGTTCAAATTAACGTGAGATTTTGCAATATTAAGGGAGTACAGTGTAATCTTTCTCAAGAGAATCGACTCAGGTATGTTAAGGCTATTCCTTCATTCTTTTGGCATGATCCAAGTAACGATACTTAAACGTAATGCTATTTCATAAGTGCTTCTACTCTTAGCAGTTAAGGATGTCTATGTTATTCATTCTGGTAAAGTTATATCCAAGTATGTCTAAGTATGTTTCTAGTTCCCTGTTGAGGTATTTGACAAAGATGTTAATATTAATAGTATTGTGATATACACATCTTCATTTACCACCGAGCTATGGCCGATCGGGCAGTTACTACCAGTTGGGCAGTTATATATTATTATTTACCACCGGTTGGACAGTTATACATCTACCACCGAGCTACGGCCGGTCGGGCAGTTACTACCGGTTGGGCAGTTATGTATTATTATTTACCATCGGTTGGGCAGTTATACATTTACCACCGAGCTACGGCCGGTTGGGCAGTTACCACTAATCAGTTGGGTAGTCAGCGTCACGAAAATGAGGTAACTAGAACTATTATATTGTAGTTTTATTTATATATACGAGATGGGTATTATTCTATATGTTACGGCCCTCAACGGAAAGTCAAAAGTTATGAGTTGACTCTTATCTCTCCCTGAGATAGTATATTATTATTATTATTATTACGTTTCATTGATGCCTTACATACTCGGCACATTCTTCATACTGACGCCTCTTTTTTCTGGGGCACTGTGTTTCATGCCACGCAAGTGTAGATAGGCGAGGTGAGGACCATCCACTGTAGGCTGCCTCCAGATATCAGTTTTTGGTTGGTGAGCTCCACATCTTCCTAGAGTATTGCCGAGGCACGTTCTATATATGTTACTTTGTTTTATAAGGATGTCAGGGACCTTGTCCCGACTTATATGTTATGGTCATGTATTCTTAGAAGTTTTGCAGACAGTGTCATGTGTATAGCTTTAGGTATGATATGGCAACGGCCTTGTTGGTCCCTATGTATCTATATAAATCTTTTTAAATTAGTTATGTGAGTTAAGTTCTAATATTGTTAATCACATATATAGATGTGGCCTATCATGGACCGTGATGAGTCTTATAGAAAAAAAAAAAAGATAAGGTATGTGGCGCTCGGTTGAGTAGGCACTGGGTGCCAGTCGTGGCCCTCTGATTTGGGTCGTGATAAAGTGGTATCAGAGCAGTTTTGTCCTAGGGTTGTCTGCAAGCCGTGTCTAGTAGAGTCTTGGTTATAAATGTGTCGTGCACCACGTTGTATAAACAAGAAAGTATAGGGCATTTAGGAACCGGTTACCCTTCCTTCTTGTTATTAGATCGTGCAATAGAGTAGAGTCATAGGGAATAAAGCCCTTGACCTTTGACTTATTTTATATATATAGCGATGCCTATGACCAGTAAAGCTACGACTAGTCAGAAGGGTAAAGCAATGGCAGATGAGGGCATGAGTAGAGTACCAATGTCTAGTGAGGTCCAGAGTGAGGCCCCGAGGGGAAATACGACACCCTCGCATAGTTCTCTGATTTCGCCAGCACCCGAGGAGATGAGGAGGAACCCAGTACCTACACCTATTGTTCAAGATGAGGATATGGATATGAGGAGTGCAGTACGGTTGTTGACTAGATTGGTAGTCGCTCAGGCTCAGTGCCAGGTAGGTACAGATGTTGGTCACGTTAACAGGGTTATTAGTGCGAGAGTTCGAAACTTCATCAACCTGGACCCTCTAGTGTTTACCGGATCCAACAAGGATGAGGACCCACCCGCAAAACTTTATTGATAGGATGCAGAGGACTTTGAAGGTGATGCATGCATCAGACACTGAGTCAGTAGAGTTGGCCTCTTACTGATTGCGTGATGTTGCGGTTCAATGGTATGAAACTTGGGAATTATCTAGAGGGACAAATGCATCTCCAGCGGTATGGGAAAAGTTCTCAGGGGATTTCTTGCATCATTATTTACCGGTAGAGATTCGTCAGGCAAGGGTAGACAGGTTCTTGGCTCTTAAACAAGTGAATATGAGTGTGTGGGAGTGTAGCCTCCAGTTTGATTCCTTGGCGAGGTATGCCCCCTCGATTGTGGCTGAAATGAGTGACCGAGTGCATCGGTTTGTGGTAGGATTTGGGCAGCACCTGATTAATGAGTGTTTCACGACCGCTCTGCTCGATAGTATGGATATTTCCTACATCGAGGCTTATGCTCAGAATTTGGAGGATCGAAAATGAAAGCAATACGAGAATCGTGATGAGGGTCAGCATAAGAAGGCTAGGTCTGCTAGGCAACCTGAGGATTTTCCGGGCGATTCTATGTCACCATATCCTGTTGAAAGTGTCCAACAGTTGTAGAAGCTGTATTATGAGGGATCTGTCTATTCTGAATCAGGTCAGGGCTCGAGAATTTCGGGTTTTCAGAAACGGAGGGATTCAGCGCAGATGAGGGCGCCCCCTCCGCGGTGCAGTCAATGCGGTAGAGCTCATTCTGGACAATGTCGTCAGGGGTCTAATGTATGCTATACCTGTGGAGACCCTAGTCATTACATGAGGGATTGTCCTATTAATGACATAAGCGGGATGGTTCAACCCACAAGATGTATAACAGTCTCCTCCTCTTCAGTACGCCCTCGTGAGTGAGGACCTCAGGCATCGGCTGATAGAGGTAGAGGCAAGGGTGGAGCATCTAGCTCCGGCGGTAGTCAGAACCTCATATATGCTTTGGCAGGTCATTAGGACCTAGAGGCTACACCGGATGATGTGTCAGGTACTGTGACTATGGGTAATGTTCGATCTTATTAACGCAAATTGTCCAGTTAATATGATTAATATAAGATTGAGTTGGCATTACGTCTGAAGGGTTAAGGGAAACCAAGGCTAGCTTGAAATCAAAGTATGAACCCTGTTATTAAGATTATAACTAGTGGGTGTCAGTGCCTAGAAGATAGATTAACAGAATCGTAGGTGACGAATGGATTAGGAAGTAGTTTTAGGGATAGACGACGTCCTAACCCCGTGAGAGCCTGATATTTGTTTCATTGGAGTGTAGCCCGGGAAGATATATACATTTATAATTGATGAGTATGTATGTACATCTTGCAAGTTTAAACATTCGAGGACGAATATTTCTAAGGGGGGAAGGATGTTACATCCCGCATTTCGTACGTTAAAGTTTCGTCATAAGTTAATCGACGTAGACTCGGGAATGAGATTATTTTGAGACCATAAACATTTATGCTATTTGTAACAAGTGATAAGTAAGTGTTATAAAGGTCAGATGATTAACGAATCGAAAAAATTGAGTATCGCCGAAGTTTGTTATTTTGGGATAAAATACGGTCCGAGCTATAATACCCGATATTTATGGACTAGTACCATACAAGGTACCCTATGACAGTGATAGTAAGATGTATAAAGTATATTAAAAATGAGTAGTATTTTAAGTAATTTGAGATAATTCTTAATTTATGTGAGTAATTGATTAATTATTGGGTAATTAATTAAAGAGTGGGATAAGATTTAAACCCCTCCCAACGTGGCAAGCATCCCTATCAATTTAGTGACTAAGTAATAAATGATGCAAGGTGTCACACTTTGAAAGAAATGTGACACCAAGCATTAATTAGGTAAGGCCACCAAATGATTAAGGATAACTTTCCTAATTAAAAATTATCTTCAAGTCTCTTGAGAAAGGAACATAGTAACGTCCCTTCTAAGAATTCCAACCAAGATTTCTTACCTTCTTTCTATTGTTATTTCAGCAAAAGTAACATTGTTTCTAAGGTTATCTCTTATCTCTTAAAGAAAGAGTTCATCAAGCTTTAAGAATTTTTGTTTCAAGTTATGAAGTCATTGTTCAACAAGTTTTCCTTACCAAAAAGTACGTTAAATCATTTCTCTAATATGCATTTGCATATTGTATATCACATAAGCAACGCCCAAGCCTTCAACAATTCAAATTAACGTGAGATTTTACAATATTAAGGGAGTACGGTGTAATCTTTCTCAAGAGAATCGACTCAGGTATGTTAAGGTTATCCCTCCTTTTCTTTTGGCATGATCCAAGTAACGATACGTAAACGTAATGTTATTCCATAAATGGTTTTACTCTTAACAGTTAAGGATGTGCATGTTATTCATTCTGGTAAAGTTATATTCAAGTATGTCTAAGTATGTTTCTAGTTCCCTATTGAGGTATATGATAAAGATGTTAATATTTATAATATAGTGATACATGCATCTTCATGCATTTACCACCGTGCTACGGCCGGTTGGGCAGTTACCACCGTTTGGGCAGTTATGTATTATTATTTACCACCGGGTGGGCAGTTATACATCTACCACCGAGCTATGACCGGTTGGGCAGTTATGTGTTATTATTTATCACCGGTTGGGCAGTTATGTTTTATTATTTATCACCGGTTGGGCAGTTATGTATTTACCACCGAGCTACGACCGGTCGGACAGTTACCACTAATCAGTTGGGCAGTCAACGTCACAAAAATGAGGTAACTAGAACTATTATATTGTAGTTTTATTTATATTATACGAGATGAGTTTTATTCTATATGTTACGGCCCTCAGCCGCAAGTCAAAAGTTATGAGTTGACTCTTATCTCTCCGTGAGATAGTATATTATTATTATTATTATTATTATGTTTCATTACTGCCTTACATACTCGGTACATTCTTCGTACTAACGCCCCTTTTTCTGGGGTCTGTGTTTCATGCCACGCAGGTGTAGATAGACGAGGTGAGGACTATCCACTGTAGGCTGCCTCTAGATATAAGCTTTTGGTTGGTGAGCTCCACATCTTCCTGGAGTATTGGCGAGTCACGTTCTATATATGTTAATTTGTTTTATGAGGATGTTAGGGACCATGTCCCGATTTATATGTTATGGTCATGTATTCTTAGAAGTATTGCAGACAGTGTCCTTGTATAGCTTTAGGTATAATATGTCAACGGCCTTGTTGGCCCCTATGTATCTATATAAATCTTTTTAAATTAGTTATGTGAGTTAAGTTCTAATATTATTAATTACATATATATATGTGGCCTATCATGGCTCGTGATGAGTCTTATAGAAAAAAAAAGATAAGGTACGTTGCGCTCGGTTGAGTAGGCACCGGTGCCAGTCGTGGCCCTCTGATTTGGGTCGTGACAAAGTGGTATCAGAGCAGTCCTGTCCTAGGGTTATCTGTAAGCCGTGTCTAGTAGAGTCTTGTATATAAATGTGTTGTGCACCACTTTTTATAAACAAGAAAGTACAGGGCATTTAGGAACCAATTACCTTTCCTTCTTGATATTAGATCGTGCAATAGAGTAGAGTCATAGGGAATAAAGCCCTTGACCTTTGACTTGTTTTATATATATAGCGATGCCTATGACCAGTAAAGCTACGACTAGTCAGAAGGGTAAAGCAATGGCAGATGAGGGCATGAGTAGAGTACCAATGTCTAGTGAGGGCCAGAGTGAGGCCCCGAGGGGAAATACGACACCCTCGCATAGTTCTCTGATTTCGCCAGCACCCGAGGAGATGAGGAGGAACCTAGTACCTCCACCTATTATTCAAGATGAGGATATGGATATGCGGAGTGCAGTACGGTTGTTGACTAGATTGGTAGTCGCTCAGGCTCAGTGCCAGGTAGGTACAGATGTTGGTCACGTTAACAGGGTTATTAGCGCGAGAGTTCGAGACTTCATCGATTGTGGCTAAAATGAGTGACCGAGTGCATCGGTTTGTGGTAGGATTTGGGCAACACCTGATTAATGAGTGTTTCACGACCGCTCTGCTCGATAGTATGGATATTTCTTGCATCGAGGCTTATGATCAGAATTTGGAGGATCGAAAATGAAAGCAATACGAGAATCGTGATGAGGGTCAGCATAAGAAAGCTTTGTCTGCTAGGCAACCTGAGGATTTTCTGGGAGATTCTATGTCACCATGTCCTATTGAAAGTGTCCAACAGTTGCAGAAGCCGTATTATGAGGGATCTGTCTATTCTGAATCAGGTCAGGGCTCGAGAATTTTGGGTTTTCAGAAAAAGAGGGATTCAGCGCAGATGAGGGCGCCCCCTCCGCGGTGCAGTCAATGCGGTAGAGCTCATTCTGGACAATGTCGTCAGGGGTCTAATGTATGCTATACCTGTGGAGACCCTAGTCATTACATGAGGGATTGTCCTATTAATGACATAAGCGGAATGGTTCAGCTCCACATCTTCCTGGAGTATTGCCGAGTCACGTTCTATATATGTTACTTTGTTTTATGAGGATGTCAGGGACCCTGTCCCGACTTATATGTTATGGTCATGTATTCTTAGAAGTTTTGCAGACAGTGTCCTGTGTATAGCTTTAGGTTTGACATGTCAATGACCTTGTTGGCCCCTATGTTTCTATATAAATCCTTTTAAATTAGTTATGTGAGTTAAGTTCTAATATTGTTAATTACATATATAGATGTGGCCTATCATGGCCCGTGACGAGTCTTATAGAAAAAAAAAGATAAGGTTCATGGCACTCGGTTGAGTAGGCACCGGGTGCCAGTCGTGGCCCTCTGATTTGGGTTGTGACATCATTGAACCTGATGGCGTACTCTGACACCAACATAGTGCCCTGACATAGTTGCTCGAACTTTGTGCGCCATGTATCCTGGAGGGTCTGGGGAACAAACTCCTCCAAAAAAACATCTCTGAAATATGAGCCCAAGTGAGAGGTTCTGCATCAGCTAGCCTACCCTCTTCATAAGCCTGTCACCACTGATACGTTGCTCCTGACAACTGAAATATAGTAAAAGCAACTCCGCTTACCTCCACAATACCCATAGTGCGAAGAATATGATGGCACTTCTCTAGAAAACCCTGGGTATACTCAGTTACTGCGCCATTGTAAGTAGGAGGGTGATACTTCTTGAACCTCTCAAGTCTCAGCTCCTCCTCCTCTGATAGCCCTGGACTGACCTCATGCTGAACTGGAATAACAGGCTGTACCGGCATAACACCCAGAACCTGACCAATGTGAGCCCGTTGCTCTAGAGTATGGGCGGCGGGAGTCTGAGCACCTCCCCCAATCTGCGCAGTAGCTGGTGCAACTGGGATCAATCCAGCCTAAGCTAATGTACTAAACATGCTCAGGAACTGCGCTAAAGTCTCCTGGAGTCCGGGGGTAGCAAAAGGTGCCTCAGGTGCCTGCCCCCTAACCGGAGCTACAAGTGGCTCCTCAGCTGCTACTCCGGCAGGTTCTCTAGCTGCGGCACGTGCCCCTCCTCGGCCTCTACCTCGACCTCGGCTGTCACGACCCAATTTCTCCTATAGGCCATGATGGCGCCCAACGTCGCCGCTAGGCAAGCCAACAGTGAACTGACCATGTGATTACTCTTTTAATAAGCTTCCAAGTAATTAAATTTTATTTATTAAGAGATTAAGGAGTAGAAAATTTAATAAAATAAAATGAAGGCAACTGAGTGGGCAAATATAGTGATATAAATACTCCAAAACCATGAAGTCCACTAGTATGTGTGCCAAGACCTGGTATCACAAGTGGATGTGCAACTAGTAGAATATACAAAACTATAACTAGTATCTGAAATAAAGTAGACCGAAAATAGATACAAAAGAGAGACTCTAGATGCTACAGAATGACTTAGGAAGCAACTCACCACTAGGCCTCGGGGTAACGGGGGTGCGCACCGATATGACCGCCAGATGCACCTGCCTCAGATCCTGCACGACTACTGCTGAAGTGTAACGTGAGTAAATAAACAACATATACATAGTAAGTATTTAGTCTAATCTCGAAGAAGTAGTGACGAGGAGTCGACTTCGATACTTACTATGGGCTAACAATAAAATACCGAAATTCTAAATAAGCATGGGTTATATAAACAGTAATAATAATGCAATAACAAGCAGTAAATATATAATTCTTTCATTAATCATAAATTCCAGGTCAAATTCTGTCATTAATAATTACAACCTCTCAAGCCAAAAAATAATATCAAGTATAATTAACCTCCGAGTATTATTACACACGATTTATACCTAGGCCGTACGACCCTATCTAGAATAATGTGTACACTGACGAGGGTCGAGCGGCACGAACCATAGATGCATCTATCTACTGCCGAGGCGTTCGGCCCGCTCCACAAGTAGAGAGGATACTTTATGAACAACCGATTTAGAATCTAATACAAGGCTAATGCACAAGGAAGCACAATTTCTATTAACGGTCAAGTAACCTACCAAAAACTCAAGTGAGTGTAATTAGGTCCTTACAAATTCCTTAACAAGTTTCAATATAATTTAGACACTTTAATTAACAAGTAGGGTGCAAACATTATAAGTATTTCATGATTTGGGTCCTAAGCTACCCGGACATAAGCATAATTAGTAGCTACGTACGGACTCTCGTCATCTCGCGCGTGTACGTAGCCCCACAATTAGAAGCAAATAGTAATTTAAATCACATATGAGGTAAATTTTTTCTTACAAGGTTATACAAGAGACTTACCTCGTCTCAAACATCACTTTCCGGCCCACAAATTCGTTCTAAAGCCTCAACTTGGTTCCAAAAAATCTGAAACTAATCAAATATTATATAAATTAATCAATACATATTCAAAAGTTCATAATTTAACTATTAGAATAATTACCCAACCCAAATTGAAAGATTCCTAAAATTCACCCTCGGGTCCACATGCCCGGATTCCAAAAATATTTGAAGATAAATATTACCCATAACCTCACGAACTCAAATAAATAATTTTCACCCAATTCCACAATCATTTTCGTGGTTAAATCCCATTTTTATAGAAACCTAGGTTTTTCATCTAAACCCATAATTTTCACAATTTTACATGTTAAAATCTACTCATAATCTATGTATTTAACTTACATTGGGTAGGAATTACTTACCTTTAATAGTTAGGTGGAAATCCCTCTCTAATAAGCTCCAAAATCGCCCAAGAAGTGAAATAAATAAACCAAACATGGCATAAGTCCCGTATTAAATGGACCTCACTACCCGGTGACTTCCGCTTGTGCGGAGAAATGGTCGCTTCTGCGGCTCCACATCTGTGGAAAATGCATCGCAGATGCGGCTCACCCTCAGCTGGCATACTTCAGCGTCTACAGAAAATGGCTCGCTTCTTCGGCGTATGTGCCGCAACTGCGACCTTGCCCGCTTCTGCGGACCACTGACCGCTTCTGCGGTCGCGCCGTTGTGCCCCCATGTCCGCACCTGCGGACTCAGCCCAAAATGCGCACCTGCGGCCAAAGAGCCTCTTCTGCGATGCCGCACCTGCAGCCAATCTTTCGCAGGTGCGAATGCACCAGAAGCCCTGCTGCTTCAGCAACTCCTTCCAAGTCCGAACGAGTTCCGCGCATCATCCAAATGGCATCCGAGGCCCTGAGGCATCGTCCAAACATACCAACAAGTTTGAAATCATAAAACGGACCTACTCGACCTCGCGAAACACGAAAAACAACACCAAAACTAAGAATCATACTCCAAACCAAATCGAATCAACTTATGAACTTCAAGTTCTTCCAACTTGTTCTGAACACGCCAAATCATACCTAAACTATTCAGAATGACACCAAATTTTGCGTGCAAGTTTTAAATCACCATACGGAACTATTCCCTGGCTTGGAATCCCAAACAGACCTCGATAATACCAAAACCTACTCCAAGCCAAAATTAAAGAACTTTAAAACCTTCAATAAGCCAACTTTCAACTTTAGGCGCTGAAACGCTCCGGGTCATCCAAAACCCGATCCGAACACACGCCCAAATTCAAAAGAATCATTAAAATATATTTTGACCGTCAAATCTGGGTTCCGAGGTCGTTTACTAGAAATATTGACCCAAGTCAAACTTAACCTTTTAAAGTTAATATTAAGGAACTAAGTATCCCGATTTCAACTTGAACCCTTCCAAACCAGAACTAACCATCCCCACAAGTCATAAATTAGTAAAAGCACATACGGGGGGTCTTATTTAGGGGAACGGGGATCTAGAAAGCAAAACGACCGGTCAAGTCATTACCTTCTCCACCTCTTAAACAAACGTTCGTACTCGAACGGGTTTGAATCGTACCTGGAATGCCGAATAAGTGTTGGTATCTGCTAAGCATGTCCTCCTCGGCCTCCCAAGTCACCTCCTCGACTGGTTGACCCCTTCACTAAACTTTTACCGTAGAAATCTTCTTGGACCTCAACTGGCAAACCTACCTGTCAACAATAGCATCTGGCTCCTCCTCATAACTCATGCTCTCACCTAACTGAACCGTGTTGTAGTCTAACACATGCGACCTGTCTGCATGATACTTGCGAAGCATAGACACGTGGAAGACTGGATGAACTCCCGATAGACTGGGAGGCAATGCAAGCTCATAAGCAACCTCCCTAACTCGTCTCAACACCTCAAATGGACCTATAAACCTTGGGCTCAACTTGTCCTTCTTCCCGAACCTCATGATTCCCTTCATCGGCGAGACTTTCAAGAGAACCTTCTCGCCCACCATAAATGATAAATCACGCGCTTTCTGATCCGTGTAACTCTTCTGTCTGGATTGTGCTATGCCAAGTCGCTCCTGAATCAACTTTACCTTTTCCAAGGCATCCTTCACCAAATCAGTACCATGTAACTTAGCCTCGTCGGGCTCAAACCATCCGATAGGCGAATGACATCGCCGACCATATAAAGCCTCAAATGGAGTCATCTCGATGCTGGAATGATATTTGTTGTTGTATGCAAACTTGGCCAAAGTCAAGCATCGATCCCATTGCCCCTCCGATGTCAATCACACATGCTCTGAGCATATCCTTCAAGATCAGAACCGTCGGCTCCGACTGCCCGCCGGTCTGGGGGTGAAAGGCTGTGCTGAGCTCTACATGGGTCCCCAACTTACTCTGTACTACCCACTAGAAATGCAAAGCAAACTGAGGGCCTCTATCAAATATAATGGAGACAGGCACACCATGCAACCGAACAATCTCTTAAATGTAAATATGGGCCAATCTCTCTGAATAATACGTGGTCACCACCGGAATGAAGTGTGTTGACTTGGTCAATCTGTCGACAATGACCCAAACTGCATCAAACTACCACAAGGTCCGCGGAAACCCAACTATGAAATCCATAGTAATGCGCTCCTATTTCCACTCAGGTATGGCCATCTACTAGAGTAGGCCACCTAGCCTCTGATGCTCGCACTTAACCTGCTGGCAATTAAGGCACCTCGCTACATACTCAACTATGTCCTTCTTCATCCGACGCCACCAATAATGCTGCCCCAGGTCGCGATACATCTTCGTAGCACTTGGATGAATAGAATAACGAGAACTGTGTGACTCCTATAAAATCCTTTCCCTCAATCCATCAACATTAGGGACACATAGACGACCCTGGAGTTGCAGAACACCATCCTCACCGACATTAACCTCTTTGGCACCACTATGTAGTATTGTCTCTCTAAGAACTAATAAGTGCGGATCGTCGTACTGGCGAGCCTTGATCTGCTCGAATATTAAAGACTGGGCGACGACGCATGCAAGAACTCGGTTGGGGTCTGAAATATCCAACCTCACAAGTCTGTTAGCCAAGGACTGAATGTCCAAAGCTAATGTCCTCTCCTCTCCTGAAATGAGCCAAACTACCCATACTCTCCGTCTTTTTGCTCAAGGCATCCGCAACCATATTCGCCTTGACCGGATGATAAAGGATGGTAATATCATAATCTTTTAGTAACTCAAGCCACATACGCTGCCTCAAGTTGAGATCCCTCTACTTGAACAAATGCTGCAAGCTACGATGATCGGTGTAAACCTCACAGGACACCCCATAAAGATAATGCCTCCAGATCTTAAGAACATGAACTATCGTGGCCAACTCCAAATCATGTACGGGGTAATTATTTTCATGGGGTTTCGGATGACGTGAAGCATATGTAATAACTCGTCCCTCCTGCATCAATACATAACCCAAACCAACGCGTGAAGCATTGCAATACACAGTATACATCCCTGAACTAGAAGGCAACACTAATACCGGTGTTGAAGTCAATGCAGTCTTGAGCTTCTGAAAGCTCGCCTCGCAGTCATCGGACCATCAGAACGGAGCACCCTTCTGGGTGAATCTAGTCAAAGGTGCTGCAATAGATGAGAAGCCCTCCACAAACCGACGATAATAACCTGCTAACCCCAAGAAGCTCCTAATCTTGGTCGATGTGGTAGGACAAGGCCAACTTTGAACTGCTTCGATCTTCTTGCGATCTACCTTAATACCCCTGCCTGATACGACATGCCCCAAGAATGCTACGGAATCCAACCAAAACTCACACTTGGAGAACTTAGCATATAGCTTTTGTTCCCGCAAGGTCTGAAGCACCACTCTCAAATTATGCTCATGCTCCTCCATGCTACGCGAGTAGATCAAAATATCATCAATGAAGACAATGACAAATGAGTCAATATGTGTCCTGAACACCTGGTTCATCAAATCCATAAGCGTTGTCGGGGCGTTAGTCAACCCGAAGGATATCACTAGAAACTCGTAGTGGCCATATCTAGTCTGGAAACCCGTCTTCGGAATATCCGAATCATGAATATTTAACTGATGGTACCCCGATCTCAAATCGATCTTAGAGAATACCCTGGCACCCTACAACTGGTTAAATAAATCATCAATACGCGGCAGCGGGTACTTGTTCTTAATGGTAAATTTGTTTAACTGACGGTAATCAATGCATATCTGCATAGTCTCATCTTTCTTCTTCACGAATAACACCGGTGCACCTCAAGGCGATACAATTGGTCTGATAAACCCATTTTTTAGCAACTCCTCAAGCTCTTCTTTCAACTCCTTCAACTCTTTCGGAGCCATGCAGTATAGTGGAATAGAGATAGACCGGGTACCTGGAGACAAATCAATATAGAAATCGATATCACGATCTGGTGGCATGCCTGGAAGATTAAAAGAAAACACATTGGAGAACTCCCGGACCATGGGCACTGAATCAATCGCCGGAGTCTCTGTAGTAGTATCCCGAATGTAAGCTAGATAAGCCAAACAACCCTTCTCGACCATGTGTCAAGCCTTCAAAAAAGAGATAACCCGACTAGATGCACTGATAGACGAACCCTTCTACTCCAATCTAGCAAGCTCTGGCATCGCTAATGTATTAGTCTTAGCATGGCAATCAAGAATGGCATAATATGAAGACAACCAATCCATGCCCAGGATGACCTTAAAGTCGGTCATATCAAGCAACAGAAGATCTGCTCTAGTCTCATAACCACAGAAAGTCATGATACATGATCGATAGACCCGATCCACAATAACAAAATCGCCTACTAAAGTGGACCCATAAACAAGAGTACCCAAGGACTCGCGAGGAGCACCCAAGAAATGAGCAAACAGAGATGAAACATATGAATATGTAGACTCAGGATCAAATAGTACCGAAACATCCCTACCGCAGGCAGAAATAATACATGTGATCATGACATTTGAGGCTACTACATCTGGTCTGCCTAGAAAGGCATATAATCTAGCTGGAGCGCCATCTGTTTGGCCTCCACCTCTAGGACGGCCCCTACCCACCCTCCGCCTCTGGGTGGCCAGACGGCTGGTGTGGCAGCTGGTGCTGTAATCATAGACTGTTGACCCTGCTGCACTGCCTTTCCCCGAAGCCTAGGACAGAGCCTCCTTACATGACTAAGATCCCCGCACTTGAAACAACCTCTCGGTACAGTGGACTGTTGATCTGAAGTCTGACCCTGATGGCCTGAATACCCACTGGAGGAACCTTGAATAACTAGTGGGCGGTAGGAGCTCTCTAGCATGGCACTAAAGTAGGGTCACACTGGAACACACCAATGAAGTGGCGATATTGGATATATGGGCCTGCTAGACTAACCCTTCACAAACTGACCTATGCCCTCAGCCAGAGCACCATTGAACCCTCCAGAATCAAACCCGCATATCCCTCGTCGCCTGCTTTCGGCTCCGCTGACGAACACCTTCGATCCTCCGAGCTATCTCCATAACTAGCTCGTACGAAGTACCCATATAAACCTCTCGGGCCATAGTGGCCTGAATACTAGAGTGCAAACCTTTAACAAACCTCCATACTCTCTCTGCATCGGTAGAAAGTATCATAAGTGAATGGCGAGACAACTCAGAGAACCTCGCCTCATAGTCGGTCACCGACATCTGGCCTTGCTGGAGCTGCTCGAACTGAAACCACAACTCTTTCCTCTGAGAGGGTGGAATGTATCTGTCCAGGAAGAGACATTTGAACTGGTCCCAAGTCATGGGAGGAGAACCTGCTGGTTTGCCGAGAAGATAAAACTGTAACCATCTACGGGCCCTGCCCTCCAGCTGAAAGGTGGTAAAGTCCATCCCGTAGGACTCCAATATCCTCATGTTGTGCAGTCTATCCCTGCACCGATCAATAAAGTCTTAGGGGTCCTCATGTCGCTCACCTACAAAGACAGGAGAATGTAACCTGGTCAATTTGTCCAATAGCTTCTACCGCTCGCCGACCGCAACTGGTCTGGGCTCAGGTATAGCTGCTGTAATTGACTGGATTCCGCCCACAGGTAGTGCGCTCGGGGTCTGATATACGGTAGCTGCACGCCCTAGATCCTGAGCGGTAGGGGTCTGTGCTCCCCCTCCCGCCTGAGATGTGGTTGGGTCCGCTGGAAATAAACCAGCCTATGTCATAAAGTCCATGAACCGCAGCATACATCCCATGACCTCTTGGAATCCCGGTGCAGACATGAAATCCACCGGGGCTGGCTCTACTGTAGGCACCTCGCCCTACCCCTCAATAATAGGATCCTCTACTTGATCCACTAGTGGCACAACTAGGGAAATTCTGGGACGTCCTCATCCTCTACCACGGGCTGGAGCCCTACCTCGGCCTCTAGCAATAGGGGGAGAAGCTCCTCCGTGATCGGGTACATCTGCCGCGTGCGTTCTCACCATCTGTGAGAGAATAAGAGAAAGATACTTAACACAACATCAACTGCACAATATGAGATGAAGAAAGAGTAGTTTCCTAATATCCTATAGCCTCTCGAAGATAAATACGTACGTCTCCGCACTAATCCACAAGACTCTATTAGATCTGCTCATAACTTGTGAGACCTACGTGAACCTAGCGCTCTGATACTATGTTGTCACAATCCAATTTCTCCTATAGGCCGTGATGGCGCCCAACGTCACCGCTAGGTAAGCCAACGGTGAACTACCCATGTGATTACTCTTTTATTAAGTTTCCAAGTAATTAAATTCTATTTATTAAGAGATTAAGGAGTAGAAAATTTAATAAAATAAAACGAAGGCAACTGAGTGGGAAAATATAGTAACATAAATACTCCAAAACCATGAAGTCTACTAGTATGTGCGCCAAGACCTGGTGTCACAAGTGTATGAGCAACTAGTAGAATATACAAAACTCTAACTACTGTCTGAAATAAAGTAGGCAGAATATAGATACAAAATAGAGACTCTAAGTGCTGCCGAACGGCTCAGGAAGCAGCTCACCACTAGGCCTCGGGGTAACGGGGGTGCGCGCCGATATGACCGCCAGATGCACCTGCCTCAGATCCTGCACGATTAGTGCAGAAGTGTAGCGTGAGTACATAAACAACATGTACCCAGTAAGTATCTAGTCTAACCTCGAAGAAGTAGTGACGAGTGGTCGACTTCGACACTTACTATGGGCTAATAATAAATTACAAAAATTCTAAATAAGCATGGGTTATATAAACAGTAATAATAACTAAATAACAAGCAATAAATACATAATTCTTTCACTAATCATAAATTCTAGGTCAAATTCTGTCATTAATAATTACAACCACTCAAGCCATAAAATAATATCAAGTATAATTAGGCTCCGAGTATTATTACGCACGATTTATGCCGAGGTTGTATGACCTGATCCAGAATAATGTGTACACTGCCGAGAGTCGAGCAGCACGAACCATAGATGCATCTGTCTACTGCCGAGGCGTTCGGCCCGCTCCACAAAAAGAGAGGATAATTTATGAACAACCAATTTAGAAGCTAATACAAGGCTAATGCACAAGAAAGAACAATTTCTATTAACGGTCAAGTAACCTGCCAAAAACTCAAGTGAGTGTAATTAGGTCCTTACAAATTCCTTAACAAGTTTTAATATAATTTAGACACTTTAATTAACAAGTAGGATGCAAACATTATAAGTATTTTATGATTTGGGTCCTAAGCTACCCGAACATAAGCATAATTAGTAGCTACGCACAGACTCTCGTCACCTCGTGCATGTACGTAGCCCTCATAATTAGAAGTAAATAGTAATTTAAATCACCTATGGGGTAAATTCCCTCTTACAAGATTAGGCAAGAGACTTACCTTGTCTAAAACATCACTTTCCGGCCCACAAATTCGATCTAAAGCTTCAACTCGGTGCCAAAAAATCTGAAACTAAACAAATGTTATATAAATTAATCAATACATGTTCAAAAGTTCATAATTTAACTATTAGAGTAATTACCCGACCCAAATTAAAAGATTCCTAAAATTCACCCTCAGGCCCACGTGTCCAGATTCCGAAAATTTTTGAAGATAAATATTATTCATAACCTCACAAACTCAAATAAATAATTTTCACCCAATTCCACAATTATTTTCGTGGTTAAATCCCATTTTTATCAAAACCTAGGTTTTTCATCTAAACCCATAATTTTCACAATTTTACATGTTAAAATCTACCCATAATCTATGTATTTAACTTATATTGGGTAGGAATTACTTACCTTCAATAGCTAGGTGGAAATCCCTCTCTAAGAAGCTTCAAAATGGCCCAAGAAGTGAAATAAATGAACCAAAAATGGCCTAAGTTCCGTATTAAATAGACCTCACTGCCCGACGACTTCCGCTTTTGCGGAGACATGGCCGCTTCTGCGGCTCCACATATGTGAAAAATGTATCGCAGATGCGGCTCACCCTCAGCTGGCCTACTTTCACATCTGCAGAAAATAGCTCGCTTCTGCGGCGTACGTGCCGCACCTGCGATCTTGCCCGCTTCTGTGGACCACTGACCGCTTTTGCGGTCGTGCCGTTGTGCCCCAAGTCCACACCTGCGGACTCAGCCCACACAACCCAAAATGCGCACCTACAGCCAAGAGCCGCTTCTGCGGTGTCGCACCTGCGGCCAATCTTTCTCAAATGCGAACATACCAGAAGCCCTGCTGCTTCAGCAACTCCTTCCATGTCCGAACGAGTTCTGCGCATCGTTCGAATGGCATCCGAGGCCCCCGAGATGTCGTCCAAACATTACAACAAGTTTGAAATCATAAAACGGACCTACTTGACCTCGCGAAACACAAAAAATAACACCAAAACTAAGAATCACACTCCAAACCAAATCGAATCAACTTATGAATTTCAAGTTCTTCCAACTTGCTCCGAACGCGCCGAATCATAACTAAATTACTCGGAATGACACCAAATTTTGCTTGCAAGTTTTAACTTACCATACAGAACTATTCCCTGGCTAGGAATCCCAAACGGACCTCAATAACACCAAAACCTACTCCAAGCCAAAATTAAAGAACTTTAAAACTTTCAATAAGCCAACTTTCAACTTTAGGCGTTCAAATGCTCTGGGTCATCCAAAACCCGATCCGAACACTCTTCCAAGTTCAAAATCATCATACGAACCTATTGGGACTGTCAAATTCCCGTTCCAATGTCGTTTGCTAGAAATGTTTGCCCAAGTCAAACTTAACCTTTTTAAAGTCAATATTAAGGAACTTAATGTTCCGATTTCAACCTGAACCCTTCCAAACCCGAACTAACCATCCCCGCAAGTCATAAAACAGTAAAAGCACATACGGGAAGGGGGGGTCTTATAAAGTAAAATGACCGATCGGGTCGTTACACCAGCCTCTCCCGGCTCTAGTAGGGGGCGTGGGTGTCTACTCGGCTGATCCGGTAGTACGTTTCCTCAATATTTGTGAGATAATAGAAATACAAAGGCTCAAACTCCGAAAGCAATGAATCTGCATGATAAGTATGAAAGAAGTAGAATTTTCCTAATAGTTTCGTAGCTTCTCAAAGATAAGTTCAGACGTCTCCGTGCCGAACCGCAAGATTCTACTAAACTTGCTCGTGACTCGTAAAACCTATGAACCTAGAGCTCTGATACCAACTTGTCACAACCCAAAATCTTGCCTTAGACATCGTGATGGAACATAGTCTCTAAGACTAGGTAAGCCGATTAATAACAATAGTTAAGCCAATTTAACAATGATATTTTAAAAACAAAGTTTAATATAAAAACTGAAATAAAGGTGAAACAAGCCTACACGGCAATAATCACAACAACCTCCCATGACTAGGTCACGAACTCTAAAGGAATACATAGAAATACCTCAAAATTAAAATAAAATACAATACTGTTCGGATAACGAATTGGACGTATAATAAAAGAAAAAGGACTCCAAGGGACTGCGATGACCAAGCAACTTTACCTTGAATTCTCGCGATCAAGAAGCTAACTCTGTCTGAGTCCGATATCTCGAATACCTGGATCTGCACAAAAATATGCAGAAGTATAGTATGAGTACACTACAGTCGATACCCAGTAAGTATCAAGACTAACCTCGGTGGAGTAGTGACGAGGTATAAGTCAGACACCTACTAGTGATAATAACATGTGCACTATATAAGTATAAAGTTAATAATGGAAGCAAGAATTCGTAAATGGAAACAAGTAATAAACATGTGATATAAATAGTAAAGTAATCCGAACACTGTTAAAGTACTAGTGAAACCAAAATAAGGAAAATAAATGACAACCAACTAATCAAGATGTTCTAATACAAGTCTCACAACAACATTACTCCGGGATACCTCATCTAAAAATCACAAGTCACAAGTCCCAAATCACAAATAATATGCTCACGGCACCTCGTGCCCACATTATCAATCACGACCGTTCGGACAACTCACTTGCCAATATATCAATCTGCCCAGCATGGTTACATGCTCACAATTACAATCCGCCCGGCTTGGTCACATGCTTAATACCACATTTCGCCCGGCATGGTCAAATGCTCACTATCATAATGGAAGTAGCTAATACAAGAATATATGGACATGATCAAAATGAATATCAAGTTCATAATCTTGAACTGGTGTAAACGACATGTTACAGTGTATGCTTTTGCGGGTGTACTATTACAGTCCAAGTCAACAAGTAATATCAAAGACATCGAGTAGCTAATTGGAAGCAACACAACAAATCACGCAAGGTGCATGACATACACAAGGAAAATCACACCCTCAAACGAATATCATCAATATTATGCTCCCAGGCCATTACATATCATCCCTGACATCGACACTCTTATCTCCGTATTGACAACATCATAATAGCCACCCTTATTGCTCCGTCGAGACAATAACACAATAGCCACTCGTATTACTCCCCATAATAGCCACCCTTATCGCTTTGCCCAGATAATAAACACAATAGCCACCCGTATCACTCCGCCCAAACGTTATATCAATAGCAACATGTATCACTCTGAACCATTAGCAACAATGAGATGCCACTCTTATGCTTCACATAACAACAAACAAACCACACAACGAAAGTATATCATGTAACAACAATTTCAATTAAGAATAACTCAACAATAAAGGAAGTTACATTACAATAAAAGAGGTAACAACTTCAAATAAGGCATATAAGAGTAAACTTGACAAGTAAAAGATATGACATGTGCTAACAACTTCAAATAAAGCATGTGAGAGTAAACTTGACAAATAAAAAATATAACATGTGCTAACAACTTCAAATAAATACACGAAAGAAGCCTAAGAGTCTAAACCAATTAATTTTGCCACATATAAGCCGGGTACACACTCATCACCTCATGTACACGTCTTCCGCATAACTCAAACAATATAATCAACCCAAATCCTAAGGGGTAGTTCCTCCACACAAGGTTAGACAGATACTTACCTCAAAGAAACTAAATCAATACTCTAAAATGACCTTCTCATGTGAAACAACCTTCGGATGGCTCGAATCTAGCCAAAATAACTTAATATCATAAATAAAAGCCATAGGAAATAATTCTAGATAATAAAGCTTCGATCTTTAATGAAAATAAAAAAGTCAACCCAAAAGGTCAACCTCAGGCTCGCACCTCGGAATATGATAAAACTCACAAAATTCGAACACCTATTCCGATACGAGTCCAACCATACCAAAATTATCCAATTCCGACATCAAACCAGCCTTCAAATCATCATTTTTGTGTTTTAGAAAGTTTTTACAAAACTCCCAATTCTCCAATTCAAATCACTAATTTAATAATAAAAACAAAGATGGAATCATGAAATATAATCAAATTTGGGTCAAGAACACTTACCCCAATCCAAACCGTAAAAATCCCCTCCAAAGTCATCCAAATCCGAGCTCTCTAACTCAAAAAGTGATAAAAATATCATAACCCTCGAAATATAGTACTTTTATATTCTGCCCAGGTATCTACTCAATGCGATCGCGGAACATTCTGCGCGATCCCGAAGAACAAAATGAAGGCTGCCATAAATAACCCTACACGAACGCGACTCATAACGACCTCAGCTTACGCGATCGAGAGCCACCTTATGTGAACGTGAAGAACAAAATACCTGGCCTTCCCATCATAGTCGCCCGCTATGCGATTGCGTAAACCCTATTGCGTACGCGCAGAGTCAACACTCCACAAGTCCGCGATCATGGACTACACACTACGAATGCGAAGAAGGAAAATCTGTTGGTCCACCAAACACCCTACACGATCGCGGCTGACTCTTAGTGATCACGAAGAAGGATATCAGACACCAGAAATCAGCAAATTCCAAACCTGAAGAAATGGCCCGTAGCCTATTCGAAACACACCCGGGGTCCCATCCGAACATACCAACAAGTTCCAAAATATAATGCGGACCTGCCTGAGGCCTCAAATCACATCAAAACTATGAATTGCACCTCAATTCAAGCCTAATGAACTTTCAACTTCTACAACTCACGCCGAATCATATCAAATCAACTTGGAATAACCTCAAATTTTGCATGCAAGTCCCAAATGACACAATGGAGCTATACCAACTCCCAAAATTACAATCCGAATCCGATATCAACAAAGTCAACTCCCGGTCAAATCTCTCAACCTTCAACTTTCCAACTTTCGCCAAAATGTATCAAATCAACCCACAAACCTCCAAATCCAAATCTGGACATATGCCTAAGTCCAAAATCACCATACTAAGCTATTAAATCATCAAAATACTATTTCGGAGTCGTCTACACAAAAATCAAACTCCGGTCAACTCTTACCACTTAAACTTCTAAAACAAGAATCATTATTCTAAATCAATCCCGAATCACCCAAAAATCGAATTCGATCATACACGCAAGTCAGAATACACAATACGAAGCTTCTCAAGACCTTAAACCACCGAACAGAATGCTAAAGCTCAAAATGACCGGTCGGTCGTTACAAGTACAAATCATGAACTATCTTCCCCAATTAAAAAAGTGGGACAAGATCTAAGAATTCATAGATATGCATAACCAATTGATATAAGAAGGAAATATTTATACCAATTAACAATTTAGATAATGAAATGAACAATAACGTAAAACATCTTTCAAAGTCTTCCTTTAGCATTAAACTTTAACAAAATCAAGTGAAATTTTCCTTTATCGAGAGTACTATTTTTTTTTTCTTTATTGGGAGCATTATACCATCATCGATATGTAAGAAAAGTCAACTAGGTTATATATCTAGCATCAAATATTATATACCTTACTTGCTCAGGTCGTCTCATCATTGTGCTGCACAAATCGATTCAACCATGCTAATAACGTAGCACAATAATACCCTCTTCTGAGGTACTCTGCCATAGTTCCAACCATAAGGTAGGTTCTATGCCTGCACTGGCACGTGTAATTTCATGGTCTAATACAAAAAGATGTCAAAGGCCAATCTCGATGAACTCAAGTAACTTCCAAATCTTTACCATTTATGGCATTTAAAGCTAATCCAATCATTTATAAAGATTTAAGTGTAAATATTTCACCAATCATGTATTTTCATTTGCAAAATACTACAAGTGTTATTCTTCCTTTATTTAATTTATGAGCGAAAAAGAAGAGGGGATGACAAGCAACCACTGAAAACCCTATTGGAAAAATAACAGGTACTCAAATCAACTGAATAAGAGAAAGCGAACTGAAAAGAAACTAAAAAAGAAACGGAGAAGCAAAGAGGAAGAGCAATTGGTGAGGAGAAATCCTAAACGAGGGACTGCCGCAACATCTCAATTGGGTAGTTTGGTGTTCAGGCTTCTTTGAATCGGATAGGACTCAGATACTACGAGAGAATACACTAAAAAGGATATCTTATGAGTTGGGATTCCAACTTGTGATACTACTATGTATAGAAAAAAATTATGCATTATATTTACATTAAAATTTTAGGCTTAATTATAGTGTTATAAATTAAAATCACAATACAAATTAGTTGATTATGATTAAGTGATACAAGTTATATGTAAGTCACATTACATTAATTGTTTTGACAAGAGTGAGTTGCTCTAGTGGTAAGCACCCTCCACTTCCAACCAAGTTCTTGGAGGGAGGGAGCCGAGGGTCTATCGGAAACAGCCTCTCTACCCCAGGGTAGGGGTAAGGTTTGCGTACACACTACCCTCCTCAGACCCCACTAGTGAAATTATACTAGGTTGTTATTATTGTTGTTATTACATTAATTGTTTGATGCAAATCTTAAGTATCAGTAATTTTTCTTGTGTTATACTCAACTTTATTGAAGTAAATATTAGATGCGAATAAGATTTTTTCATTAGAATTGTGATATTTGTTTATTTGGCTACTTCTTAAAAACAAAAACATTGAGAACTCACTATTAAAAATTCGGCAAAAATCAACCAAGATCGACCGACCAACTTTGGTCGGTCAAAAAACCGACCAAAGTTGGTCGGTTTTTCAAATTTTTTATTTTTTATTTATTTTTTACGAAACCGACCAACTTTGGTCGGTTTTCTTTGGCGCAAAAATGCGGGAAACTATTTTTGAGTCCCGCAAAGTTTATATTTCAAGAAACCGACCAACTTTGGTCGGTTTTTCAATTAAAATAAATAAAAATTAATATTAAAAAAACTAACCAAAATTGGTCGGTTAATTCGGCGGGTCATTTAAAAAAACCGACCAACTTTGGTAGGTAATTTTACTTTTTAATAAAACCGACCAACTTTGGTCGGTTATTTTCATGCGAAAATACAATTAAAGAGTATAAATTAAATAAAAGACAATCTTAAAACAAAATGTACCAATGGTCTAGTGGTAGAATAGTATCCTGCCACAGTACAGACCCCGGTTCGATTCCCAGATGGTGAATTTTTTATTACATTATTAAAATACCGACCAACTTTGGTAGGAAAAAACCGACCAACTTTGGTCGGTTTTTTTTGCAATATTTTTTTTTTGAATTTAATTGACCGACCAAAGTTGGTCGGTAATTTCCGACCAACTTTGGTCGGTATTCCTTTCCGACCACAAAAATACCGTCCACACGTAAATAATCGCGTTTTGGTCGGTTTTTGGCCATTACCGACTAACGTTGGTCGGTATTTTTGATCGATTTTTACCGAATTTCTAGTAGTGACTAAATAAGAATTTTGTAATTACTTGCTACCTGATTATTAGTTACTGAAGTCTAGAAGTATCTGACTTCTACAATCAAAAGGAGCATGAAAATAAAACGGACTAAATCAGGAAGGAAGTTAAATGTACCAAAAAAGTAAAACGTGAAACATTGATGAAATTCAAAAAAAAATGACTAACTATTCTTATAAACAAGAAAACCATTTTCTAACCCTAGCCAAACAAAAAAAAAATATGGCCATAAATATGCGTTCTCTATATATGCACAGATATTACAACCACTAACCATTAAGACAAACTTGCAATATGGTGGGAGGTAAAAGACGGATCTAGATTTTAAAAGGATTGGTACACTATTACCAATACTCTGTATGAAAAATGTTGGAATCAATTAAGCCCATTCACTCTAGTAGTTTTAATATACATATTTATTTGATTCTACAATAAAAATTGGCCAAATACATTCACAGCCCCTTAAATTGACATCAAATTTCACTTAGACACTTCAACATAGGCTTGTCTCACATATTTCACCAAATATGTCTATTCCATTTTAATAGACATATTTTATACGGAGTTCAAGTACTCAATAGGAACAAGCCTTGATTAAGGTGTCTAAGTGGAATTTGGTGTAAGTTTAAGAGGTTATCTATGTATTTGGCCTAAAAATATTTATGGTGACAAACGGAGAATATGAATTCCAAATAGGTATCACATTTGAAAATTTTAAAAGAATAAACCAAGCAATGAAAGAAGAAAAAATAAAAATAAAAGTACTTAATTAAAATGCAAGAAGTGACTCGAGGCATGCACATTCCCATGGGTGGTTCCAATCCTAGAAAAGGAAAGGAAAAAATAACAAGATAAATATAAAATTTGATCTTTCATCCTCACTTGAAGAGGTGCACCCGCTAATCATAACATCATATCATACTTTGAGTTTGAGTGCACAGATATACATTTAAGTATTTTTTTTAAAAATATAATATTATTCTACATGATTTAGGAAAGGTGAGCGTGAGTTCACATAAAACCCAAGAACCCTCCCCCTATATATGATATTGACTTGGAGGTCTTTTTTCAAAAGAAATTTATGTTATCATTTCAATTTAATTATTAATAAAAAGTATTATTTTATTTCAACACAATATATGAGTCACCCTCAAAATTATGGACCAAATTCCCATGACATATTTTTTGACCATGAAAATTATTTTATACGCTCAACTTTTTCATAGTGAATCTAATACATACTATTTTTGTCACATGATGCGTGCAGTGTTTAGAAAAAATAAGCGCATAAAACCTATACGTATTTTGTCCAAGTCCTTGTGTAAACCCACGTGTCAAAATTTTATTGTGTTCATATTTTTCAATTTTTAATAGATTAGAAGAAAAGAAAAAGACGGCACCAGGCCTTTCTTCAACTAGTTAAATTGTAAAAGTTATGCATGCAACCTATCTTTTCTCCTCTTTGCGCTGAGCAAGCAACAAATTCGAATCCAAATATCAAGAATTTGGTTTGGATTTGTCTATCGTATGAGGGGGAAATGGAGATAGAAGAGATGAGGTTGAAAAAGATACGGGTAGACAAGCTATATAGAATGCAGATCGACACATTCAATGGAGCAGCCAGTACGACAGACAAGCTACGTTCTTATTCTAGGGCTGGAAGATCCTCTATCTATTAGCATACTCGTACATACAGTTAGACTAGCACTCTCTCCGCAATCAGTCGCAATAACTGGCTATAAGAGAGCTGCTTGTCTACTATCTATGTCATGCCTTGGCAGGTAAATATGAGAGAGAGGCTGTAAGTGCAGTCTCTCCTTCTCCATCTTCTCGAAAGCACTCTTTGAACATGCTGACAGAATAATTGACACTCACATTTCTCTTATTGTTGGGTTTTAAAGCTTGGTTTAGCTTAAAAGAGAGTGAATGGAAAATGGAGGGGAAAATAAAATTTTGATTCTCCCTCCTTGAGAAAGAGACATTGTCCCATATTGGAGGAGGAAAAGAGTTTTGATGGGTATATATATACAATTGCTCTTCTTCTAACTCTTAAAGAGTTAAGAAGAAAGGAAGCCTCGCGTCGTTGTCGTCGCCGCTCGCTCGGCTCGGCTTCGGATTTGGATTTGGATTTGGTCAAATGATCTAATTGATTGATTATTTTTTTTGGACCAAATTTATTTGTTAATATTAAGATTAGCGTAATATTATTTTAATCCAAACTAGCCGTTTTTGTAACAGTAAATTAATTTTCCTCCGCGTTTTGATTTCCCATTTTATTTTGCGTAAATAGCTATTTACGTAATGGTCGTTTTTACGTGAACATTCATAACAGACATTCTGAAGAGTTGTACCTCTTCATTTAAACTCAACATGTTGGCTATAAATAGCAGACCATTCCCTCAAATTCTTCTTACAAAAAATTCTAATTTCTCCTTCTTCCTTCTGCATTGTTTTTAACAGAAAGAAAGCAGTAAGTGTGGTTTGCTACTGTTCTTTGAGTTCGTTGGTCACTGGGGTTTGAAATACTGCTACACCAGTGGGGTTATTCATTATATCCTGGGAGAAAATAATCCTAAACCTCGGGTACTAGGACGGGATTAAGACACTTTGAATTCAGTGGGTTCAGATTAATTTATTTTCTCCTACATTTCTGATTTTTTTCATTGCTACTGGTTTTGAATATATTTTCGAATACATAATACTAACAGACTTAAGGAACTTAATTTATTTTTCTGTATTCATCTTAGATTATGTTTGTGGGAGACTAAATCTTAGTGATTTCTACTCTCAGTTTGGAGACTAAAATCTTCAGATTTTCTACTCCTTTTGTATCCGATTTGAAGAAATAAAATCTCCACCGTGGTTTTTAATCTGCTTCTGTTATTCGGTTTGAAGATTTTAAATACTTCACCGTTAATAATTTTGTTTCTATTTTGTGACTAACAGAAGTGACAGAAATAGGAACCCCCGTGGTTGGCTCTACGAGCAATGTTGCTTCTTCCAGTCGTTCTGTGCCATCACCGGCTCCGACGAAAAAGCCCGAAATTTTTTTCGGTATTGACTTCAAACGGTGACAACAAAAGATGTTCCCTATTTGACTACTTTGAGTCTATAAAAGTTCATCAAAGAGGATGTTCCAGTTATGCCAGAATCAACTCCTGAGAATGTACGTTTTATAGTGATTGAGGCATGGAAGCACTCAAATTTCTTATGCAATAATTACATTCATAGCGGATTGGAGGATGATCTTTACAACGTTTATAGTAATGTGAAAACTTCAAAAGAACTATGGGAGACATTGGAAAAGAAGTATAAAACTGAGGATGTCGGTTTGAAGAAGTTTGTTGTAGCCAAGTTTTTGGACTATAAGATGGTAGACATCAAGCCTGTCATTACTCAAGTTCAAGAACTGCAAGTTATCATTCATAATCTCCTTGCTAAAGGTATAATCCGAATTAATACTTTTGTTGAAAGTATTCATTTTGTTACTAATTACGAATTTTTCATTGAAGGTTTGATCATCAATGAGGCATTTTAAATTGCAGCAATGATTGAGAAGTTGCCTCCTTTATGAAAGGACTTTAAGAACTACTTGAAACACAAGATCAAGGAGATGAAACTCGAAGATCTCATCGCTTAGTTAATGATCGAACAGGACAATAAAGCTGCAGAAAAGAAGACACGTGGGATCTCAACAATTATGGGAGCAAATATAACGACCCGACTTGTCATTTTAAGAATTTACATCCCGTTCAGTGACTTAAGGTTTCGAGCAGCCTCGCAATATGTATTATGACCCGCGTGTGTGATCAAGTTTGAATTACGGATGATTCAGAGTGATTTGGGACACTTAATTCCTAAAAAAGAGTTTAAGTCTTAGGATTTTGATCGTAGTCGGAACTATATGAAGACGAATCTGGAATGCTGTTTTGTCGGTTCCGTTAGCTCCGTATGATATTTTGGACTTAGGAGCGTGTTCGAAAAATTATTTGGAGGTCCGTAGTGGAATTAAGCTTGAAATAGAGAAACTCAAAATTTTGGAAAGTTTGACCGGGGGGTTGACTTTTTGATATCGGGGTCAGAATGCAATTCCGAGAGTTGGAACAACTCCGTTATTTTATTTGGGACTTGCCTGCAAAATTTGACGTCATTCCGGGTTGGTTTGATAGGTTTCGGCACGAGTTTTAGAAGTTAAAAGTTTTTGAAGTTCATAAGTTTGATTTGTGGTGCGATTTATATTTTCGGCATAATTTGATGTGATTTGAAACCTCGAGCGAGTCCGTGATATATTATGGGACTGCTTATCATGATTGGACGGGGTCCCGAGGGGCTCGGGTGTGTTTCGGACCAAATTGGAGTTGTTTGGACTGATGTTGCTGAAGTATGGTTTCCTTCTTCGCGAACGCGAATGAAGTCCCACGTTTGCGAAGAGGAGTTTGAGGGGCTGATGATTTGTCCTTCGCGAACGCGAAGAAGGAGCGGGGCAAGCCTTCGCGAACGCCGCCCAGGCAATGCGAACGCGAAGAAGAAAAGGAAGATAGGGGCCTGGGGTCGTTTGGCCTTCGTGAAGAAGAAAAGGAAAATGAAGACTTGCTTTATGTTGAGTAATTTCTATCTCTATTGATTGTTTTTGGGTGTTGTACACGTTGTGTGGAGCATTTGGCTATTTATTGTGAAATTAATTGACTTGGTTTTAGCTTTGAAATTTGGTTGTGGCCATTGAAAAAATTGTGATATGAATTGATTTTTGTTATGTTGTTGTGATAATTTTCCGTGTAAATTATTATGTTGTGTGAGTTGTTATTTTGGGGAGATAAGGGTGGCATTTCACCGTTGACATTATGTGGTTATAAGTGTGGCATTTCACTGTTGTATTTGTTGGTTATTGATATTGTCTGGGCGGAGCGATAAGGGTGGCTATAGGAGCGATAAAGGTGGCTATGGATATTGTATGGGCGGAGCGATAAGGGTGGCTATAGGAGCGATAAGGGTGGCAATAGGAGCAATAAGAGTGGCTATTGTCAGGGACGATATGTGATGATGTGGGGTTGTGGTGTTGATAATTTTCATGTGATGTGATTTTCTTGTGTTTATTTTTATACCTTGTGCAACTTGTCTAGTTGTTAGTAAATTGATAATAATCTGATTTATGTTGAAATTGGGAGCCTGTGGCTATTGCCAGGCGGTTTATAAAATAAAATGTGGGCACGAGGTGCCATAAATTGTGATATGAGATGGGGATATTGGCACATGAATTGTCTGTGCAGTTGTGATATAAAAATATGGGCACGAGGTATTGTGATGAAATGATAATGATATTTTTGGCACGTGAATTGTCCGTGCAGTTGTGATATGAAATGAGGGCATGAGGTGCCGGAAAAATATGATGATTTAATTATGGGCACGAGGTGCCGTGGAAATATAAAAATGGGATGAGACTCGTATTTACGAAAAATATGAAAATGGGCTGAGACCCGTATTTTTGATGATTTTGAAATGAGGTGTCACATGGTGACTTTTTAATTAAAAGAATTATATTCAAATATTTTATTTGGAAGGAGTTTTACTTAGAAAGTATTATATAAAAGAATTGTATATTGATAGATATTTATTTGAGCAAATTGTATTTGAAAATATTTATTGAAAGAATTATATTTGAAAAATATTTATTTGAAAAAATTATATTTGAAAGAGAGTTATGTGGAAGAACTATGTGAAATACATTTATTTGAAGGGCTTGATTTAATTGGGTGTAATTATGTTTATTAATTGTTCAGTGATATTAATGGTATTCTTGTTGTCTGTTATGCATATCACTGGTTGTTTTATTATTATTATTATTATTATTATTATTATTATTATTATTATTATTATTATTATTATTATTATTATTATTATTATTATTATTATTATTATTATTTGTTTCCTATTATTTTGTATATTATATTGCACAGGTTATTATTATTATTATTATTATTATTTATTTCATATTATTTTGTATATTATATTGTACGGGTTATTAGACTAGTGAGTGTCTTGACTGTACCTCGTCTCTACTCCATTGAGGTTAGTCTTGATACTTACTGGGCACCGCTGTGGTGTGCTCACTCTACACTTCTGCACATTTTTATGCAGAGCCAGGTATTGAAAATAACGGACTTGAGCAGAGTTAAAGCGGGATCGTAAGAATACAAGGTAGAGCTGCTTGGTCGTCGCAGTTCCTTGGAGTCCTTTCATTTTATTGTACTGTTAACTTGTAATCAACAGTATTGTATATTCGGTCCTCGTGATCATTCTATATATTCAGTTAGAATTCGTGACTCAGTACTACTAGTCTTGAGAGGTTGTATATTGTAATTATTTCTGCTGTTAGTTTTGGTTACTTATTTAATTCAAAAAATAAAAATGGCTTAAAAAATGAAATAAAAATCGGCTTACCTAGTCTTAGAGACTAGGTGCCATCACGACTCCTGTGGTGGGATTTTGGGTCGTGACAACAAATATTATTAAGACTGCTCCAACTAATCCGAAAAAGATAAAGAAGTCTTCTGGACCGAACAACTATCCCAGCAAGAAGAAATTCAAGGAAAACTGGCACAACTGTGGAAAGCTTGGACACAAAGTTGCAGAATGTCGTGCTCCGAAGAAAGAGAAGAAAAAGGGTCAAGCAAATATGGTTGAAACAAATGATGACTTGTGCACTATGTTGTCTTAATGCAACTTAGTGGGGAATCCTAAAGAGTTATGTATTGATTCTGGAGCCACCCACCATGTTTGTATTGTTAGAGAAGCATTTGCTTCATATGTTCCCGCTGGACCCGACAAGACTATTTTTATGGGAAATTCTGCAACAGCCAAAATTAAAGGTTATGGAAAGATATTTCTGAAGATGACCTTTGGCAAGGTGGTGACTTTTAACAACGTTTGTGATGTTCCTGAAATAAGGAAGAACTTAGTTTCTATTTCACTTCTCGTCAAGAACGGATTTAAGTGTGTTTTTGTTTCAGACAAAGTTGAAATAAGTAAGAATGAGATGTACTTAGAAAAATATTACCTTACTGAGGGCCTTTTCAAGCTGAATGTAATGGTTATTGACAATAAAAAAATTTCAGCTTCTTCTTACTTACTTGTGTCAAATGATTTATGGCATATACGTTTGGGACATGTCAATTATAAAACCTTACAAAAAATGATTAATTTGGAAGTATTGCCTAAATTTGAATGTGACAAATCAAAATATCAAATATGTATGGAATCTAAGCATGTTAAACATCCTTATAAGTCAGTTGAAAGGAATTCAAATCCTTTAGACTTAATTCACACAAATATTTGCGACATGAAGTCAATAACATCTCGCGGTGGAAAGAAGTATTTCATAACTTTTATTGACGACAATACTCGATATTGCTATGTTTACTTATTTAATAGTAAAGATGAAGAAATAGATGCATTCAAGCAATACAAAAATGAAGTAGAAATGCAACTTAACAAGAAAATCAAAATGATAAGAAGTGATTGGGATGGTGAATACGAATCTCCTTTTAAAGAAATATATTTAGAATATGGAATTATTCATCAAACAACGACATCTTGCACGGCCCAATCTAATGAGATTGCAGAAAGAAAGAGTCATTCATAAAAAGAGATGATGAACGCTTTGTTGATAAGTTCTGGGTTGCCACAGAACTTGTGGGGGGAAGCCATTCTTACGGCTAATCAGATACTAAATAGAGTACCCCATAGCAAAACACAATTCATTCCATATGAAAAATGGAGAGGAAGGAAGCCCAACTTGAATTATTTTAAAGTGTGGGTGTGTATGGCAAAAATGCAAGTTCCTAAACCCAAAAAGGTAAAGATAGGGACCGAAAACCATTGATTGTATTTTCATAGGATATGCGACCAATAATAAAGCATATCGATTTCCGGTTCATAAATCAGAAAATCCCACAATTCATAATAATACGGTTATAGAATCAGATAATGCTGAATTCTTCAAAAATATATATCCGTATAAAAAGGAATGTGAGTCAATTGGTGAAGGATCTAAATGACCTCGGGAAGAAACAAAAGAAAGTACGTCTAATCAGGAGGATCCAAGACATAGTAAACGTCAAAGAACGTCTACTTCATTTGGACCATATTTTGTGACTTTATTATTGGAAAATGAGTCTCGAACATTTAAAGAAGCTATGTCTTCTTCGGAATCATTATTTTGGAAAGAGGTAGTCAATAGTGAAATAGAATCCATATTTAACAACCATACATGAGAATTGGTTGATCTTCCTCCTGAAAATAAACCGTTGGGTTCTAAATGGATTTTGAAGAGGAAAATGAAAGATGATGACACTATTGATAAATATAAGGCAAGACTTATGGTCAAAGGGTATGGACAACGAGAAGGTCTTGACTATTTTGATACATACTCTCCAGTTACAAGAATTACGTCCATACGAACATTAGTAGCATTAGCTGCGGTATATGGTCTTGAAATTCATCAAATGGACGTTAAGACGACCTTCTTAAATGGAGATTTGGAGGAATAAATCTATATAGAACAACCTAAAGGGCTTGTGATTCCAGGTAAAAAAAAAGAAGGTATGTATACTTGTTAAGTCCCTTTAAGATATTCCATTTTAGCCCAAACCGTTGGCCCCAATATGTATACATTGTGATAGTCAAGCGGCAATTGGAAGGGCTGGGAGCATTATGTATAACGGTAAATTTCGTCATATATGACGAAGATATAAAATCGTTAGGCAATTACTCTCTAGAGGAATTATCATGATTGACTACGTAAAGTCAAGTGATAATGTGTCGGATCCACTTACGAAAGGCCTAACGAAAGAAGTAGTTGAGAAATCATCGAGGAGAATGGGACTATGGATGAGGACAAGTCATTGTGGCGGTAACTCTACCTAGAAGACTGGAGAACCCAAGATCTAGATTCAAGAAAATCAAACAAAGTCATTAATGACAGTTCAACATTGTCAACTAAAATTTTTTGGCTCATTCTCGTGATGAGACAATGTTCAATACCAAGGATAAAGCATTAAGACTTTTAATGGTTTCTAAATTTGATACGGGGTATATCAAATAGTGTATCTAAGAGATGACACATTTAGGAATCACCTATGTAAGTGTGAAATGTTAGCCGCTTCAAGGAGAATTTCTTAAGGCCAGTTCTCTACGCACTTATGAAACCAAGCGGTGTTCATGGCTGAAACGAATACAACAATGAGAACCAAAGACGGTAAGGGTTGATTGTGTGACTTATGATTGTCTGGGTATACACCAAAGTTCAACGGTTCAAAGATATCAAATCTACCGATTGACCAAGTATATCTGACATAAATTCACTACGAAAAGTTCAAAGGGAAACCTGGTTATCCAGATGCGATTAATCATTGCTTGCGAATCACACAGTTTTCACGTATATTTCTATGATATAGCCATTCCCCATTCATGTAGGGGATTGTTGGGTTTTTAAGCTTGGTTTAGCTTAAAAAAGGATGAATGAGAAATAGAGGGAAAAATAAAATTTTGATTTTCCTTCCTTGACAAATGGACATTGGCCCATATTGGAGGAGGAAAAGAGTTTTGATGGGTATATATACAATTGCTCTTCTTATAGCTCTTAAAGAGTTAATAAGAAGGCAAGTCTCGCGCCAGCGTCGTCGTCGCTCGCTTGGCTTCGGCTTTGGATTATTGGTCAAATGATCTGATTGATTGATTAATTTTTTGGACCAAATTTATTTATTAATATTAAGATTAACATAATATTATTTAATCCAAATTAGTCGTTTTTTGTAACGGTAAATTAATTTTTCTACGCGTTTTGATTTTTCATTTTATTTTGCGTAAATAGCCATTTACGTAATGATCGTTTTTACGTGAACAATCATAACAGACATTCTGAAGTGTTGCACCTCTTCGTTTAAACTCAACATATTAGCTATAAATAGGAGACCATTCCCTCAAATTTTTCTTACCAAAAATTCTGATTTCTCCTTATTCCTTATGCATTATTTTTAACAGAAAGAAAGCAGTACGTATGATTTGCTACTGTTCTTTGAGTTCGTTGGTCACTGAGATTTAAAGTACCGCTATACCAGTGAGGTTATCCATTCTATCCTGTGAGGAAATAATCCTAAATCTCAGGTATTAGGAGGGGATTAAGTTCCTTAAAGAAATACTGTGAATTCAGTGGGCTCAGATTAATTTATGTTCTTCTACATTTTTGATTTTTTCATTGCTACTGGTTTTGAATATATTTTCTAATACAAAATACTAACACTCATTACCAGTGATTTCTCTACAGTTTACTATCACATTTCTAGACTGCGACTACGGCACTGAAGAAGCAAGCTCACTCTCATTCCAAGAATTAGAGGAAGACATGTCGTCAGTTACTGAAGTTAGAAGTTTACGACTTGCTTTCTCTCTTCTCTTATAGTTGGCGGTCTCAGTCAATTTGGGTGCGTGACATTACATATGTTTTGGTAAAGTGGCAAAAAAAAAGTTGTGTAAATTAGATACACTTTAAAAATGTTGGAGTGTATAAAGTAATTTTCATGATGAAAAGGTGTATCACAGTGATTTAGCCTATAATTTTTAAGGTAACTTATGTATTCTGCCAATTATCCTTCCGCTATCATATTAGGTTACAACTACTGCTGTTGATCAACTTAGTATGATGGTGACCAAAAATTAGGCATTACTAGTACACAAAACTTAAACTATTTTCTGAATGTAATGTTTTCATCTTCCTTCCGTCTATGCGTGAGACTTTATTAGTGTTGGAGGATGTTAAACTCTTATCCTCGAGCTAATATATCCATGGCAAGATAGGTTACGGTTTCATGTGATTTTCCTAAGAAAATTTGTTTATGTTTAGTAAGTCTTTACATTAAAAAGGTACTGCTACTCTGCTAGTCTTTAAAATAAGTTTATGACTTCTGCACCCAAAAAAAAAAAAAAAAAGTTAGATGATTTAGTATCGTATTCTATGACCTTGGACATATTCACTTATTGAGCGAATTAGAATTGATATAGCATATATTAGAATAATCTTGCTTAGTTTAAACTATTAAATAATTTATTATGACTTTTGAGATGAACTTTCATATTTGTTGAATGATAATTATATATTTAAATCATCTTGAAAAAATAAAGTACTTTCAAATTTTATTTTTATATTGTACTTAAATAAACTAAAAAGCTTAATTATTGTCCTTCACAATAAATATTTGTAATTTAGTTATCTAATTATATAATATTAACTATTAAGTAAATCTCTTTATGTTCTTATTAATAATTTGATACGTCAAAATAATTTTTGAAAACTTTGGTCAAACACAAATTATTGTTCAAAAGTGCTTCTCAAATTGATTAGTCAAACACAAACTGCTTTTCTCCAAAAGTATTTTTTTTAAAGTACTTTTAAAAATTATTTTTCAAAATAAATTAATTTTTCCGGCTTGGCCAAACATACTATAAACAGTGGCGGACCCAGAATTTTGCACAAGCGAATTCATTAAACACGACACTAATATAACAAGTTTGCTCAATTATATTTTTCCTTTTTTTATTTGTGACAACAAAAGAAAGTCATCAATTTAAAGTTAGATGTTTTAGCTTTAGCAGTTGAGCCAGTTTTTTAAATTGACTTCACGTTTCACTAAAAATTATAGAAGAGAAATGAAGTGTTAAGGCTCTAAAGTGAATCTTAATAAGGGTAGTGCAGCCATACAAACATACCTAATAACTGTCAAAACTAAAGAGCGAGTGTTGTTATGTAGACTCGAACGCTGAACCACCTAGAGCACTTGAACTCTCTTGACCACTACGTCACAAGCATACCTAAACATACCTAATAACTGTCAAAACTAAAGAGCGAGTGTTGTTATGTAGAATTGAACGCTGAATCATCTAGAGCACTTGAACTCTCTTGACCACTATGCCACAAAGGTGTCAAGCGGATTCATTATTATTTAAATAATTATTTTTATTTCAAATGATAATTAGATGTATACACAGTATATTTTCCAACAAAGCGGATTCATTTGAACCCTCTTTGATACACGTGGGTCCGTTCCTGACTATAAATCCGTAAGAATCACTTTCATTTCAGCAGACTATGTGACCTATCATAGTAACTGCTGATAAAACTCGTAATTGCTAAAGAATCTTGTAAATCTATAGGATTTCATTGGCAAAAAGTACATAGCTCCTGTTAGTTCTCATAAATTTAAGTGGTTTTGTCTATACTCTATAGCTTTGTGAATTTGATGCGGAAGAAGTTTATAGCATCATCTTACAAAATAATACTTTTTTCGTACTAATTTTTGTGGTACTATTTGATTATTCACAAAGTTTAAGAAAAAGATAAATATATTAAATAAAATTTGTAATATTAAACAAGTCTTGAATATATGTATAACTATAGATTATCATTTTAAAGGTTAAAATTTTAAAGTTTTTTTTTTAAAATATAAAAAGATACTCTTTTTGAAACAGACTAAAAATAAAAATATGTCATTGGTACTTTAGGAAGCACCTAGACACAAGAGGGGGAAGGGAGGAGTGAATTGTGTCGTACTCAATTTTCGCGAGTCACAAACCTGGTTCTTTGACGTACCTGATTTAGACACAAATAGTTAGTAAAGTGTGGAAGAAAAAACCACGACCTACCCTCATATGATTTGCCTTCAAAACTTCACTAACCTCAAAGATCAATTTTAGGTTGCAGTGCAATTACCAAGGGGATTAACTCTCGTACCCTACCCCTCAATCAACTCGATTGCAGATAAGTTTTAGGTTACGGCTCTATAACTAAGGAGACTAACTCTAGTAACTTCTCCTACAATCAACTCAATTGTAGCTAAGTATTAAGTTACAACTTGATAACCAAGGAGACTGACTCTAGTACCCCTACTCTTTAATCAAATCAAAACTCTAGAACTAATGATATATGAATAATACTTCTCAAAAGCAAAATAGGTTATAATTTAAGAATAATGAATTAAGACTCAACAACTAAAGAACTAAAACAATTTCATCCTATGGACCAAGTTCTTCAGTTGTATAGTTTGAATTCTTGGAAGCATCTTCTTGCTATGAATAATATTTTATTTGGATGATTCTCGGTATTTGTGCGAAATAGCCTTAACTTCATAGCAGAAACGTGATGCTTTATATAGGTATGACCCTATGAGGTTGGACGAAATCTTTCTTCGATTTATGTTCCAAAACCTAAAAGAAATCGGATAAGGAAAAGAATCATTTTAGGAAATCGTTTCTTATTTGAATCTGACTCCTCAAATCTTCCTTTAATGCAAGCATTTTCATAATTGTTAAATCCTTTTTGAACACGAATTCCCTCCGCTAATAATTTTCTTGTAGCCCACGAATTTAATTTTTTAAGGAATCTGACTTGCATTAGGATTTGACTTTCCTTAAAAGACTCATTTACACGCTTTTCTTTTCCATGCAAGTATTCCTATAATTAATGAATCCTTGTTGACTACGAATTCCTCTAATTACTATCATACTTTCAGCCCACAAAATATCTCCCTCAAGGAATCCAAATTACAACAAAAATTCAGCTCAGCCGACTTGCACTAGAAATAAGCTTCCAGCTTCTGATCAACGTCTTCAAGGGACCTGGTTCTTTTGATATTTGTATGACACATCTGCAGCCCTGTATATCAGCACAACACATATCTTCACGAGATCTAGTACGCTGCCAGTTGTTGGTTAATCGTCAAAACCACTTCTAAGAACATATTCTTCAAACATCACCTTTAAGGGACATGGTTCTTCCATTGACACCATAACATATTTGTTCTACCAGTCCAGTAACATAATAACCTGTTCATAAAACCTGGTTCCTTCAATACGATAATCCTGGTTTGTTAATCATCAAAATATAAAACGTGCTCAACTAAAGAGGTACATAAATTGGGATAAAAGAAATAGACAAAGATGTGTTTAATTTGCTGTGCACATAGCTGTTAACATAAATAACTTCGGCATTGATTATTTTGTACAAACTAAACTTAACATTTAACTAAAATTTTTTCTTCTTCAAAAGAAGCTCTTGTACTCAAGAGTTACCTGATGCACCAATAATCGCCAAACACGAATTGAAATGAATTTTAAGAGAATACACTATACCACCACAAGTACCACCTTTTGTAATGCACAAGGACGAAATGGTTAAACATAATTTTTACAATTTAAATAGCAAATATATGTTCAATTTGTTTGTGCACATAGCTGATAATATAAATAAACCTTTGCCTTATTTATTTCGTACAAAGTAAATTTTACTTTTTACCATTTTTTTTCTTCAAAGGAAGCTCTTGTACTGAACATTTACCTGATGCACCCAATAATTGCCAAAGACAATTGAAATGAAAAATTTAAGACAATACATTATACCACTACAAATACCACCTTTTGTAATCATTTGATGTGCACAAGGACGAAATGTAACAAACAATTTAAATAGAAAAAAAAATTATAATTTTTTTTGTATTTTATTTTCAGCTTGTATAAATAAGATTCTTATCTAATACAAACTAAAAAGGATCTTTACACAAATAGCCAGACATATTCATGCTTTACTTTTTCTAGCCATATACATAAATTATATATTGATTATACACAACTATACACATATAATACATAAATTATGTATAAACTATACCTCCATCGGCTATTTTTTATTTAAGTAGCTAGATGAGCAGCTATTTGAGTTAATTCTTCACCTAAAAATAATGTGTAACGGATCACAAAGTCGATTGACCCGGACGGATCTACCTGTAATATATGAGTACACATGTACTGTTAGGGATCCGCCTCTTTGAGCTTGACTTGACAACGAGAGTGTTGTCATGGAGCAATATGAGTGTTGCCAAGCTAAGGTACACGAGCTAGCACCAAGGCAAAAAGAAAAACGTGCAAGTGATGGCCAAGGCTTCGAGGGAAGCAAGTCAGCTTGGCAATAGTTTGACAATGAGATGTGGTTTGAGGGTGACACTTGGGCATGACAAAGGCATGGGGCAGTGATGCCAAGGCAAGTCAAAAACGAATTTGACAAAGGCAGGCTAAGTGCAATGAAGGCATGCGCGCAAAGCAGACTTGTCATGACATTGGGGCGCGACAAAGGACTATGTGCGGGGTAATGACATGGGCTAAATGCGGCTGCAATGAACCTGAGAGTAAGGCATTGGTGCCTGATTCAAGACAAGGCACACACATGGGCATCAAGCTTCAGCTTGACCAAGTCAATGGTGGTTACAAAGCACATGGGCAGCAATTGGCTTTGTTCAAATCTGGCAGGCAGTTGCCATAACATTTTTGGAGCCATGTTTCCATTATATTAACATGATCTACATAATCCTAGTAGTTGGGGGATATCAACTACACTAGGCTAAAATAGTAGGTTGTGAGGGATAAATGTCTAAGTCTAAGTGCAACAAGTGTAAAGGCAAAGGGCTGTCACATGTTCTATAAATGTGCAACACCCTTATGCTTGTGGCATAGAGAAAAATGTGTGAGTGCATGTTTGAGTTAGGAAAGAGTTCCTAAGTTTATTTTCAAGAGTGAAAACGCCTAAGACTAAGAGTAGTCTTGTCAGAAAATATGAGGGTCAAGAGTGATCTTCTTGTACACTGCATTATACTTCGAGTTGAGTTTCTTTGTATGCTCGAGTTAAATACAAAGTTAGGAAAAGAGTTTCCTATATATTGTGCCTTGTGTTCTTATTTATTTACTGTTGCATTTACTTAAATTCGTAGCCTAAATCATTCCTAAATTTACTACGTTGAAAGATGCCTAAAATATTATAAGTCCAAAGTTGCTGTAATTACTTCATTCAAAAATGAAACTTGAATTTTTATAGAATCAAGTTCGAAAATCATTCCTATTTTGATCATTTCTTAGATTCTTTTGAATTGTATCGAATCCATTTTCGATTTTAAATCAAACAATTACCTTATCAAACTAGAAAACTTAATTTTGGCTAAGTGTTGTGAGAAGGATGAAGTTGGGCGTGAGGCCTGGCTGCAGCACAAACGGGTTTTGACGGACAAAAATCGTAAAAATAGCACGGGCTAGCCAGTTTTCGGACTGGTAATTGAAAAATAGCCAGCGTTTGCAAAGTCATTGAAAAATAACCACTATTTTGCTGCAACAAAGAAAGTTCCAGCATAATATACTGGAGATTGGTGCACCTGTGTATGAACTTCCAGCATATTATACTGGAACTCCAACACACTGAAAATTTCAGCATAATATATTGGAGATTGGAGCACTTGTGTATGAATTTCCAGCACATTATGCTGGACCGCTGAAATATTTTCCGGATTTTGAACAGTGTTTTCGTTAAGATTTATCTTTACATGAAAAGTGACTATTTTGATTATTTTTGAAACTTTAGCTATTTTTCAATTAACACTTGTAAATGTGACTATTTTTGAATTTCCTATCTAATATTATAAAATAATTTTTAAAAACTTTAAATATTAAATCCTCCTATATTTAGGCAGGCCCAACTTAATGCTGAATTTTCCCTCCAATTGGTCAGCCGAATTGAGAGTAAATGAGTATTTGTGGTTCGTTTATCAGTTGCAGTTTCACTCGGATAGTGAGCCATTTGGGAATTGTGCATTGAGACGCCACCTTTTACCACATAAAGACACAAACTGCAGTTCCCATCATCAGCTTGAGTAAGACAACACGTAACGAAAGAGAAAAAAAAGTTGAAACAATCAATTGAAGCAATCAAGGACTGCAAAACACAACTAGACAGAGAGAGAGAGGAGATCGAAAAATATTAGTTCTTCATACCAAAAGGGCAATTTCATAATCCGAATTGAGGTTGAACATGACGATGAAGAGGCCTTTGCAGTGTATGTTGAGAAGGATTTACACGAGAGGAGGAAGCTTTAGAAGTTTTAGAAGTTTTAGTGCACTTCCTGAAGGCAGCACCACAACTTCCCCTTCTCAAAATCTCATCAACTTGGAGTATGAGTGCAGTGCCCACAAGTAAAATTATCTCCCACTTCTTTACTGTTTCTTTGTTCAAATTCTAATTTCTTGTTTTTTTTAATTATATGTTTCATTTCCTTATCTGCGTCACTCTTGTTTTTTTTTTAAACTTCAAAATCGATTATATGTGAATTTATTTGACATCTTATGTTTCTAGGCTTCTGTGTTTTTCAAAGTCATTCCTTTTGTAGTTTCTCTCATTTTTTATTTGATAAGAGTGTAGTTTTTTGTTTGTCCTGTGATTGCAGATTTTAACTTATTCATGACTAGGTGATTGAAATGAAAGTACGCTTAATCTCATCCTTTAGTGTCTGCTTATCATCTTGTCTTTCTTAGCTTTTTTTTAGGTTCTTAAGAGTTGATTATGGTATTTTTCCTGGAGAAGTTGCTTCCTAGATAAACATCCTTTACAGTGTATTTTGGATTTGGGGGCCGGGGGGTTATGTTATAATTCTCCTTGTTGTTCCTTCTACTTCTTGCAACACTACATGCCATTAGTTCGATGTTGTGCAAGTTATTGTTATCAGGGAGATTTGGTTTTGTTGTCTATTACAAATGTTATTTTAGTTATATGACCCTTTTCATAGGATATCGGTAGAAAATAGCACGGTAGATTGTAAATAAAACACAAAAGATTTTTATAGGGTCATTTTCTTCTATTCAAATGGTAAGTGGGCGTAGGAGATCATTTCCTCCTGTTGGTTGTGTTGTGCTTTATTTTGCTGATGGATCAATTGTATGACCTGTAATTATGATCATAGTGTAAAGATGTCATTGCCTGTAGGTAATCCCAAGTCCTGAGATGGGAACACTAGTTGTAGTGGATAGGTATACAAGAAGTTGCAAAACTACAAATGCTAATGCAAGTTATTGGATCAATAGTTGATTTGCCAAACTCGTAGGCATTTCAATGCACTCAGGCGGATAGAATTGATTATCTTTATCCTAGCGTGCTTCTGGTGCACTTCAACATTGACCACCATGCTACTAGAGCTTTTTGGTATCAGTAGGAGTTGGGCTAGTCATAAAGAAGAAGAATGAAGAATAACGGTGCTTCTTGGAGTGAGTTCTTAGTTTTGCTAAGTTAGAGGCCTTGTTGAACTGTGAGATTTCACAAAATTTTAGTGGCTTGGATCTTGCAACTAAAGATAAGACCACCAAGGGGTTGACAAAATATAATTGGTTTGTTGTGATAATGCGGTCATACGGCTGCTGATATTTTCAACGAGATTTCTTATAGGAGGCTATTTGCGGCAGTGAAGAGCAAACAAGTAAGATGCATTAATTTTGTGGTCAATTGCTCATGCTTTTAGCAGGAGAAGGATTCCTTTTAACTGTGTGCTTAATGAGTGATCATATACCAATTTCTTGTTGCTTTATAGCAATGGATTTTCAGTCGCAGGAGTGCTCCACCGAAAGAGTTAGTCAAAAGGATCCTTGTAAGAAAGTTGAATTACAAGAAGTCTCTACGTTATCTGATGCGATATTTGGATCCAAGACTCATCTAGCTATTGAGAAGCTTGATGAAACTAGCGAGGGTGTCAACCTAAAAGCTTGAACTATGGAGGAGCACCTTAGAGAGTAAGGATTTTAGGATTAGTAGAAGTAAGGCTAAATACATGCTCTGCAAGTTTAGTCAGCATGAGAAGAGCGAAGTTGAGGTGAGACTAGATGGGATTGCGGTGCCAAAATGCAAATAATTTAGATATTTAGGCTCATCGTTTCAAGAAAATGGAATGATATTTATGTGTCTTACTTTTCTTTTTGTCTTTTTCCAAAATAATATCTCTTTCTATACTTAGTAACTCTTTAACTCTAACTTTCCACATGGTATATTTAATTCCACAAGATTCAAGGATATTTTGGTACATTACACACATCTTTATTTTAAGACCACAAGATTTAAATGTCTTCCTTACTTTTTAAAATTCCGTGCCCGCGCAAACTAAGACACATAAATTGAAACAGAGAGAGTATTACTTACTTTTTAAAATTCCGTGCCCGCGCAAACTAAGACACATAAATTGAAACAGAGAGAGTATTACTCATTTATGTATTTAACTTATTTTTCAGTCTCACTTTTGTTTTATTTTGGTATGATGATAATATGAGTTGAGCTTAAAGAAAGAAGTGAGGATTCATATAGCCGACTCCAACTTGTTTGGGACTGAGACGTAGTTGTTATTTATTTACTCATGTGGCTCCCCAACCATTAAACTTTGGATTTACTCATTCATATGCACTAATCTAGATGGGTACAAAGGTTTGTTTCTTGTATATAGTTTTTGTTAGGGTGGAGAGCGTGGGTAGTGCGAAATTAGACAAAGCAAGTCGATAATGATGATAACTAAGGCAAATAATGGAGGCACAAAATATACGTGGTTCGGTAAGTAAGACCTAACCATGGGCATAGAGGAACAATTTCCCTGTATTAAGTATACAAAAGAGATTACAAAATTAGATATAATATTATAATTAATCTCAAAATACCTTGAGAGAATAACATCATAGAACACTTAAAAATGTTTTCTTAACACTTAACTCTTCTAAAAAATACTCTCTTTTGATACAAGAGAAAAGATACTATATTGTTTCTCAATTTCTGAAGGGTGCTTCAAAAGTAAGAAATGGTTGACTATGCATAACAAAATTTTAGGAAATTGCTTGGCCAATATTTGGCCAACAATTCTCAAGTTGTTTGGTTAGATATTGGGTAACAATTCTCAAATTGTTTGCCCAAAATATTAACTAACAATGCTTCGTGTTGAGAGGTAAAAAATAGGCCACGTAACAAATTGGTATACGAGCACGCCAACAAGAGAGGTATATGACACATGTACCCTATTCTTAGTATGGACCGGACTATTATGCATGCAATGGTGTGTACATGGCCAGACTTTTGAAAAGCCGTGATTATGGTAAGCCGATAATGGGGACTTTATGGAGAAGGTGGAGAAAATTTGCTATATTAGTCAAAAATAGGCCAAGATGGAGATTTGTTACGTGGCCTATTTTTGGCCTTTCAACATTAAACATTGTTGGCCAATATTTCGCCAAACAATTCGGGAATTGTTGGCCAAATATTCGCCAAGCAACTTTATAATCTTCAGTTATAAATAACCAATCATTTCTCACTTTAGAGGCACCTTAAAACATTACGTAACATTTCTAGTGTTTGTTTCTTGTATCAAGATAAAGAGTATTTCGTGAGAGAGTTAAGTGTTGGAGTTATACTAGTGTGGTTCTCTTTGTGAGTGTTTTGCGTGAGGTTATTCTTTCCGGATATTTCAGGGTTAATTATAATGCTATATCTAATTTTCTTATTTTTTCTGTATAGTTGATGATATAATGGAATTGCTCCTCCCTACATAGTTCTTATTGACCGACTACACAAGTTTTGTGCCTCCTTTTTTTGCTTTACTTACCATTACTATTGGCTTACTTTGTCTATTTTTGCACTACCCGGACTCCCAACCCTAACATATTGATATTAGAATCAAGTTAATCCGAGTTTTGTCCCAGTGTCACCATGGGGTTAACATAGGCATATGTTGACAAACTCGATTGCAATGCTAATTTCAACACATGGAAACTCAATATGCAGGCTATCCTGATCTAGGATGGTGTAGATATTGTCCTGCAGGGAGGCAAAAAAGCTGGAGAAAATGACGGATGAGGAGTTTGTCAGGCTTGACAAAAAGCCAAATTCAGGTATCGTAGAGTGCTTCCACGCTCTTCTACATTCACCTCCTTGCCATGATCTGGCATCATTAGAAGTTGGCTACTTGTAAAGAGGAAGAATGAAGACTAGCAATGCATCTTGAAGAGAGTTCTTAGTTTTGAGAAGCTAGAGTCTAGTTGATTTGTGAGTTTTCACAAAATTTTATGACTTGGATTTTAGAACCAGGAAATGAAAAAAATTTGAAGTGATTCTGCCAACCCTCTATTCAGGGACAAGGAAATGAGAATACCAGGGTGTTGACAAGACACAAGATAACTGGTTTGTTTTGATGCTGTATGTGGTCATATTGCTGGCGATATACTTTCAACGAGATCTCTTATAGGAGGCTATGCAGCAGTGAAAAGCACAGTTAAGATGCATTAAGTGGTCAACTGCTCATGCTTTGAGCAGTGTGTGCTTAATAAGTGATTATATCCCCGTTACCTTACTTTATCCAAAAAAAAGAGGGATTATATCTCCAATTTCGTGTTGTTTTCTAGTAATGGCTTTTCCATTTGAGGAGTAAGAGAGTTGAATTACACAAGTCTCTACTTAATCTGTTGCGATCTTTGGACCTAGGAGTCATGTGGCTTCTGGACCATTAAACTTTGGTTTACTCGTTCATGTGCACTAATGTAGACGGGTACAAATATTTCTTTTGTGTGCATATACTTTTGCATCTGGTTGTAGATTCTCTTTTCACTCCTTTTTACTTTTTTTAAAACTAAATTCAGCGCATCCATTTTGGACAAGGAAAAAATAATCTTAGGTGTTGCACTTTAACTTAGCCACTAAAGGTAATTGGAAGTAACACTAGGTTAATAGATTGTAGCTAATATTTTTTTTTAGATATTTTTTTGCGAGTGTTTGCTAATGTCACAGCCCAAACCATGTCAGCTCTTGTTATTTAATGAACAAATTACTATTACGTGGCTGGTATAGCGTTGAAATACTTATTTTTCTGATCGAATTGCAGTTACCATCCGATTCCTATTGTCTTTTCTAAAGCTAAGGGTTCATCCATCTGGGATCCTGAAGGGAAAAAGTATCTTGATTTCCTCTCAGCTTATTCTGCTGTCAATCAGGTAAAAAGATAAAGGAAAAATAATGGACAAATTGGTATCTCTTATCAAGTGTTTCCTAAAAATATGTAGAATCAACATTGTACTATTCTTTTATTGGGCTTCTGGCACGCACTTGCCCTACTCCGTAGATCCTCTTCTTCAGTTGAAGAATTGCAGGGAGGTGTCATCACCTTTCTTCCCATGCATACAGTTCATGGCTCTTGGTTTTATTTATCTGATATATCTGACATAATGTATTGGTACAGATAATCAGCTAGCTCGTCTTACTTAATATATGGTATTAGTAAAAGAAACTAGTAAAGTAGTCACTAACACGGATCGACTTTAGCAGGTTCATTTTATTCTTATTAATACCTGTCTTTTCTCTAAATAATAGAATATATATTTTATCAAATATTTTATTCAAATACTTGCAACCAGACAAATGAGTTGCTAAATGTAAGGCTTTCAAATATTAAGTCTGCAGAGCTTCCAAAATTTCATGAGTGTGTGTAAAATTCATACCTTCCCATATGCACCAAAAAATAGAGTGCTTAAAAAAATATGCTTTACCCTGTTCATAGCCGAGCAGCTTAGCTTCAAGACACCTCATGTATATCTCTTTCTACGTTTCATATTATGCAAACGAGGCTAGTGTACCACATTTCCCTGATTATGTTTGGGGCTCTAGGGCCCCTCCGCATGGATAGGCATTGATGGTCTCTAGGCACCACTTGTTGCATTCCAAATAATGCCACGGCATATTCCACATCTCCGTTGCTGCGTCATAGTGCAAAAGTAGGTGTCAGGCCGTTCCCTACTCTCTTAGTGATGCTCTTGTCCTCCACACCACTTTCATCTGAGTACAGCGGTTGAGAATTCAACTTGACTTAATCTAATATTTGTCATAGTGGAAGAAAATAGTATCGAAATGTTACTTTCATAAGGTTTACATTACACAATTGCTTAGTTTTGAACTAATAAATGGATTTGTTCTGATAAGCATATTAAATATTGTTGAGACGTCCCAAAGTCAGGTGTCACATTTAAAGAATAGAGAAGTACTATGCAAGATTTTCAGACTGAATTAAAGTTAACTTTATTTTCAGGGACACTGTCATCCAAAGATCATGAAAGCTTTAGCAGAACAGGCTCAAACGCTCACTCTTAGTTCTCGTGCCTTCTATAATGATAAGTTTCCAGTATTTGCAGAATATATAACCAGCATGTTTGGATATGATATGGTGCTACCTATGAACACTGGTGCAGAAGGAGTAGAAACAGCTCTTAAGCTGGCAAGGAAATGGGGTTCCATGAAGAAAAGAATACCAAAAAATGAGGTAAAGAAAATATACCATCCTGTTGATACTTCATGCATTTGGTGTATGTCAGGAGGTCGTACTTTAGCAACTTCCCAGTAGTTTGCCTAATTACTTGGGTCACAGATTAGTTAAGTTATAGATAGATCTCTTAGGATAGGTGCATGAAAAGCAATTGCCTCATCTAATGAGAGTAAATTAATGGTCAAAAGGAGTAAAATAAAGTGATTCTTCTGGCCAGTACCCTTTTTTATAAGTCCCCCCCCCCCCCCCCAAAAAAAAAAAAAAAAAAATAGGAACAGAGAGAGAGAGGTGATTCTTTTCAACAACTAACAGGCTTAATGTTGGCGCACAATCCGCCCAGTTTCGAATTCTGCGCCATTGGCCCTGAAACTTCTCGGTTATTTTAAAAAAAGAAAAAGAAACAGCACTTGCCATAGGTAGATTACGTGTATGTATATCTTTGCAAAACATTGTTTGGGTCAAATTTTTTTTTTGTATGCTTTTCTATCCCTAACATTCTGGATTGACTTCAACTACTTGATTTGCTGAGACCTGGTTATTTTATTTCAAATGAGAGGAGACGTGAAGGGTTGGTAAGGAGATTGCATGACATGAACAGGCAGTCTCCAGCTGAGTACGATCAATCTTGAAGGACTTATAACTTAGGGTGGTGAGTGAACTAGGAGTTAAAATTCTTGATTAATGCGCCCCCTCCCCCCCCCCCCCCCCAAAAAAAAAAAGAAAAGAAAAAATGATTGAAAGAGAGCTAATGAAGAACAGCAAAACTTGCGTAAGAGCTAGGTAAGGCGATAATCCATAGTTGCAGACCTGAAGAAAGAATAATAATGCACGTCGTCTAACAACTTAAACTTTTAAATGAGGTGATTCACATAGTTCAAGCAGACAAAGGGTTCCGGGTTGCTGTCTAGCCACCACCAGTCATAAAAAATTTCCACATGCTTGACCTAAGAGAAGAAATCGGGATGACACATGAGTGTGTTGCAGACCTACAATAAAGAACTAAAAATGTTCTTTCTTTGACAGATTAAGCCTTTAAATGAGGCATTTTATGCAATTCAATGGTTGTTATATCAGCTGAATGAAGCAATCTTTCCGACAACTTGGGGAAGATGGAGAAAATAAGAATGAATTTACAGGGTCTAAACTGAATGGCCAACATAGCTTTTGATGATGGTGGCAAGTTCATTCCTTTTTCTTGTTTTTTTTTTCCTTCTAATGATGGTGGTGTCAGGGCCAGCTTGTGTGCACCTTGACAATTTTATTGAATACCTACTGCCTCCCACCAGCATAGGTACCAGATAACTTTAACCACCAAGACTCAGACAGATGGGAAGAAATCAGTAAGTGTTGTTTGCCTCCGCTAGGATTTGAATCTGAGACCTCATGGTTCTCCTCCCACTTCATTGACCACTAGGCCACACCCTCGAGTGCAGTGGCAAGTTCATTTCTTTTATTGCCATACTTTAAAAATCACCCTTGTGGAAACCAAGTGTGTAATAAGAACTATCATCATCGATTATCTTCTTTTTGTTCTGGTTAAAGTGCAAAATGCATGACCGCTAACTTTTGTAAAACTTTGGATAACTTAATTGGGGTTGCAAAGAGTTATGTTCACTGCTCTCTGTCATTTCCTCTGCTATGTTCAGACATGACTAGTCAATCTTGATTGCGCTTAATGAAGATTTTTTTAAAATTGGAGACTGAAGATTTCAGAATTAACTTCTGAAAAGTTTTCTCTTACTTGTGGAACATTTTGTGTAACTTTGTCAACATTTACTTCAGCTGGTTTCTCCCCAATTAAGTTATCCAAAGTTTTACAAAAGTTAGCGGTGGTTATATAAATGTTATGAAAGTTAGAGTCCAAAACCTGCTACATCCAGTTTTATGGTGTATTCCTACTTTCAAATTCAAGTCAACTGTAACCACCGCTAACTTTTGTAAAACTTTGGATAACTTAATTGGGGTTGCAAAGAGTTATGTTCACTGCTCTCTGTCATTTCCTCTGCTATGTTCAGACATGACTAGTCAATCTTGATTGCGCTTAATGAAGATTTTTTTAAAATTGGAGACTGAAGATTTCAGAATTAACTTCTGAAAAGTTTTCTCTTACTTGTGGAACATTTTGTGTAACTTTGTCAACATTTACTTCAGCTGGTTTCTCCCCAATTAAGTTATCCCCCCATTTAAGTTATCCAAAGTTTTACAAAAGTTAGCGGCTGTTATGTAAATGTTATGAAAGTTGAGTCCAGAACCTGCTGATCCAGTTTTATGGTGTATTCCTACTTTCAAATTCAAGTCAACTGTATGTTTCCGGTCATACATAATTGAACTTCAGCTTAAAGTTTCCTAACGGCACCATGAAATGCCATGTCCTCTTTACTAAGATTGACCCGGAAATCTGTCAGAACTTTTCAGTATATTTTGTTTAAATTTTTCATTTGCAGGTTATCATTGTCTCATGCTGTGGCTGCTTCCATGGTCGGACATTGGCTGCAATCTCCATGAGTTGTGACAATGAAGCTACTCGTGGCTTTTGGCCCCTATTACCTGGGCAACTTAAAGTTGATTTTGGAGATGCTGTTGCCCTTGAAAAATTATTTAAAGGTATGTAAAAAGGTCGTGCCTGTAAAGGTGATGAATCTGTCTTGCCAAAGTAATGGTGGTCAAATACATACTTCTAATTGCAAACATAGTTGTTGAAGCTCATTGTTTTTCACTATTATGGTTTCAGAGAAAGGAGATCAGATAGCTGGCTTTTTGTTTGAACCAATTCAGGGAGAGGCTGGGGTATGTGTATTCTTCAACCAATGTGACCATTTAGAAATGCATAGTGTCTAAGATCATATCTAATATGTTATAACAACAAATTTACAAATATTTGCTTGGAGAGGGCTCTACCTTACCTCAACCTGAAATCGGTGTTGGCATTTTCAATCTTTTCCATTGCCTTTTATTTGCTTAATGTTTTGTTCATGCCACCTGGAAAGGGCACTCCGGCAGGAAGATAATGAAGTCTTGTTACTATATGTTTATTGTCACTTGACCCAATGGAAAAGTATTGTGTTTATTCTGTACCATACATGATATTTTTCTTCCTTACCAGGTTATAATTCCGCCTGAAGGTTACCTGAAGGCTGTTAGAGATCTTTGCTCAAAGTACAATATATTGATGATTGCTGATGAAATACAAAGTGGTTTGGCACGTTCTGGTCGATTGCTGGCTTGTGATTGGGAAGAAGTTCGTTCAGATGTTGTTGTAAGGGACTCATAGTTTTTATAAGAAGACGATTAAAATTTGTTTTGAACGTATGCTACTAGCTTGAGTTTGTGGAATTGTGGTCATGCTCCTAAATTTTGAAAACGTGCTGTGCAGATATTGGGAAAAGCATTAGGTGGTGGAGTGTTGCCTGTGAGCGCTGTACTTGCAGATAAAGATGTTATGCTTTGCATTCAGGCCGGAGAGCATGGAAGGTTGCAAATTGCTATATGAGAATTTCTCGCAACTGTTTGTTAATTTATTTTGACTTGCAGTTAATTTCCGATGAGTTAGTTACTTTGAAAAGAGCAAATTATGGATTCCGATCAACTTTCTCGAGTTCATTTGACTTGCACAATTCTATGTTTTATTGATGTCAATGATGCCTTGGGTGTTGCTCAAAAAATTATGAAATGATGGAGTGCTTGTTAATAGGATAAAAATGTTTTTATTTGAACCTTATGGTGCTTTTATGGCTTGTGAAGGAGAATAAAGATTGCCTCGACTAAACTATCGACTAAGCCTAATCCTCCATATTCTAGTATCTTTCCAGTCTTTATTGTTTTTTCCTTATTTAAAAAAAAAAAAAGACTGGAAAGATACTAGAACCTGGAGGAGTCGATAGTTTAGTGCCAATTTCTTAATTCTTCTTCATTGTACAACACGCCAAGATTTTATATCCAATTCTTGTCAGCATTGAGGTTCAGTTTCTTCCCTATATAGTTATACTAGTAATCGTTGCTAGTCAAACCACCGTCCTGCAGTGTGGACGACCGGCTTTAATCTTCCAATGGCTATGATTTTAAGGTGGAAATTGTTGCTTTAAATTAAAACCATGTTGTGTTCCGGTTCTTCTGTTTCAGTAAATGTATTTGAAGAAAAAGTTATTAAATTTTAAATCCTGCTCTGTGTGAGGTTTACCCTTACGATTTTAAATGGACTTGAATTGGGCTTATAGCTGGTTTTGACCTTGCTATATACCACTACCATAGATCACTACAGTCATGACTATGTGTATGCTTTCTATTTCTTTCCATTAAATTTGTTTCTGTATAATGATACATGCCTTTTTTTCTTTTTCAATCACATCAGCACCTTTGGGGGGAATCCTTTGGCTAGTGCAGTTGCAATTGCATCTTTAGACGTAATAAGAGAAGAAGGACTTGCAGAGAGGTATCAAATTCCTTCCCTCACACCAGATGTTTTGTTGCATATATAGTGGCTCCATCTGCCTCTGGCCCAAGGGTCGGGTGTTGTGGGAGAGGGGTAGGGAATGTTTCAGAAATAATGTCAAACTTACGATGTTTAGCATGAAATGCTCTTCATGTAGGGAGTAATTCCTCTGCTCATAATTGGGCAGGAAAACAGATGAATTACACTGGCTACGTGATAGAAGTTTTGTGGTCATGTCGTAAATCTTTTTTGTATAAATCACCTGATAGATCCTGCATTCATATTTTTTTGGTAATCAGCAACTTTTGAAAATCACAATCTGTACTAATGGTTTCTTTGATAATAGATCTGCTCAGATGGGAGAGCAACTTAGACATCAGCTGATGAAGGTTCAAGAGCAGTTTCCTAATTTCATAAAAGAAGTTCGAGGGAAAGGCCTATTCAATGCTGTGGAGCTTAATAGCAAGTCCTTATTACCTGTGACAGCTTATGACATATGTATGAAACTGAAGGAGAGAGGAATTCTTGCTAAGCCAACTCATGATTCTATAATACGCTTGACGCCCCCACTGTCGATGAGGTATGCCCTTTTTTCAGAATTTTATAGTTTCTGCCCCCCCTTCTCTTTTTCTTTTTTGGAGATATGAGTACCATTTCTTGTGATAAAGCAGTATAAACAATCCAAAAAAAAGAATTATCAGCAGTATAATCCTCTATCTTTCCTTTTTCTCTTTTTTCTTTTTTTTTTTTTTTTTCTGTAGGAGAATGTTTCCTGTTATAACATGTAGACAAGTTTTGTTCACCTCCAATATTCCCACTTCAACTCATCTTCTATAGTGTCCCTAACCATTCCTTTTTGCTACTTATTAAAAGAAATTTTTACGTGTATTCTTTTGAGGAGAAGGTGGAAATCTCTTCCTCAATTCCGCTGAGTTGCCGCTTGCTACATTATATTGAATTAGTTCCTAACTCTAACTAATGTCCTTGCAGTATATCCATGTGTTTGTAGAACATTGTGCTATTGGCTTTCCAAAAATGAAAATTCATAGCCTTCGAAAACTGAAATATATCATAGGAGATTAGACTTTGCCTTACTGTACTTGTATCATAGGAGATGTTAGTTTACCTCTCTTTTTTCCTTCTTTTCCAGGATAATGATTATTTTGCTGCTTTTCAATTGAAAGTACAGTAAAATTATTACCTTTTTGAAATGAAATCAAATAATTAACTTTCAGCCCATAACATAATTCAGCATTGTACTTGAAATTAAGGAATGCGAATATTTTCTCATTGTCAAGTTATGTTTCTGATTGCTCAATAATGTCGGAGTTGGAGTCTTATGTATGTAATGTAAGAGGGCTAAGCATATTATAAAGTAATATTCCTACAACCCGATATATATATATATATATATATATATATATATATATATATATATATATATATGTCACTCAATGTCTTATTGTTGTATTCACAGTTTGGAGGAGCTCCAAGAAGGCTCTAAGGCCCTGCATGATGTTTTTGAAGTTGATCTACTGAAGATGCAGAAAGAGAAGCCAGCAACAGTTTCCCATGCTACCTCTAGTGTCTGTGACCGCTGTGGCCGCAACTTATATGGCTCTTCATAAGGTATTGAAAGTAGAGGTAGTTTCCATAGATAGCAGTAGTCCCCGTCTTCTTGTTCTACACTATACAGTTCATATCAATCAATATGCTTTCCCATAAAAAGTATCATCACTGTAGTACCCCAGATGTCTGAATTTATGGACGATCAACTATTTGGTGCCCGTTAAAACCATTATCTTAATTCTAATGCATAAACCATTATATCCACATTGCTTGTCTTGTTGATTGTTTCATAATGGGATTACAGAAGGAAAATGGTCAAATATACCCTTGTTCTTTCATATATTGTCTACAGTTAACATCCGTTATACTATCGGGCCAAATTTACCCCTACAATTAGCAAACTTTTAAAAATACCCCTTGATCTGTTAAGTCATCCAAAATCTCCCAAATTCATTTTATTTAAATCACTTGTTGTTCTTCTTGGTCCACTATTTTAATTTAAAAAATTACTATTGATGTGAATGCTAAAGTTACTAGACTATACAAATTATTCATGATTTTTTTATTACCAATGCACCCATTTCTCTTTTTGTAATAAATAAAATTAGTTTAAAATTTTATTTATTTTTCAATCATATACACACCGTAGAATTTAATGGGTCTATTTATTATATATTATATGCAGCTGATCATCATGTATGTACATGTATATTCAAATATATTTTGTCATTGTCTGGTTAGTATAGAGTTCGATCGACTAACTTAAGAGTGCAAAATGTGTAAGCATTTAATTAAAGCAAAGTTGAATTAGACAATGTAAAGTCTCCGAGAAACTTCAACTTCAATTACTAATACTCGCAAAGTCTCCATACATTTGGTGCAGCGAATTCATTAAAATTATGATGTTGTAAATACTTTTAAAATTTAGAAAAGTTACATAATTTAGATTTTTCAATTTACTATACTTTATTTATTCGGTTGTATTATTTAATTTATTTTTTTTCCTAATTCAGAAAGCAGGTAAATGCCAATTATTTCAAAAATAGTGGACTAAGAAGAACAACAAGTGATTTAAATAAAAGAAATTTGGGAGATTTTGGATTACTTAACAGATCAAGGGGTATTTTTAAAAGTTTGCCAATTGTAGGGGTAAATTTGGCCTGATAGTATAACACTAGGGGTAAATTTGGCCCGATAGTATAACAGAGGTTAAATATAGACAATATATGAAAGTAGAGGGGTATATTTGGCCCTTTTCCCATTATAGAATGAGGTACAATGCATATTTAATGCTTGGATTATTTGAAGAGCTCGCTAAATGCATTTAATGCTTGGATTATTTGAAGAGCTCGCTATTTGAGCAATTTTTTGATGGTCTTTATCTATGTAACGACCCGACTTGCCGTTTTAAGAATTAACGCCCCGTTCAACGACTTAAGGTCTTGAGCAGCTTCGTATTAGATTTTGACTTGCGTGCGTGGTTGAATTCAGTTACTGGATGATTCGGGGTGATTTGGGACACTCGGTCCCTAAAACGGAAGCTTAAGTCTTAGGATTTTGACCATAGTCGGGAATGTGTGAAGACGATTCCGGAATGGAGTTCCGTCGGTTCCGTTAGCTCCGTTGGGTATTTTGGACTTAGGAGCGTGTCCGAAAAATTATTTGGAGGTCCATAGTGGAATTAAGCTTGAAATGACGAAAGTCGAATTTTTGGAAAGTTTGACCAGGGGGTCGACTTTTTGATATCGGGGTCGGAAGATTCTGGAAATTTGAATAGCTTCGTTATGTCAATTATGACTTGTGTGCAAAATTTCAAGTCATTCCGGATTGATATGATGTGTTTCGGCACAAGACATAGAATTTGAAAGTTCAAAGTTCATAGATTTTGATTTGAGATTTGATTCGTCGTTTTGATGTTGTTCTATGTGATTTGAGGCCTCGAGCAGGTCCGTGTTATATTATGGAACTGGATGGTGTGATTGGACGGGGTCCCGAGGAGTTAAAGTGAGTTACGGGATGGTTTTGGACCATTTCTAGGTCATTTATAGCTGCTGGTTTTTGGCTACAACAGTGTACTATGCGATCGCGTGGAATTGGCCGCGATCGCGAAGCACAAAATGGGGGAAAATGGCCAGTGAATCGCGATCGCGGAAGGCCTTTCGCGATCGCGTAGAGGAAATTTTCTGATGCACTGATCCGACTTTGGAAGCTTATACCTCGTAATCTATAAGAAATTTGGAGATGATCCAAAAACGAAAGTTGTAGCCCTTTGTGTCTAGTTTTCAGAAAGCTAAACCATTTGTCATTTAGAGTTGTGTACAAAAGGTTATGGTAGATATACTATAGGCTGTCCGTGAAGAGTTTGGAAATCTCTGTTGCATAGGGATGACTTTGGAAGCTTATATCTCGAAATATATAAGGAATTGGGAGATGGGCAACAAATGAAAGCTATAGCCCTTGGAATCTAGTTTTCAGAAAGTTAAACCATTCATAATTTGGAATTTTGTACAAAAAGTTATGACCATTATACTAGAGGCTGTCTGGAAGAGTTGGGGAGTTTGTTCTTCGCGATCGCGAATGGTTTTACGCGATCACGAAGAGCAATTTTGGAGCTGAAAAATTTTGTGTTTCGCGATCGCGAAGTATTTTCCGCGATCGCGAAGAGTAAATACCTGGACAATAGCTATATTTTGAGGTTTCAGCCATTTTTAACATATTTGGAGCTATGGAGCTCGGATTGAAGCGATTTTTGAGGCGATTTTCACCATATGGATTGGGGTAAGTCTTCTATATCCTAAAGTGATTATATTTCATGGTTCTATGGTTATATTCATCATTTATTTCGGATTTAAATAGAAGAAATCAAGATTTTTACAAAATCTTTCAAAAATAAAAATTTAAGATTTGGAGGTCGAGTTGTTATCGGAATTTGATAAAATTGTTATGATTGAACTCGTATCGGAATGGGTGTTCGGATTTCATGAAGATTATGTCGGGTTCCGAGGGGCGAGCCCCTCGTTGACTTTTGTTGACTTTTTGGAATAAATTTTTAAGTCGACATATTATTATCCAAAATTTTTTTCGACGAATTTTGATGAAGTTATGCAATTAATTTGGATAGATTTGAGCGTTCCGGAGGTCAATTCGAGCAAGAAGGCGATTTTGGAATATCGGCCTAATTTCAAAAAGGTAAGTGTCTTGCTTAACCTCGAGTGGGGGAATTATCCCTTAGGCATCGAGTCTTATGTGCCATTTGTGAAATGTAAAAAGCCGTGTACGCGAGGTGACGAGTACGTACTCGGGCTTATATGTGTAAATTATATTGAGTTAAAGTCTTGAGCATATTGTGTGGTAAATTGGATAATTGTTGGTATATATTTAATCATCTATTTGTCGTGCCTAAATCCTTCTTCTTGTTGTTGAATATGTTGTTATATGACAATTTGATGTGATTGTTACTTGATTATTTATGTAATTTCGTGAATTTGTTGGTTTGATAATTATTGGAATTTAATTTCATTATGGATTTTTCCTCTGCAAATAATTAATTAAATGAGCTTAAGAAGAGGTGTTTATATAATTATTGAAAATTTGAATTTAATGAAGACTTTGCTTTATGTAGAATAATTTCTATCTTTATTGATTGTTTTTGGGAGTTGTGCACATTATGGTCGAGCCATGAGCTCCTTATTGTGGAAATTAATCTATTGTTGATTTCTGTGGCACGTAATAGTTGTGCACTTGATGTGCAATTTGTGATATGTTGTAAGATTTGAGCACTTGATGTGCAATTTGTGATATGTTATAAGATTTGAGCACCTGATGTGCAATTTGTGATTTTGTCACGACCCGAAATTTTCCACCGACGGGACCGTGATGGCGCCTAACATTTCACTTGTTAGGCAAGCCAACATTAGAGAATCATTAAATCAATTCTTTATTCCCATTCCGTAATTAACTAAGATGAAATATAATAAGTGCGGAATATCATAAAACTGTATTAATTACTATCACCCGGATCTGGAGTCACAATTCACAAGCATTCTAGAATTTACTACAAGTAATAGTCTGAAGAAATACAACTGTATAAATGAAAGAAACAGTGGAACAGAAAAGATAGACTGGGACTTCAAGGCATGTGAACGCCGATAGATCTACCTTGAGTCTCCGGACAGCGGACCAATAGCAAAATCTCGATCAACCCGACCCGGTATCAAAATCTGCACAGAAAGTGCAGAGTGCAGTATCAGTACAACCGACCCCATGTACTGGTAAGTGTCGAGCCTAACCTCGACGAAGTAGTGACGAGGCTAAGGCAAGGCACCTACAAATCAACCTGTACAATTTAACAGTATATATGCAAATAACAGAAATGAAGCACTAAACAGGAAATGTCGAGAGGGAAACATACTGAGGGGAACATAAGATAAAGAACTACAATAGAATGATCACCGGAGCAGTCAATATACCATGAATCAACAGGAATAGTGAATACAGTAAGAAAAAATGCACGGCATCACCCTTCGTGCTTTTACTCTCAATCTCACCATAAAATTAATAGAAACGGCAAGGCATCACCCTTTGTGCATTAACTCTCATATCATGGCACGACATCACCCTTCGTGCATTAACTCTCATATCATGGCACGGCATCACCCTTCGTGCATTAACACTCACAATATGGCACGGCATCACCGTTCGTGCATTAACACTCACAATATGGCACGACATCACCCTTCGTGCATTAACACTCTCTCTTACCATAATGCAATGCATAAATAACAACAGGGAGATAGAATAACAAGTAAAAACCTTACTTCAACATTTGGTTCCATAACATCAATTTCAACTTTGAAATAAAAACTCAATTATCACCAGAAATTCCGTAAACATGATAAGAACGATAAATTGAGCAACACTAGTATAACACATAACAATTTGGCATGGGAATGAGACAATATAAGAAAAACCTAGAAACATGGAAAACAAGTAAATTGGCGGCGCATAAGTACTCGTCACCTCACATATACGCCGTGCATATGAATTTCACTTAGCAAGTAATCTAAGGTTCCTAATTTCCTCAAGTCAGGGTTAGACACAACACTTACCTCGCTCCGAAAGTCACTTAATTCTCAATCACAATTTTTTCTTTGGAATTCACCTCCAAACCACTCGTATCTATTCAAAAATGACTCAATAATATCAAATATTGCTAAAGGAATCAATTATATTGCATAAATTAAATTTCTCAAATTTTCCTCCAAAAAGTCAAAAAATCGACCACGGGCCTGCTTGGTCAAAACCCGAGGTTCGGACCAAAATCGATTTACCCATTCATCCCCGAGTCCGAATATACAATTGGTTTTAGAATACGACCTCAAATCTAAATCCCCAAATTTTTGAAATCCCTAGTTTCTACCCTAACCCCTAATTCTACCATGAAAACTCTAGATTTTACGTTGAAAATTCAAGAAATGTAATGGGTAATTGAAAGAAAATAGTTTTGAATCACTTACCAACAATTTGGGGAAGAAATGGATCTTGAAAAATCGCCTCTCACCGTTTGGTTTTTGAGAAAAATGAGTTTTTGACAAAAATTCCGTTTTTGGATTCTGTTAAGTGCTGGGCGACAGTGTTCATCGCGTTCGCGAGAGCACTGTCGCGTTCGCGAAAGGACTGGCTGCCAAGCCTTCGCGTTTGCGAGACACTGCTCGCGTTCGCGATGGTTACTCCCCCCTGGCCTTCGCGTTGGCGAGGTATTTGCTCGCGTTCGCGATGAAGGAACGACCAACCCTCCCCCAGGTCCCCAAGTGCTTCGCGTTCGCGATGAGCAACTCGCGTTCGCGAAGGGTAAATCCCCCATCACTTCGCGTTTGCGATGAAGAATTCTCAGCCTCACCAGATTACTCTTCGCGTTCGCGAGAGAACCTTCGCGAACGCGAATAAGGATATGCCAGACACCTGAATCTGCAGAAAATCAGATTTTTCCCAAGTTCAAAACATCCCATGGCCTATCCGAAACTCACCCGAGCCCTCGGGGCTCCAAACCAAACATGCACACAAGTCTAAAAACATCATACGGACGTTCTCGCGCGATCAAATCGCTAAAATAACACCTAAAACTCCGAATTTAGCACCAAATCAAATGAAATTCTCAAGAACACTTTAAAATTTCTATTTTCTCAACTGGACGTCCGAATCACGTCGAATCAACTCCGTTTCTCACCAAATTTCACAGACAAGTCTTAAATATTATAATGAACCTGTACCGGGCTCCGGAACCAAAATACGGACCCGGTACTCACAATGCCAAACATCATTCAATTCTTAAAAACAATTAATTTTCAGACTTTAATTTTCATCAAAAATTCATAGCTTGTGCTAGGGACCTCCGAATTCGATTCCCGGCATACGCCCAGGTTTCATAATTCGATACGGACCCACCGGGACCGTCAAAACACGGATGGGACCGTTTATCAAAAATATTGACCAAAGTCAACTAAAATCAACTTTTTAGGCATAAATTCTTATTTTTATCAATTTTCAACATAAAAACTTTTCGAAAACCAGCCCGGATGCGCACGCAAATTGAGGAGGGTAAAAATGAGACTTTTAAGGTTTAAGAGCGCAGATTCGAGTTCTAAACATAAGATGACCTTTTGGGTCATCACATTCTCCACCTCTAAAACAACCGTTCATCCTCGAACGGACATAGAAAAGTATCTGGGATGGTGAAAAGGTGAGGATATCTACTCCGCATATCGGACTCGGACTCCCAAGTATCTGCCTCAATAGGTTGACCGCTCCACTACACTCGAACTGAAGGGTAACTCTTTGATCTCAACTAGCGAACTTGCCGGGCTAGAATTGCCACCGGCTCCTCCTCGTAAGTCAAATCCTTGTCCAATTGGACAGAGCTGAAATCTAATACATGGGATGGATCACCGTGATACTTTCGAAGGTCCGATATACCTCTCCCACTCTCTCCAGAATCTCAAAAGGTCCGATATACCTAGGGCTCAACTTGCCCTTCTTTCCGAACCTCATTACACCCTTCATGGGTGATACCTGAAGTAACACTCTCTCTCTCCGACCATAAATGCAACATCACGAACTCTACGATCGGCATAACTCTTCTGCCTGGACTGAGGTGTGCGAAGTCGATCCTGAATAATCTTGACCTTATCCAAGGCATCCTGTACTAAGTCTGTGCCCAACAACCGAGCCTCTCCCGGCTCGAACCACCCAACTGGCGACCGACCCCGCCTACCATATAATGCCTCATAGGGAGTCATCTGAATTCTCGACTGGTAGCTGTTGTTGTAAGCGGACTCTGCAAGGGGCAAGAACTGATCCCAAGAACCTCCAAAGTCAATAACACAGGCGCGAAGCATATCCTCTAAGATCTGAATAGTACGCTCGAACTGTCCGTCCGTCTGAGGATGGAATGTTGTGCTCAACTCAACCCGCGTACCTAACTCACGCTGTACTGCCCTCCAAAAGTGTGTGGTAAATTGCGTACCTCGGTGAGAAATGATAGACACGGGCATACCGTGAAGACGGACAATCTCATGAATGTAAATCTCTGCCAACCACTCCGAGGAATAGGTAACTGCCACATGAATAAAATGCGCTGACTTAGTCAGCCTGTCCACAATAACCCAAACTGCATCGAACTTCCTCTGAGTCCGTGGGAGTCCAATAACAAAATCCATGGTGATACGCTCCCATTTCCACTCAGGAATATCTAACCTCTGAAGTAAACCACCAGGTCTCTGATGCTCACACTTTACCTGCTGGCAATTTAGGCACCAAGCTACATAGGCAACTATGTCCTTTTTCATTCTCCTCCACTAATAATGTTGCCGCAAATCTTGATACATTTTGGCGGTACCTGGATGAATAGAATACCTGGAATTGTGTGCTTCTTCAAGAATTAATTCACGAAGTCCATCCACGTTAGGCACACAAATACGACCCTGCATCCTCAAAACTCCGTCATCTCCAACAATAACCTGCTTGGCACTACCGTGCTGCACTGTGTCTCTAAGGACAAGTAAATGAGGATCATCATCCTACCGATCTCTGATGCGCTCAAACAAAGAAGACCGAGCAACTGTACAAGCTAGAACACGGTTGGGCTCAGAAATATCTAACCTCACGAACTGGTTGGCCAAGGCCTGAACATCCAATGCAAGCGGTCTCTCACCAACTGAAATATATGCAAGGCTACCCATACTGACTGACTTTCTACTCAAAGCATCGGCCACCACATTGGCCTTCCCGGGATGATACAATATAGTGATATCATAGTCTTTCAATAGCTCCATCCACCTCATCTGCCTCAAATTGAGTTCCTTCTGCTTGAACAAATACTGCAAGCTCCGATGATCAGTGAATACCTCACATGCACGCCGTAAAGATAGTGCCTCCAAATCTTCAGCGCGTGAACAATGACTGCCAGCTCTAGATCATGAACAGGATAATTCTTCTCGTGAACCTTCAGCTTCCGCGAAGCATATGGAATAACCTTGCCACCCTGCATCAATACCGCACCCAGACCAATACTAGATGCGTCACAATATACCGTATAAAATCCTGAACCTGTGGGTAATACCAATACCCGTGTCGTGGTCAAAGCAGTCTTGAGCTTCTGAAAGCTTACTTCACACTAGTCTGACCACCTGAACGGGGCACCCTTCTGGGTCAATTTGGTCAACGAGGCTGATTTGGATGAAAACACCTCCACAAATCGATGGTAATAGCCCGCCAAACCCAGGAAACTACGGATCTCTGTAGCTGATGTGGGTCTAGGCCAATTCTGAACTGCCTCAATCTTCTTAGGATCCACCTGAATACCCTCTGCTGATACCACGTGACCCAATAGAGCAACTGAATTCAACCAAAACTCACATTTTGAGAACTTAGCATATAACTGGCTATCTTTTAGAGTCTAAAGAATGATCCGAAGGTGCTGCTCATGCTCCTCTCGACTGTGGGATTAGATCAAGATATCATCAATAAACACAACTACAAAGAAATCCAAGTAGGGTTTGAACATTCGGTTCATCAAATCCATGAATGCTGCTGGGGCATTTGTCAGCCTAAATGACATCACAAGAAACTAATAATGCCCATATCGAGTCCGAAAAGCTATCTTAGGAACATCAGATGCCCTAATCCTCAACTGATAGTAGCCAGATCTCAAATCAATCTTTGAAAACACCTTGGCACCCTGAGGCTGATCAAATAAATCATCAATCATCGGCAATGAATACTTGTTCTTGATAGTGACTTTGTTCAACTGCCGATAATCTATACACATCCTCTTCGATCCATCTTTCTTCTTCACAAACAACACAGGTGCACCCCAGGGCGAGACACTAGGTCTAATGAAGCCCTTATCAAGCAAATCTTACAACTGCTCCTTCAATTCTTTCAACTCTGGCGGGGCCATGCGATATGGCGGAATGGAAATAGGCTGAGTGCCCGGAGCCAAATCAATGCAGAAATCAATGGAAGGAACCCTCTGGGAACTCACGAACAACCGGCACCGAATCCATGGAAGGAACCTCCGCACTAGAATCGCGAACATAAGCCAAATAAGCTAGACACCCCTTTTCAACCATATGTCGAGCCTTCACATAAGAGATGACCCTACTGGCAGAATGTCCAAGATTCTCTCTCCACTCTAATCGAGGCAACCCCTGCAAGGCTAAGGTCACAGTCTTGGCGTGACAATCTAATATAGCATGATAAGGTGAAAGCCAATCCATACCCAGTATGACATCAAAATCAACCATGTCGAGAAGTAGAAAATCTACACGAGTCTCAAGACTCCCAATGGTGACCACACATGAACGATAAACATGATCTACAACAATAGCATCTCCCACTAGTGTGGACACATACACAAGAGCACTCAAAGAATCACGGGGCACAACCAAATATGAAGCAAAATAGGATGACACATAGGAGTAAGTAGATCCCGGATCAAATAGAACTAAAGTATCTCTACTGCAAACTGAAACAGTATCTGTGATAACAACGTCAAATGACTCAGCCTCAGGCCTGGCTGGGAAAGCATAACAACGGGGCTGGGCCTACCACCCTGAACTACGTCCCTGGGACGGCCTCTAACTGGCTGGTCTCCACCTCTAACGGCCTGACCCTTGCCTCTGGCTGCCTGACCCCTGTCTCTGGCTGGCTGAGAAGGTGGTGCAGCAACTGGTGCCGGAACCATGGCACGAGAACTCTGATGCTGTGAGTTGCCCGTTGCCCGAGGGCAAAATCTAGCAATGTGCCTCGGATCACCACAAGTATAATATAACATCGGCTGTTGTGACTGCTGACCCTGAAATTGACCCTGTCGACTTGAATAACCACCCTGATAACTCTGGAGTGGAGGTGCACTAATAGGAGCTGGTGGTGCACTGTAGGCTAGCTGGTCTGAATAATGCATCTGAGGGCCACGACCACCTGAGGTACCGTGGGATGCCTGGAGCGCTGAATGAAACGGCCTGGGAGGATGGCCTCTACCAAAAGTACTTCTGCCTCTAGATGAGTCACCGCTGAACTCACCGGAACGATGAGGCCTCTTGTCAGACCCCTGACCTCCCTGAGTAAGAACCATTTCAACTCGTCTGGCGACATTAGCAACCGCCTGAAAAGAAATCTCGCTCCCAGTCTCCTTAGCCATCTGTAATCTGATAGGCTGAGCAAGTCCATCAATAAACCTCCTCACCCTCTCTCTCTCTCTCTCTCTCTCTCTCTCTCTCTCTCGGTAGGAAGCAGAAGAATGGCATGACGGGCCAAATCAACAAAACAGATCTCATACTGAGTAACAGTCATACTGCCCTGTTGGAAACGCTCAAACTGACGGCGACACTCCTCTCTCAATGTGATAGGCAGAAACTTCTCTATGAAGAGTTGAGAGAACTGGTCCCAAGTAAGAGCAGGCGACCCAACTGGTCTGGTCAACAAGTAATCTCTCCACCATTTCTTGGCGGAACCAGTCATCTGAAATACAGCAAAATCGACCCCATTGGTCTTTACTATACCCATATTTCGTAGAACCTCGTGACATCTGTCAAGATACTCCTAGGGATCCTCTGAAAGAGCACCACTGAAGTGAACATGAAAGAGCTTGGTAAACCTGTCCAATCTCCATAAAGCCTCAGAAGACATAGTTGGCCCATCTCCGACCTGTGCCGCAATAACCGGCTGAACTAATCCGACTGGCTGAGCTGCTGGAGCCTTATACTGGGGATCTATCTGCTCCGGAGCGGGAGTGATGGGAGTCTGGGCTCCTCCTCCAGCCTGAGAGACTGCTGGTGCCATGGGAAATGTGCCAGTCTGGGCCACACGCTCTATAAGGCCCACAAAACGGACCAAAGCGTCCTGAAGTACTGGGGTAGCAATGAACCCCTCCGGAACCTGAGCTGGTCCGACAGGAACAGTCTAGGCTGGAACCTCCTCGTCAAGCTCTATCTGAGGCTCCACTGCTGGGGCTGCTGCTCGGGCTCTAGGCTGCGCCCTGCCCCTGCCTCGGCCTCTGGCACGGCCTCGGCCTCGACCTTTGCCCCGCGTAGGAGCTGTCACTGGAGGCTATGGTTGCTGCTCAGCTGAGGAAGCGGTACGTGTTCTCGCCATTTGCGAGAGAATAAGAGTAGAAGAGTTCAATCAGTATTGAGAAAGCAAAATCGCACGACAGAGAAGAATAGAAGTGAAACTTGTTCCTACACTTCATAGCCTCTGGAAGATAAGCACAGACGTCTCCGTACCGATCCTCCAGACTCTATTATGCTTGCTCGTGAATCGTGAGACCTAGGAAACCTACTGCTCTGATACCAACTGTCACGACCCGAAGTTTCCCACCGACGGGACCGTGATGGCGCCTAACATTTCACTTACTAGGCAAGCCAACGTTAGAGAATCATTAAATCAATTCTTTATTCCCATTCCGTAATTAATAATAATTAACTAAGATGAAATATAATAAGTGCGGAATATCATAAAACTGTATTAATTACTACCACCCGGATCTGGAGTCACAGTTCACAAGCATTTTAGAATTTACTACAAGTAATAGTCTGAAGAAATACAACTGTATGAATGAAAGAAACAGTAGAACAGAAAAGATAGACGGGGACTTCAAGGCCTGTGAACGCCGACAGATCTACCTTGAGTCTCCGGACAACGGACCAATAGAAAAATCTCGATCAACCTGAGCCGGTATCAAAATCTGCACAGAAAGTGCAGAGTGCAGTATCAATACAACCGACCCCATGTACTGGTAAGTGTCGAGCCTAACCTCGACGAAGTAGTGACGAGGCTAAGGTAAGGCACCTACAAATCAACCTGTGCAATTTAACAATGTATATGCAAATAACAGAAATGAAGCACTAAACAGGAAATGTCGGGAGGGGAACATACTGAGGGGAACATAAGATAAAGAACTACAACAGAATGATCACCGGAGCAGTCAATATAGCATGAATCAATAGGAATAGTGAATACAGTAAGGAAAAATGCACGACATCACCCTTCGTGCTTTTACTCTCAATCTCACCATAAAATTAATAGAAACGGCACGGCATACACCCTTCGTGCATTAACTCTGATATCATGGCACGACATCACCCTTCGTGCATTAACACTCACAATATGGCATGGCATCACCCTTTGTGCATTAACACTCACAATATGGCACGGCATCACCCTTCGTGCATTAACATTCTCCCTTACCATAATGCAATGCATAAATAACAACAGGGAGATAGAATAACAAGTAAAAACCTTATTTCAACATTTGGTTCCATAACATCAATTTCAACTTTGAAATAAAAACTCAATTATCACCAGAAATTCCGTAAACATGATAAGAACGATAAATTGAGCAACACTAGTATAACACATAACAATTTGGCATGGGAATGAGACAATATAAGAAAAACCTAGAAACATGGAAAACAAGTAAATTGGCGGCGCATAAGTACTCGTCACCTCACATATACGCCCCTCACATGAATTTCACTTAGCAAGTAATCTAAGGTTCCTAATTCCTTCAAGTCAGGGTTAGACACAACACTTACCTCGCTCCGAAAGTCACTTAATTCTCAATCACAACTTTTTCTTTGGAATTCACCTCCAAACCACTCGTATCTATTCAAAAATGACTCAATAATATCAAATATTGCTAAAGGAATTAATTATATTGCATAAATTAAATTTCTCAAATTTTCCTCCAAATAGTCAAAAAATCGACCCCGGGCCTGCTTGGTCAAAACCCGATGTTCGGACCAAAATCGATTTACCCATTCATCCCCGAGCCCGAATATACAATTGGTTTTGGAATCCGACCTCAAATTGAGGTCTAAATCCCCAAATTTTTGAAATCCCTAGTTTCTACCCTAACCCCTAATTCTACCATGAAAACTCTAGATTTTACGTTGAAAATTCAAGAAATGTAATGGGTAATTGAAAGAAAATAGTTTTGAATCACTTACCAACAATTTGGAGAAGAAATGGCTCTTGAAAAATCGCCTCACCGTTTGGTTTTTGAGAAAAATGAGTTTTTGGCAAAAATCCCATTTTTGGATTCTGTTAAGTGCTGGGTGACAGTGTTCATCGCGTTCGCGAGAGAACTGTCGCGTTTGCGAAAGGACTGGCTGCCAAGCCTTCGCGTTTGCGAGACACTGCTCGCGTTCGCGATGGTTACTCCCCCCTGGCCTTCGCGTTGGCGAGGTATTTGCTCGCGTTCGTGATGAAGGAACGACCAACCCTCCCCCAGGTCCCCAAGTGCTTCGCGTTCGCGATGAGCAACTCCCGTTCGCGAAGGGTAAATCCCCCATCACTTCGCGTTCGCGACCAGGCCTTCGCGTTCGCGAAGAAGAATTCTCTGCCTCACCAGATTACTCTTCGCGTTCGCGAGAGGACCTTCGCGAACGCGAAGAAGGATATGCCAGACACCAGAATCTCCAGAAAACCAGATTTTTTCCAAGTCCAAACCATCCCGTGGTCTATCCGAAACTCACCCGAGCCCTCGAGACTCCAAACCAAACATGTACACAAGTCTAAAAACATGATACGTACCTTCTCGCTTGATCATATCGTCAAAATAATACCTAGAACTCCGAATTTAGCACCAAATCAAATGAAATTCTCAAGAACACTTTAAAATTTCTATTTTCTCAACTGGACGTCTGAATCTCGTCGAATCAACTCGGTTTTCACCAAATTTCACGACAAGTCTTAAATATCATAATGAACCTGTACCGAGCTCCGGAACCAAAATACAGACCGGGTACTCACAATGCCAAACATCAATCAATTCTTAAAAATAATTAATTTTCAGACTTTTAATTTTCATCAAAAATTTATAGCTTGAGCTAGGGACTTCCGAATTCAATTCCGGGCATACGCCCAGGTCCCATAATTCGATATGGACCCACCGGGACCGTCAAAACACAGATCCGGGCCCGTTTATCAAAAATGTTGATCGAAGTTAAATTAACTTTTTAGGCATAAATTCTTATTTTCATCAATTTTCAACATAAAAGCTTTTCGCAAACTTGCCCGGACTGCGCACACAAATCGAGGAGGGTAAAAATGAGATTTTAAGGCTTAAAAGCGCAAATTCGAGTTCTAAAACATAAGATGACCTTTTGGGTCATCACAGATATGTTGTAAGATTTGAGCACTTGATGTGCAATCTGTGAAATACTGTAATATTTGGGCACTTGAGGTGCAAGTTGTATTATGCTGTAATATTTGGGCACTTGAGATGCGATTTGTGAAATATTGTGATATTGATACGCATGCGGTGAGATAAGGGTGGCTTGAAACGCGTGGCTAGTAGGGGAACTACTAGAAGTCATGCGGTGTGATAAGGATGGCTAAAAATGGGGGATGCTATTTTGGGAAAAATAATTTTAAAAAAAAATTAAATATGAAGGCTCCCGCGGTGATATAAGAAAATGAGATATTGTGAATTTATTGATGATTTGAGACTACGAGGCGGTACCTCGGGAGTGCCCTATTGATATTTCTTTATTTATGTTCTTGTGTTGGGTGATTTTGTTTCATTTAATATGTAAATTCTTGTCTTCTTCCATGATGTACTAGTTGACTTCATTATTATGTGTTTTGTGCTCCTAGTTGTATTGTGTTGGCTTTGGCTTTTTAGCACGGGACGCTGAAGAAGTATATTTCTAGTTTTCTTACTGATTTTCGATGATTGAGTTTATTTAAATAAAAGAAATTATTATTATGTTTTAAATGAAATAGTTTTACAACCAAACCAGTAGTTTATCTGATGCTTTAATTTAAGTGCAATGTTATTTTCTTCACCCAAATAATTTTAAAAAAAAATTCAATTCTTTGTTAATTTCTTACTTGATTTAAAAAATTCTAAACTCACTTTAGTGGAAATAATTTGATCATGTGGATCTTATATACATTGAGGATATTGGCATGTAAATTGTCCGTGCAGTTGTGATATGAAATAAGAGCACGAGGTGCTGGAAAAATATGATGATTTAATTATGGGCACGAAGTGCCGTGGAGATATGAAAAATAGGCTAAGACCCGTATTTTTATGATTATGAAATGAGGTGTCACATGGTGACTTTTTAATTGAAGAATTATATTCAAAATATTTATGTGGAAGGATTTTTATTTAGAAAGTACTATATGAAAGAATTATATTTGAAAGATATTTATTTGATGAATATTATATTTCAAAGAGAGTTATTTGGTAGAATTATATGTAAAGGACACTTATTTGAAGAATTTGATTTAATTGGGTATACTTGTATTTATTATTTGTTGAGCGATATTAAATGGTATTTTGTTGTCTTGTTGTGCATATCACTGGTTGTTTTATGATGTCCTTATTGTTATCTGTTTTCTACTATCTTGTATATTATATTGCACATGCTATTAGACTAGTGAGTGTCTTGATTGTACCTCGTCTCTATTCCACTGAGGTTAGTCTTGATACTTACTAGGTACCGACCGTGGTGTACTCATACTACACTTCTACACATTTTTGTGCAGAGTCAGGTATTAAAAATATCAGACTTGAGTAGAGTTAAAGCGGGACCGTAAGGATTCAAGGTAGAGTTGCTTGGTCGTCGCAGTCCCTTGGAGTCTTTTCATTTCATTGTACTGTTAATTTTTAATCAACAGTATTGTATATTCGGTCCTCGTGATCATTCCATGTATTCAGTTAGAGTTCGTGACTCAGTACTACCAGTCTTGGGAGGTTGTATATTCATATTTATTCCGCTGTTAGTTTTGGTTACTTATTTAATTCAAAAAAATGGCTTCAAAATGTAATAAAAATCGGCTTACCTAATCTTAGAGACTAGGTTCTATCACGACGCATGTGGTGAGATTTTTTGGGCCGTGACAATCTAGATCTGCAAAAGTATATTAAGTCTGCATGTTATGTACTTATTTCGAAAGTGTCGGATTAATTTTACGAATGGACGCTCAACTTTCACTTTATTGCACCATGGTTAATTACTATACTATTTTTGTAATGAATTTCCAACTTTACCTAAGTATCATGAAAGTTTCTAAGCTATTTTTTTTTGTAGCAAAAGGTAGTATAATAGGAAGTTACTATAAAAGGATAAATTTTCTATGATATTTTTAGGTAAAGTTGAGTAGAGTTTTTGGTTTAAAAAAATGGTCTAGTGACTTTATGTGATACTTGGCAAAGTTGAGACTTTTCGGTTATAAAAAAATAGTTTAGTGATTATGGTGCAATAAAATAAAAATTGAATGAGTGAACATCCATGATATTCCCCCAAAGAGGTGCTCAACTTCTCTAAGCTTTATTCTTTGGTCGGCTAATTTTTGTTACCATAGTTGATAGGTAAATGCTTACCACACACAGTGTTTACACCAAATAAAGACATTTATTTTTTGTACATATATTTATCACTTATTTATGATTAAGTGATATGTATTACACTTTAATTTTTAACTACTAACGTTAAATTAGTTGGTTTGGTATAAATATTCAATTCGAGTAAGTTTATGCCCGTACGACATGTGTTTCTGACAATTTTTATGTGTGTATACAAGAGTGGGTTGCTTTAGTGGTGAACACCTTCCACTTTCAATCAAGAGGTTGTGAGTTCGAGTCACCCCAAGAGTAAGGTGGAGAGTTCTTGGAGGGAGGGAGTCAGGGGTCTATCGAAAACAGTCTCTCTACCCCAGGGTAGGGGTAAGGTCTGCGTACACACTACCCTCCCCAAATCTCACAAGTGGGATTATACTAAGTTGTTGTTGTTGTTGTTATTGTATACACATGTGAGACTGGAGAGGGAGAGAGCGCTAGATTGTAGCTTAAGAGGTATTTATTTATAGAATATCAAAATCTTACTTAAGCCTGAAGGAAAGTAAGTCACTTACACCTTTATAATGCTTCACTCACATGAAAAGTAAAGGAAGTTGTATATAGTAGGTACGTTGTTGGTAAAAATTGAACAGTACCTACGAATGATAATTAAGCAAACTATAGTTACTCAAGACTTGTATCGACCGTATTCAATGCGCTCGATGCAAAATACAGAAAAATAAAATATTCTTGTTTAAGAGTCGAACTCAAGACCTTCAGTTACTAAGTAGGCACTCTAACCAACTGAGTTACGAGAGCTTATTGCTCTCTTATTTTAGTTCAAAATAATTGATCTCTTGTTTTATGAATTTGTTATAATTCAAATATAACTATGAATGTTAAATTTGCTGAAAGTATAGCTACGAATGAAAATACAGTGTATATATTTAATGTGTCTGTTTACCCAAAAAATGGATAGAGTTGAATTTATACATAGTTCTAAGGATATGTGATATAGCTTAATACAAATCGTAAGGATAAAAGGAAATATCAAATATGAACTGCAAAGAATGTAAAATAAACAACGTTGTAAAGAAGACGATTTTTAGGACTAAGCAAGATGGATCAGTTTTTTAGGCTTAAAAGAGTAACTCTTGAATATAAGAGGATATGGTGCTTGAATTACAATGTGAGCTCTATATCAAAAACTGCCTCTACAAAAATGATGACCCTTCACCTTTATAGTAGAGGGATCTTACTTTAAATACAATAAAAAATACGTAGTGGAGAGCCCATGATGTATAGTCTTTTCCTCGATTTCCGCCAAGATTCTATCCCATAGTGCGATTGCAACGGCTCTTGTTTGCGAGCTCGATACTGGCTCGAGCTCGGTATTGGATCGAGCCTTCGGCCTTGGTTCGAGCTCGATTCTGACTTGGGGTCTCGGTATTCGGGGTGAGTGTTGGTCGGTCTATGCATCTTCGGTAATCTCCGCTTTGCCTCATAGTTCGATTTGGATATGAGCTCGATAATGATACCGAGCTTGTCATTGATCGGTCTTAGAGCTCGAAGCTCGACGCCCTTACTTCGGACCTTGACCGAACTTGTCATGCAAATATCTTTTGATCGAAACATTATCGTCTCGACCAGTCCGTACGACTGACTCAAATCGATTTTGACCGTACACAATGTGCTTTTTTTAATCACCTGAGTTATTAGTATCCGCAGTGTAGCATGCAATAGCTAATTGTTATTTTCACCAGGTTATTAATTATTCATATTGCTTATCAAAGGGATTTACATCTATATCTTATAAGTGAAATGATTAATGTAATAGAACTAATACCAACTAAAAATGTATTTTCCAAAATTCTTACGTCAAATCAAAGAAAACAATTTAACATAGACTATACATAAAAATAATTCAATCTTACATATATAGTGTAATTTTTTGACGAAAAAGGTTCGAATGAACCCCTTGTGTTTCCCCTCCCTCCGCCCCTAATTAAATTAATCATTTTTTTGGATAAAGAAGACATTTTGTTCAAATAAAAACTACTTAAGAGTCATTATATAAGGAAAAACTAACCTAGATAGATAATGTTGACACTTGGGAAGCTTCAACCAACCTTCTTAACAGGTGTGTTGATAGGAATGAGTAGGGGTATACAAACCGAATCGGAAAATCGCACCAAATCGATTAAAAAATCTAACTAAGTTTGGTTTGAATTGGTTTAATTTTGAGTAAAAAAACCTAAGTCAAACCGACATTTAAATATATAATTTTTATATATATTTTTAATATTTTATTTAAAATTTTCTTTAAAAATGTCTAGAAATATTCGGGATTCTCTTACTGGATATAATATTTAATAAAATATGAAGTGATCCATATTTATTAACTTTAAATAATGGGTTGTATGATCATTTTCTTATCAAGTGTTACCGAAATGCGTCAATCTTTTTGTTCTTCCATATTCATATGTCAATATCTATTAAATTCTTATATATTTTTCGAATTTGAAGTGGTTATTATTATTTAGGTATCATATTGATTTTTATGTTTAGTTACTAGATTCGGTTAACCTTGAAAGTGTACTTCAACGAAAAATTATTGTCAGATGACAAAAAATAAGTATAATGTGTTACTAAGAAAATTCTCCCATAAGAATATTTTAATAGATAATATGTTTGTCATTTTTTTAAAATTTTACTAAATATATATTTACTTATAAAAAATTTAACAAAGTAAAATTGAAATAATATTTAAGTAACAAAAAATGCGAGAAACCCGATAAAACCGAAGCAATCCAAACCGATATAGTTGGTTTGGTTTGGTTTTTGTAATGACCTAACCGGTTATTTTAACTTTTAAAACCCCGTTCCCTAAAATAAAATTTTTCGTATGTGCTTTTAATGATTTATGATTTGCGGGGATGGTTGGTTCGGGATTTGGAAGTGTTTGGGTTGAAATCGGAACACTTGGTTCCTTAAGTTGGCCTTAAAGTGCTAAGTTTGATTTCGGTCAATATTTTGAGAAAACGACCCCGGAATAGAATTTTGACGATTCCAACAGCTCTGTATAGTGATTTTGGACTTAGGAGCGTGTTCGAAATTTTATTTGGAAATCTGTAGTTAAATTAGGCTTGAAATGGCTAAAATAGGAATTTAAGTTTGGAATTTTGACCGGGGAGTTGACTTTTTGATATCGGAGTCGGAATCCAGTTCTGAAAATATTTATAGCTCCGTTATGTTATTTATGACTTGTGTGCAAAATTTGAGATTAATCGGACTTGATTTGATAGGTTTCGGTACCGAATGAAGAAGTTGAAAATTTTAAGTTTCATTAAGCTTGAATTGGAGGATGATTCATGGTTTTAGCATTGTTTGATGTGATTCGTGGTTTTAGCATTGTTTAATGTGATTTGAGGTTTCGACTAAGTTCGTATGATATTTTAGGATTTGTTGGTATAATTGATTGAGGTACCGAGGGGCTCGGGTGAGTTTCGGACAGCTAACAGATCATTTTTGGCTTTTGGAACATTGCTGATAGCTGCTGAAAATTTTCTTCTGATTTTCTTATACGTGATCGCGTGGATTGGGTTGCGATCACGTAGGCTTAAATTGGCAGCTGAGAATTTGTTCTATGCGATCGCGTGGGCAAGTCCGCGATCGCGTAGGTTGGATTCAGTTGTGCTATGCGAACGCGTGACTAAGGCTGCGTTCGCGAAGAAGAAACGAAGCAGAAGCTGACCACACGCTTAATGCTTCGCGATCGCGTGAGGAGGCTCGCGATCACGTAGGCTTGCGGAGACTGTGATTCGCGATCACGTGGGATTTTCCGCGATCGCGTAGAGTTTATGTTTGGGCAGTAAAATAGGAAGTTCGCGATCGCGTAGAAGAAATCACTGGGCAGAGAGTTTAAGTTTCTATTTTCCATTTTTAACGATTTGGAGCTCGGATTTAGACGATTTTTGGGAGATTTTCAGAGAAAATAATGGGGTAAGTGTTCTTAACTCAATATTGATTAAATTACCCGAATCCATCACTATTTTTATCATTTAATTGGTGAATTGAGTTGAAAAAGTTTGAAAACCCTCTTGGATATATTTGAGGATTTGAGGGCCGAATTGTTATCGGAATTTAGTGATTTTAGTATGCGTAGACTCGTGGTTGAGTGGGTGTTCATATTTTATAACTTTCGCCGGATTCCGAGACGTAGGTCCCACAGACGAATTTTTTATTAATTTTAGAATTTTTATTGAAAATGTAGTATTTTCTTATAGAATTGATTCCTATAATTTTTAGTGATTGTATCGAATTATTTTTGGCTAGATTCGAGCTAGACAGAGTTGGATAATCGTGGACAATTCCTTCTAGTAGATTAAATTGGAGCAAGACAAGGTAAGTCTTTTGTCTAATCTTGTGAGAGGAAAATTACCTCATAAGTGATTAAAATTAAATAATTATTGCTAATTATGGGGGCTACGTACGCACGAGGTGACGAGAGTCCGTGCGTAGCTACTATTAATGCTAAAGTCCGAGTAGTGTAGGACTCAAAGCATGAATTACTTGTGTAAATTATATTCTTTATTTAATTATATATATATATATATATATATATATATATATATATATATATATATATATATATATATATATATATATATATTGTGAATTGTTAGATAAAAATATTAAAGGATGAAAATCTCATATACTTGATTTTTCTTTTTAAATTAATTAATTGTTAAGAGAAATTGTTCTTCCTCCTGAATTTATCTTATAACAAATATACTCTCATTCCGGAGGTACATAAGAAAATGTCCTCCTTTCTTGTGGAGCGGGCCGAACGCCTCGGCATGATAGATGCATCTATGGATCGTGCTGCACGTCCCTCGGTAGTGTACATGACACTCTGGATCGGGCCGTACGTCCTCGACAGAAATCGTTCTTAATAATAATAATCACACGATACCTTAATAGCTTATTTCAATTTGCGAAACTAATTGATAAATTTGAGAATCCTTGGAATTTAATGAATTATTATGCCTGCTTGCTAAGGAATTAATTGTTATTCCTGTAAATGAGATTTAATTGATAAATTGGAAATTATTTGAATTGAAGGAATTTAATTAATATATTGAGAATTATTGCATTTGAAGGAATTTGATTATTTTCGCTGGTTAAATAAATTATTGTAAATTCTGTGAATCATACTGATTTAAATATTCTAGTCGTATTGCAATTATTATTATTGACCCATAGTGAGTGTCAAAGTCGGTCATCTCATCCCTACCACTTCGAGATTAGGCTTGATGCTTACTAGGTACACGTTATTTACGTACTCATACTACACTTGCTGCACTTTTTGTGCAGGACCTGAGACAAGTACTAGTGGGGGACCTATCGTCTTACACCCACGTTATCTAGGGGCATAGTGGTGAGCTGCTTTTCTGAGCTGTTCTGCAGCTACTAGTGTCTCTCCTTGTATTTTTCATTCTGTCTATCTTATTTCAGACAGTATTTGAGGTTTTGTATAATTTACTAGATGCTCATACACTTGTGACACCAGGTCTTGGCACACACATTGGTAGAATTTGGCGTCTTATTATTTGTTTTGGTTTTTAATTTTGTCAATTTATACTTATTTTATTAAGTTGGCTTGTATAGCTATAGTGTTGGGCGCCATCACGACCGATAGGTGAAATTGGATCCTGACAGTTTTGATAAAAATCGAATCAACCCGGTCCATGTACACGCTAGGAACCAAGAGGTTAGTTTCAAGAAAATGTTTCGGTGGGGAAGTCATTTTATAATGATTTCAAGAATTTTCTTTACTCATGTGCAGAAGTTATTTTTTTTAATACTGACTTTATTTTAAATTCATATTATTTATTCCAACACACACTTAGTTTTATTTTAAACTTTTAGTGTATTAAAAGTTCATCAATTCACTCTTCGATTTTAATTTCTAATACAATTTTTAATCCTTTAATGTATACTTTTTCTAGAAAGTATTTTTCATTTATTAACTAACACTGGATTTTTTTTATCTTTCCGTGAAAACATGTTACATGCAAAATGACTTTCGACGTATCGAACACAATCTGAATACGACCTTTTTCACTCTTTAAGATATTTAAGGAGACTTTTTGGAATTTTCATTATTGTATTTGTGACAATAGCATTTTGGGAAAAGCTTATCGTTGTTGTGCGGTAGGATTACTTGGAAGTGACTCATCTTGTGATTTTATTATTATCCTTATCATGTGTACAGCCAATTTTCTGATTTTATGGTATCAATTGATTCTTAAAATCATTAATTTAATTTTTCTTCTTCTTTGCATCTAGGATGTCTAATATTTATATATATATATGATGATAAGCGACATATAAGTAGAGGCAGAGCTAGCTTATTAGGTGTCGATTCCGCCGAATTCAGATCACTTTTGCTTAAATATTATATTTGTACTAGAAAATTTATTATACATATATAAATATTTAATTACGAATCCAATAACTAAAACGAGTTGTGCGTTCCCGGCAAATTCAGAATCCATAATTTAAATCCCGGGTATGTGTAGGAGGGATGTAAACTATAGTTACACGAGGGAATGGTATAAATATGATGATAAGTGTCACGACCCGAAATTTTCCACCGCCGGGACCGTGATGGCGCCTAACACTTCACTTGCTAGGCAAGCCAACGTTAGAGAATCATTTACCAATTTCTTAATTCCATTCAGTAATTAACATTAATCAACTACAACAAAATATAACAAATGCGGAATATCATAAATCTGTATTAACTACTACCACTAGGATCTGGAGTCGCAATTCACGAGCATTCTAGAATTTACAACAAGTAATGGTCTGAAAAAAATACAACTGTCTGAATGAAAGAAAACAGTAAGACATAAAGGATAGACGGGGACTTTAAGGTCTGTGAACGCCGACAGATCTACCTTGAGTCTCCGGACAGCGGACCAGTAGCAAATCTCGATCAACCTGAGCCGGTATCAAAATCTGCACAGAAAGTTCAGAGTGCAGCATTAGTACAACCGACCCCATGTACTGGTAAATATCGAGCCTAACCTTGGCGAAGTAGTGACGAGGCTAGGACAAGACGCCCACATATAACCTGAACAGTATAATCATGCTAGTGGCAACAACAGTAAATAAGAAATAACGCAGAAATAATGGGAGGGGAACATACAGTGGGGAAATACAACATAAGGAGTGAGAATAATGAAAAGACATAATTAAACCGGAAATCCTTAAACGAATTGAGCAATTAGGACAGCAAGAAAAACTGCACGGCATCACCCTTCGTGCTTTTACTCTCAACCTCACCAAATAACAAATAAGACTGCACGGCATCACCCTTCGTGCTTTTACTCTCCTCCTCACAATATAAATAAATTACGCACGGTATCACCCTTCGTGCTTTACACTCTTCCTTACAATATAATTAAATTATGCACGGCATCACCCTTCGTGCTTTATACTCTTCCTCACAATATAATTAAATTATGCACGGTATCACCCTTCGTGCTTTACACTCTTCCTCGCAATATAATTAAATTATGCACGGCATCACCCTTCGTGCTTTACACTCTTCCTCACAATATAATTAAATTATACACGGTATCACCCTTCGTGCTTTGCACTCTTCCTCACAATTTACAAAATCAATAACAACGGATAGAGAGGAATTTCACAAGAAAATCAATATTTCAGAAATGATTACTTTCACAATTTAACATCTCAACCTCGAATCAATATTCATAATTTTATCGACCTTGGTGGAACCGGATACAAGTTTTCCAACATTTCAACAACAACAATAAGCATGGATAACAAGATTTATGACTACACATTTGCACTAATAGAATTTCACCCGCGTACTATGACTCGACCACAACGTATAGATGCTCGTCACCTCAACTATACACCGTATTCAACAACAAAATACGTAGCAAATACTCACACAATACCTATTCCCTCAAGCCAAAATTAGACACAACACTTACCTCGCTCTGAAGGCCACTTAATTCTCAATCATAGCTTTTCCTTTGGAATTCACCTCCAAACCACTCGTATCTATTCAAAAATGACTCAATAATATCAAATATTGCTAAAGGAATTAATTATATTTCATAAATTAAATTTTTCAATTTTTTTCTCCAAAAAAGTCAAAAAATCGACCCCGAGCCCGCTTGGTCAAAACTCAAGGTTCGGACCAAAATCTTTTTATCCATTCACCCCCGAGCCCGAATATGTAATTAGTTTTGGAATCTGACCTCAAATTGAGGTCTAAATTCCCAAATTCCCGAAATCCCTATTTTCTACCCTAACCCCTAATTCTACCATAAAAACTCTAGATTTTAGGTTAAAAATTCAAGAAATATAATGGGTAATTGAAAGAAAATGATTTAGAATCACTTACCAACAATCTGGGGAAGGAATGACTCTTGAAAAATCGCCCTTCACCGTTTGATTTTTGAGAAAAATGAGTTTTCTTTTTGGCAAAAATTCTATTTTGGATTCTGTTAAGTGTTGGGCGACAGTGTTCATCGCGTTTGCGAGAGCACTGTCGCGTTCGTGAAGTGTATGGGCTGCCAAGCCTTCACGTTCCCGAGGCAGTGCTCGCATTCGTGTAGGCTACCCTTCCCTGGTCTTCGCGTTCGCGAGACATTGCTCGTGTTCGCGATGAAGAAAAGGCTGACTCCCCCTCCCCAGTGCCTAACACTACGCGTTCGCGATGGGCTTGTCGCGTTCGCGAAGGGTAACGCCCCCATCGCTTCGCATTCGCGACCAAGCCTTCGCGTTCATGAAGAAGAAATCCTCAACTGCCCAGGTTACTCTTCGCGTTCGCGAAGGTACTCTCGCGAACGCAAAGAAGGACATGCCAGAACACAAACTCTGCAGAAAAACCAGATTTTCAAAATCCAAAACATCTTGTGGCCTATCCGAAACCCACCCGAGCTCTCAGGGCTCCAAACCAAACATGCACACTAGTCTATAAACATCATACGAACTTGCTCGCGTGATCAAATCGTCAAAATAACACCTAGAACTCTAAATTTAGCCCAAAATCAAATGAAATTCTGAAGAACACCTTAAAATTTCTATTTTCTCAACTGGACGTCCGAATCACGTCAAATCAACTCCGTTTCTCACCAAATTTCATAGACATGTCGTAAATATCATAATGAACCTATACCGGGCTCCGAAACCAAAAATACGGAAACGATACTAAAAATGCCAAATATCAATTAATTCTTAAAAACAAATAATTTCCAACTTTTAATTTTCATCAAAAATTCATAACTCAAGTTAGGGACCTCCGAATTCTATTTCGGGCATACGCCCAGGTCCCATAATTCGATACGGACCTACCGGGATCATCAAAGCATGGATCCGGACCCGTTTACCAAAAATGTAGACCGAAGTCAACTAAAATCAACTTTTAAGGCAAAAATTCTTATTTTCATTAGTTTTCAACATAAAAGCTTTCTGAAAACCTGCCCGGACTGTGCACGCAAATCGAGAAGGGTACAAATGAGATTTTTTAAGGCTTAAGAGCGCAGATTAGAGTTCTAAAACATAAGATGACCTTTTGGGTCATCACATTCTCCACCTCTAAAACAACCGTTCGTCCTCGAACGGACATAGAAAAGTACCTGGGCTGGTGAAAAGGTGGGGATATCTACTCCGCATATCGGACTCGGACTCCCAAGTAGATGCCTCAATAGGCTGACCTCTCCACTGCACTCGAACTGAAGGGTAACTCTTTGATCTCAACTAGCGAACTTGCCGGGCTAGAATTGCCACCGGCTTCTCCTCGTAAGTCAAATCCTTGTCCAACTGGACAGAACGAAAATATAACACATGGGACGGATCGCCGTGATACTTTCGAAGCATGGACACATGGAATACCGGATGAATAACTGATAAACTAGGTGGCAACGCAAGCCTTTAAGCCACCTCTCCCACTCTCTCCAGAATCTCAAAAGGTCCGATATACCTAGGGCTCAACTTGCCCTTCTTTCCGAACCTCATTACACTCTTCATGGGTGATACCTGAAGTAAAACTTTCTCTCCGACCATGAGTGTAACATCACGAACTCTACGGTCGGCATAACTTTTCTGCCTGGACTGAGCTGCGCGAAGTCGATCCTGAATAATCTTGACATTATCCAAGGCCTCCTGAACTAAATCTGTACCCAATAACCGAGCCTCTCCCGGCTCGAACCACCCAACTGGAGACCGACAGTGCCTACCATATAATGCCTCATAGGGAGCCATCTGAATGCTCGATTGGTAGTTGTTGTTGTAGGCGAACTCTGCAAGGGGCAAGAACTTATCCCACGATCATCCGAAGTCTATAACACAAGCGCGGAGCATATCCTCAAAGATCTGAATAATACGCTCGGACTGCCCATCCGTCTGAGGATGAAATGTTGTGCTCAACTCAACCCGCGTACACAACTCACGATGAACTGCCCTCCAAAAGTGCGACGTAAACTGCGTACCTCGATCAGAAATGATAGACACGGGCACACCGTGAAGACGGACGATCTCCCGAATATAAATCTCTGCCAACCGCTCCGAGGAATAGGTAACTGCCACAAGAATGAAATGCGCTGACTTAGTCAGCCTGTCCACAATAACGCAAACTTCATCGAACTTCCTCTGAGTCCGTGGGAGTCCAACAACAAAATCCATAGTGATACGCCCCCACTTCCACTCAGGAATATCTAACCTCTGGAGTAAACCACCAGGTCTCTGATGCTCATACTTTACCTGCTGGCAATTTAGGCATCGAGCTACATAGGCAACTATGTCCTTATTCATTCGCCTCCACCAATAATGAACCTCAGTCCGTATCCAAGACCCATATGCAGTGATGTATGAATGTAAGATAAGCATATATGATGCACATGGACAAAGTAGTAAACATGTATGGATGTATGCATGTATACAAGGGATGATCCCTACGGATGATATATGCCTATATGCACGTATGCCCACAAACCTAATGTGTAATATGTCATCTAGATAATAATCATGCCCAAATAAGCATCAAACTCCATTTTATAGTCTTTAACGCGGGTAAGAAAACTCAAGTAGTCATACATCAATGTAATTACTTTATCATGTGATTATTTTGGAGGTGACGCACATGCTAGGTGATGGGCGTGTGGGCATGCACCGAAGGGATTGTGACTTGGTCCGTCCCGTGAAACTGTAAAGTTGAATAACCTGTTGTTAGCTATAAGCTCTCTTTATGTTGAAGAAATTTGACTGTAAAACATGTTAAAAATCATGCTTAGGCTATGTGATAGTAATTTTGGGACCCACAGAGGTCGCGTACTTGTTGAATTATTTGCTAATTGATGTCTTGTACTCAGTCATGATTTTTCTTGTGCATCATACCTCAGTCTTTCTTGATATTTGTTGATTTACTATGTTATTGTTGTTTGGGCTGATCTTTGTGATTTCCAAGAGACTAGAGAGGTTAAGGACTGAGTAAGGCTGAGGGCCTGTCGCTGAGGTAAGGATATATGGCACGTGAGTTATCCGTGTAGCACGTGAGTTGTCCATGCGGATTATGGTGCTTGGGCTGTAGGAGTCCCTTCGGAGTCTGTACACCCCCAGTGAGCGCGGGTACCCATTGAGTGTGAGTGCTGAGGGCTGAGAGCCGAGTGGTTGAGATGTTGTGATGAGTTGAGTTATTGTCGCCTGCGAGGCTATACTTGCTTTGCATTTGTTATTGCACTTGATTGCTATCTGTCATTGTTGTGAAATATCTGAAAGATTTTATATCTAGATTACATAAAATTGAACTGTATAAAATTGATTTGACTTAAACTGCCAGATTTGGAAGCATGTCTATTCTTTGCTGGAATTACTGAAAGCGATTTGTAACTGTGTAGCTCGTCTTTATCTTCAGTTCCTTAGTTATTATTGTTACTTGCTGAGTTGGTTGTACTCATACTACACTCTGCACTTCGTGTGCAGATTTAGGTGTTCCCGGACATAACGAGTGTTGATCATTTCACGTAGTTGATTTTCAGGAGATTTTGAGGTAACTGCCGTATTCTGCAGACCTTGGCTCTCCTTCCCTATCTCCTTGTTTTACTGTATTTGATCTCATACTATTATAGATTGTATTTTCCAGACTTGTATTTATATTAGATACTCATGTACTCAGTGGCACCGGGTTTTGGGAGTGTTTATATATGTATTTGTGAGTTTTTCTTCCGCTAAATTTAGATATTATGTTTTCAAACTCAAAAGATATGGGAGTTTATTGAGAGTGTCAGTTTGCCTAGTATCGAGATAGACGCCATTACGACAGGTGAGATTTTGGATCGTGACACTTCCTTGGTCCAAAAATGGAAGAATGAGACAAATTTGGACTTTATTCTGCTGCCCAGGGTTTGTTCTTCGCGTTCGTGATGAACAAATTCCTCAACAGCCATTTTCAAACTCTTCTCAGACAGCCTCTAATATAATGGTCATATCTTTATGTACATAACTCCAAATGATGAATCGTTTGACTTTATGCAAACTAGACTCCAAGGGTTATAACTTTCATTTGTTGTTCATCCCCCAATTCATTCTAGATCGCGAGATATAAGCTTTCAAATTCAGCTGTGTGCAACAGAGATTTCCAAACCCTTCCCAGATAGCCTGTAGTGTATCCACCATAACGTTTTGTACACAATTTCAAATAACAAATGGTTTAACTTTATGAAAACTAGACACAAAGGGCTACAACTTTTATTTTTGGATCATCTCCAAATTCCTTATAGATTACGAGATATGAGCCTCCAAAGTCAGACTAGTGCAACAGAGATTTCCTTCTTCGCGAACGCGAGAGTCTCTTCGCGAACGCGAAGAACAAAATCCCAGAAGCCAAATCCTTCTCCGCGAACACGAGAGGCTCATAGCGAACGCGAAGAACAACACCAGATATCAAAAAATCACCATCCAAAGTAGCCCAAAATGATCCGAAACACACCCGAGGCCCCCGGGACCCCAACCAAATATACCAACAAGTCCTAAAATATCACACGAACTTAGTCGAGGCCTCAAATCACATCACACTTTGCTAAAGACACGATTCACACCCCAATTCAAGCCTAATGAAATTAAGAAATTCCAACTTCTACATTCGATCCCGAAACCTATCAAATCAAGTCCGATTGACCTCACATTTTGCACACAAGTCATAAATGGCATAACAGAGCTATTTCAATTTCCAGAATTGGATTTCGATCCCGATATCGAAAAGTCAACTCCCCGGTCAAACTTTCAAACTTAACTTCCTATTTTCTTCATTTCAAGCCTAATCAATTACGAACTTCCAAATAAATATCCGGACATACTCCTACGTCCAAAATCACCATACGAAGCTACTGACATCATCAAAATTCCATTCCGGAGTCGTTTGCTTAAAAGTCAAACTCCGGTCAAACTTTAGAAATTCAAGCTTTATAAAATCAAACCTTTTATTTTATTTTAGTTTTTCAAAAACTAACGGAAAACGTGCCTACGCACCTCGGAATAACTTTAAATTTTGTACATAAGACATAAATATTGTTACGAAGCTGATCGAACTCTCGAAATCCAAACCGGGACTCGGTATAAAAAAAATCCAATTATGGCCAAATTTAAGAATTCTTTAAACCTTTAAATTTCTAGTTTTCGTCAAATGGCGATAATTCAAGCTAGGGAGTTCCAAATTTGATTCCGGGCATACGCCCAAGTCTGCAAAACACGATATGGACCCACCGGAACCGTCAAAATACTGATCCGAATCCGTTTGCTCAAAACATTGACCGAAGTCAACTCAAATAAGTTTTAAAGGCAAAATTTCATATTTTCTTTATTTTTTCACATAACATTTTTTGAAAAAAAGATACGAATTGCGCGCGCAAATCGAGAAAGGCTGATTGGATCTATTCGAGGTCTCGGAATACATAAATGAAAGATAAAATTAAAAAATGACATATCGGGTCATCACACGACGTGCAGCCCGATCCCAAAATATCAATATAACATGCTGCGACGTGCAGCCCGATCCCAAAATAGCAATATAACATGCTGCGACATGCAGCCCAATCCCAAAATATCAATCTCACTCAGGACCTCGGCCTCACTCAGTCATTACTCTCCAGTCTCACTCACGGGGCTCACAATGCCATGAAACTAGCCCGACAACAATGATATGATGTATCAATAAATAACTGAGACTGAGATATGATATGGATGCATGAATATGACTGAGTACGAAATAACAATGAAATCAGTGAACTAACAGCAAGAAACGACCACTATGGGTCCTAGCAGTATCATCATAATGCCTAAACATGATATCTAGCATGATTGACAGCTTAACTACTTTATCACATGGTGAAAACATGGATATCAACAAAGTAGGACCACTATACAGTGCCATGGAAACAACAGAGTCCCAATTCACATGGTGCACGCCCACACGCCCGTCACCTAGCATGTGCGTCACCTCAACACAAATCACATAACACGTATTTCGGGGTTTCATACCCTCAGCTCCAAGATTAGAAGAGTTACTTACCTCGAACAAGCCAATACCAATGCCGAGCAAGACAAGCAATGCTCCATAGATGCCATCACGTGCGTTCCGACCTCCAAACGGCTCGAAACTAACCAAAAACAACTCAAATACATCAAACAATACTAAAGGAACCAATCCCCGATCGAAAAAGATCAAATCTAGAATCAAAAGCCCAAAATCGGCCAAAAGCCCAACTCAAGCCCGCACCTCAGAACCCGACAAAATTTACAAAATTTAACAACCCATTCAATTACGAGTCCAACCATACTAGTTTCACTCAAATCTAACTCCAATTCGATGTTCAAAACTTAAAAATTCATATTATGAAAATTTAGGCCAAAACTCCCAATTTTCTCTTTAAAATTCATCAACCAACGCTAAAATCGAAGATAGATTCAAAAATCGCCTCAATTCAAGCTTCATAGCACCCAAAATGAAAAAAATGGCTGAAACCCTCGAAATAGAGTACTTTATAATCACTGAGCGAATCAATGAATTACGATTGCGGAAATACCTTCGCGATCGCGAAGAAGAAAATGCACTGCCCCTGAAAATACACTACGTGATCGCGTAATAAACTATGCGGCCGCGAAGCACAAACCACTCAGTCTCATAAAGAACCTACACGAACACAGCCCCAGGCTTGCGAACGCGATAAAGAAGCCATGAAGACCTGCCCAGTTCGGCTCTACAATGCGAACGCGTGCACACCTACGCGAACACGATGCTCGATCTGCAGTAACCTATTCGATTGCGGACCCATATTCGCGAATTCGATGAAGAAACACTTAGCCTCAATTTTTCCCTTACGCGATCGCATCCCTCAGTCCGCGATTGCTAAGAACACTGGGTGCACCAGACATCAGCAGAACCAGCAGTGAAGAATGAAGGAAAAATAGCCCGAAACCCGTTCGAAACTCACCCGGGCCCCTCGGGACCACGTCCAAACATACCAACAAGTCCCATAACATAACACAGACCTACTCGAGGCCTCAAAACACACATAACAACATCGGAATGACGAATCACACTTCAATTCGAATTCAATGAACTTTGAAACTTCAAACTTCCACAACTGATGCCGAAACCTATCAAATCACGTCTGATTGACCACAAATTTTGCACACAAGTCACATTTGACATTACGGACCTACTCCCACTTTTGGATTCGAAATCCGACCCCGATATCGAAAATTTCACTCCCGGTCAAACTTCCCAAAAATTCAACTTACGCCATTTCGAGCCAAATTCAACCACGGACCTCCAAATCATAATGTGGACGCGCTCCTAAGTACAAAATGACCCAACGGAGCTAACGGAACTATTAAAATTCCATTTTGAGGTCAAATACTAAAAGTCAAACTTGGTTAACTATTTCAAATTTAAAGCTCCCTCGTTGAGAATCATTCTTCCAAATCAGTCCCGAATAAATTGAAAACCAAAACTGATGATTCACACAAGTCAAAATACATCATACAGAGCTACTCACGCCCGTAAACTACCGAGCGAAGTTCAAGTGCTCAAAACGACCGGTCGGGTCATTACATCCTCCCCCACTTAAACATACGTTCGTCCTCGAACGTGTCTAGAGTTGTTCTTAAAGCTATCAAACCGTTGTATAACCTTACCATGCACATACGCGGGGGTGATCCCACGTCACCCTATCCCTTACAGGTCCGATAACACAATATAACTAAAATTTCTCAATACAACCTAGCCCACAAGCCTTCGAATCTAATTTCCAACATCAGAAATTTCTTATAAGATCAGAATTTCGCAACCTACACATTGTATAAGTCTGAACAAGATGTACCAAAAGCCGTAACCATAACTCAAATACTCAAAACTCAAATACCACATAGCTCAAATGCTCTAAGCAATAATTTCTAATCACATTAGCTGCTCAAAACAACCCAAGGCCGATAATAAACATCATATCAAACAAGACTCCATTCTAAAACCTTCGTACACTGCCAATGATGAAAGAAACATGCAGAACTCATAACCATTCATCAGATCAACAAGTCATGGTACTCCATCTCCTTCGACAAGACTATAGCAAATTTCTAAGCCGACTTCTGATATTATCCTTCCAACCATGTTATAATCAAATCTGACGGCACCCATCCTCGAGCTGACGACTTCATCTTATCAAATACCAGTTACTCTACTGACATGCCACACCAATACTATCTAAAGCCGCAACTCGTGCAATCCGTGTACCAATAAGTAATATTCCAAATGTACTCAATCACGAATATGACTCAAATAAGAGAACTATCTCGCAAGCTCAACGGGTGCCACCCCAACGCAATGCTAAGAACCCATCACACCGTAGAACCATAATACACGAATCTAACACAAAGGATCATATATCAACATAACCCTGCCGACATGTGTGACCCCATGCAAACATTGAGCCATATGAAATACCTCAGCCACCATGCTCAAAATCAATAACCACGCGCAACCCGACATAAAGTACTCAGAGTGCATTACCATGACCATGTAGAAGCAAATGACACAATGCCACACAAACCCAAAAGAACATAACCAATGCGCAATCGATCATGTATCACCCAAATACCCATCTCGCATAAATTCCGCTATAAGGCCCAAATAGAGCCGCACCAGGTGTACTTATAACCAACGAATCACAACTCCTCGTAGCATAGAAGAGTAACTCACAGATCATTTCAGAATACGAATAAGCCCAACAACAACCGAATGGCACATCCCTCAATAATAGCAGTATGGAGCCAACTAATCCGACTCGGTGTAGAATACACATCCTAATTGGGCCTACCAATGGATCCAAATCAACTCTGGTCACCTACCAATAGATAAGTAACCCTCCAAAAGCCCACAATGACTGAATCATAACACATACTATCAACTGGCTAGCTTCGGCCATAACCTCACAGTCCACAACCATGAAACAATCTGCTCCTGAGAACTCCCAGCCTCCAAATCCATAAAACACACGAATCACCATATTTGATCCTAACTCCACCGACAGAATGTCTAACACATCTCTCATACACGGTTATCCCACGAGCAATACTTCTAAAATTCTTCCGTGCCATATAGCAAAATTTGAATATCAGTAGTCGATCAACCAGGAGAGTGCCGCAGTACCAGTGAAGTATCCATAAATCAAAACACATTGCCCTTTCTGAAATGTATACTCTCGTCAGGACATACCGATTATTAATCATTTTCCTAGTTATCTGAAACCATCCATGCTGCCTATAAATTTATGTCCTACCCTTCAAAACTGAACTGTGACCTTGCACAAGCAAATCTCAATCCCATGCAATACACCGCGTCTATAGCCAGATCTCAAATCAATCTTTGAAAACACCTTGGCACCCTAAAGCTGATCAAATAAATCATCAATCCTCGGCAATGGATATTTGTTCTTGATGGTGACTCTGTTCAACTGCCGATAATCTATACACATCCTCATCAATTCTTCTTCACAAACAACACAGGTGCACCCCAGGGCGGGACACTAGGTCTAATGAAGCTCTTATCAAGCAAATCTAACAACTGCTCTTTCAATTCTTTCAACTCTGGCGGGGCCATGCGATATGGCGGAATGGAAATAGGCTTAGTGCCCGGAGCCAAATCAATGCAGAAAGCAATATCCCTGTCGGGTGGCATCCCCGGTTGGTCTGCAGGAAACACCTCTGGAAACTCAAGAACAACTGGCACCGAATCTATGGAAGGAACCTCCGTACTAGAATCACGGACATACGCCAAATAATCTAGACACCCCTTCTCGACCATATGTCGAGCCTTCACATAAGAGATAACCCTACTGGCAGAATGGCCAAGATTTCCTCTCCACTCTAATCGAAGTAACTCCTGCAAGGCTAAGGTCACTGTCTTGGCGTGACAATCTAATATAGCATGATAAGGTGACAGCCAATCTATACCCAGTATGACATCAAAATCAACCATATCGATAAGTAGGAGTTCTACACGAGTCTCAAGACTCCCAATGGTGACCACACATGAATGATAAACACGATCTACAACAACAGCATCTCCCACTGGTGTGGACACATACACAGGAGCACTCAAAGAATCACGGGGCACAACCAAATAGGAAGCAAAATAGGATGACACATAGGAGTAAGTAGATCCCGGATCAAATAGAACTGAAGCATCTCTACTGCAAACTGAAACAGTACCTGTGATAACAGCGTCAGATGACTCAGCCTCAGGCCTGGCTGGGAAAGCATAACATCCGGGATGGGCCCACCACCCTGAACTACGTCCATAGGATGACCTCTAGTTGGCTGGTCTCCACCTCTAACGGCCTGACCTCCACCTCTAACAGTATGGCCTCTATCTCTGGCTGTCTGACCCCTGCCTCTGGCTGGCGGAGCAGGTGGTGCAGCAACTGGTGCCGGAACCATGGCACGAGAACTCTGATGCTGTGAAATGCATGTTGCCCGAGGGCAAAATTTAGCAATGTGCCTCGAATCACCACAAGTATAACATAACTTTGGCTGATGTGACTGCTGACCCTGAAACTGACCTGAATAACCACCTTGATGACTCTGGAGTGGAGGTGCACTAATAGGAGCTGGTGGTGCACTATAGGCTAGCTGCTTGGAATAATGCATCTGAGGGCCACGACCACTTGAGGCACTGTGAGATGCCTAGAGAGCTGAATGAAATATCATGGGAGGATGGCCTCTACCAAAAGTACTCCTTCCTCTAGGTGAGGCACCGCTGAACTCACCGAAATGACGAGGTCTCTTGTCAGACCCCTGACCTCCCTGAGTAAGAACCAGTTCGACTCGTCTGGCAACATTAGCAGCCGCCTGAAAAGAAATCTCACTCCCCGTCTCCTTAGCCATCTACAATCTGATAGGCTGAGCAAGTTCATCAATAAACCTCCTCACCCTCTCTCTCTTGGTGGGAAGCAGAAGAATAGCATGACGGTCCAAATCCACAAAATGGGTCTCATACTGAGTAACAGTCATACTGCCCTACTCGAGATGCTCAAACTTACGACGACGCTCCTCTCTCAATGTGATAGGCAGAAACTTCTCTATGAAGAGCTGAGAGAACTGGTCCCAAGTAAGAACAGGCAACCCAACTGGTTTGGTCAACAAGTAATCTCTCCACCATTTCTTGACGGAACCCGTCATCTGAAACACAACAAAATTGACCCCATTGGTCTCCACTATACCCATGTTCCATAAAACCTCGTGACAGCTGTCAAGATACTCCGGGGGATCCTCTGAAGGAGCACCGCTAAAGTGACCAGGAAAGAGCTTGATAAACATGTCTAATCTCCATAAGGCCTCAGAAGACATAGTTGGCCCATCTCTAACCTGTGCCGCAATAACCGGCTGAACTAATCCGATTGGCTGAGCTGCTGGATATTGATACTGGGGAGCTATCTGCTCCGGAGTGGGAGTGGTAGGAGTCTGAGCTCCTCCTCCAGCCTGAGATACTACTGGTGCCATGGGAAATGCGCTAGTCTGGGCCACACTCTCCACAAGGCCCACCAAATGGACCAAAGCGTCCTGAAGTACTGGGGTAGCAATGAACCCCTCCGGAACCTGAGCTGGTCCGGCAGGAACAGTATGGGCTGGAACCTTCTCGTCAAGCTCTATCCGAGGCTCCACTGTTGGGGCTGCTGCTCGGGCCCTAGGCTGAGCCCTATCCCTGTCTCGGCCTCTGGCATGACCTGGGCCTCGATCTCTGCCCTGCGTAGGAGCTGTCACTGGAGGCTCTGGATGCTGCTCAGCTGAGGAAGCGGTACGTGTTCTCACCATCTGCGAGAGAATAAGAGTAGAAGAGCTCAATCAGTATTGAGAAAGCAAAATCGCACGACAGAGAAGAAAGAAGTGAAACTTGTTCCTAAACTTCATAGCCTTTGGAAGATAAGCACAGACGTCTCCGTACCGATCCTCCAGACTCTACTAAGCTTGCTCGTGAATTCTGAGACCTAAGAAACCTAGTGCTCTAATATCAACTGTCACGACCCGAAATTTCCCACAGACAGGACCATGATGGCACCTAACATTGCACTTGCTAGGCAAGCCAATGTTAGAGAATCATTTACCAATTTCTTAATTCCATTCAGTAATTAACATTAATTAACTACAATGAAATATAACAAGTGTGGAATATCATAAATCTGTATTAACTACTACCACCCGGATATGGAGTCGCAATTCACGAGCATTCTAGAATTTACAACAAGTAATGGTCTGAAAGAAATACAATTGTCTGAATGAAAGAAAATAGTAAGACATAAAGGATAGACGGGGACTTCAAGGTCTGTGAACGCCGACAGATCTACCTTGAGTCTCCGGACAGCGAACCAGTAGAAAATCTCGATCAACCTGAGCCGGTATCAAAATCTGCACAGAAAGTGCAGAGTGCAGCATCAGTACAACCGACCCCATGTACTAGTAAGTATCGAGCCTAACCTCGGTGAAGTAGTGACGAGGCTAGGACAAGACGCCCACATATAACCTGAACAGTATAATCATGCTAGTGGCAACAACAGTAAATAAGAAATAACGCAGAAATAATGGTAGGGGAACATACAGTGGGGAAATACAACATAAGAAGTGAGAATAATGAAAAGACATAATTAAACCGGAAATCCTTAAACGAATTGAGCAATTAAGACAACAAGGAAAACTGCACGGCATCACCCTTCGTGCTTTTACTCTCAACCTCACCAAATAACAAATAAGACTGCACGGCATCACCCTTCGTGCTTTTACTCTCTTCCTCACAATATAAATAAATTATGCACGGTATCACCCTTCGTGCTTTACACTCTTCCTCACAATATAATTAAATTATGCACGGCATCACCCTTCGTGCTTTACACTCTTCCTTACAATATAATTAAATTACGCATGGCATCACCCTTCGTGCTTTACACTCTTCCTTACAATATAATTAAATTATGCACGGCATCACCCTTCGTGCTTTACACTCTTCCTCACAATATAATTAAATTATGCATGGCATCACCCTTCGTGCTTTACACTCTTCCTCACAATTCACAAATTCAATAACAATGGATAGAGAGGAGTTTCACAAGAAAATCAATATTTTATAAATGATTATTTTCACAATTTAACATCTCAACCTCGAATCAATATTCGCAATTTTATCGACCTTGGTGGAACCGGATACAAGTTTCCCAACATTTCAACAACAACAATAAGCATGGATAACAAGATTTAAGACTACAAATTATCTCTAATATAGAATTTCACTCGCATACTATGACTCGACCACAACGTATAGATGCTCGTCACCTCAACTATACGTCGTATTCAACAACAAAACACGTAGCAAATACTCACACAATACCTATTCCCTCAAGCCAAAGTTAGACACAACACTTACCTCACTTCGAAGGCCACTTAATTCTCAATCATAGCTTTTCCTTTGGAATTCACCTCCAAACCACTCGTATCTATTCAAAAATGACTCAATAATATCAAATTTTGCTAAAGGAATCAATTATATTTCATAAATTAAATTTTCCAAATTTTTTCTCCAAAAAGTTGAAATATCGACCCCGGGCCCGCTTGGTCAAAACTCGAGGTTCGGAACAAAATCTTTTTACCCATTCACCCCAGAGCCCAAATATGTAATTATTTTTGGAATCCGACCTTAAATTGAGGTCTAAATTCCCGAAATCCCTATTTTCTACCCTAACCCCTAATTCTACCATGAAAACTCTAGATTTTAGGTTGAAAATTCAAGAAATGAAATGGGTAATTGAAAGAAAATGATTTCGAATCACTTACCAACAATCTGGGGAAAGAATGACTCTTGAAAAATCGCCCATCACCGTTTGGTTTTTGAGAAAAATGAGTTTTTTTGGGGCAAAAATCCCGTTTTAGATTCTATTAAGTGTTGGGCGACAGTGTTTATCGCGTTCGCGAGAGCACTGTCGTGTTCGCGAAATGTATGGGCTGCCAAGCCTTCGTGTTCGCGAGGCAGTGCTCGCGTTCGCGTAGGCTACCTTTCCCTGGTCTTCGCGTTCGCGAGACATTGCTCGCGTTCGCTATGAAGAAAAGGCTAACTCCCCCTCCCCAGTGCCTAACACTACGCGTTCGCGATGGGCTTGTCGCGTTCGCGAAGGGTAACGCCCCCATCGCTTCGCGTTCGCGACCAAGCCTTCGCGTTCGCGAAGAAGAAATCCTCAGCTGCCCATTTTACTCTTCGCGTTCGTGAAGGTACTCTCGCGAACGCGAAGAAGGACATGCCAGAACACAGACTCTGCAGAACACGATATGGACCCACCGGAACCGTCAAAACACTAATCCGAATCCGTTTGCTCAAAACATTGACCGAAGTCAACTCAAATAAGTTTTAAAGGCAAAATTTCATATTTTCTTTATTTTTTCACATAACATTTTCCGGAAAAAGATACGGATTGCGCGCGTAAATCGAGAAAGGCTGATTGGATTTATTCGAGGTCTCGGAATACATAAATGAAAGATAAAATTAAAAAATGACATATCGGGTCATCATAGGACGTGCAGCCCGATCCCAAAATATCAATATAACATGCTGCGACGTGCAGCCCGATCCCAAAATAGCAATATAGCATGCTGCGACTTGCAGCCCAATCCCAAAATATCAATCTCACTCAGGACCTCGGCCTTACTCAGTCATCACTCTCCAGTCTCATTCACGGGGCTCACAATGCCATGAAACTAGCCCGACAACAGTGATATGATGTATCAATAAATAACTGAGACTGAGATATGATATGGATGCATGAATATGACTGAGTACGAAATAACAATGAAATCAGTGAACTAACAACAAGAAACGACCAATATGGGTCCTAGCAGTATCATCATAAAGCCTAAACATGGTATCTAGCTTAATTGACAGCTCAATTACTATATCACATGGTGAAAACACAGACATTAGCAAAGTAGGACCACAATACAGTGCCATGGAAACAACAGAGTATCAATTCACATGGTGCACGCCCACACGCCAGTCACCTAGCATGAGCGTCACCTCAACACAAATCACATAACACGTATTTCGGGGTTTCATACCCTCAGCTCCAAGATTAGAAGAGTTACTTACCTCGAACAAGCCAATACCAATGCCGAGCAAGACAAGAAATGCTCCATAGATGCCATCACGTGCGTTCCGACCTCCAAACGGCTCGAAACTAACCAAAAACAACTCAAATACATAAAACAATACTAAAGGAACCAATCCCCGATCGAAAAAGATCAAATCTTGAATCAAAAGCCCAAAATCGGCCAAAAGCCCAACTCAAGCCCGCACCTCAGAACCCTACAAAATTTACAAAATTTAACAACCCATTCAATTACGAGTCCAACCATACTAGTTTCACTCAAATCTGACTCCAATTCGATGTTCAAAACTCAAAAATTCATATTATGAAACTTTAGGCCAAAACTCCCAATTTTCTCTTTAAAATTCATCAACCAATGCTAAAATCGAAGATAGATTCAAAAATCGCCTCAATTCGAGCTTCATAGAACCCAAAATAAAAAAAATGGCTGAAACCCTCGAAATAGAGTACTTTATAATCATTGAGCGAATCAATGAATTATGATTGCGGAAATACCTTCGCGATCGCGAAGAAGAAAATGCACTGCCCTTAAAAATACACTACGCGATCACGTAATAAACTATACGGCCGCGAAGCACAAACCACTCAGTCTCATAAAGAACCTACACGAACACAGCCCCAGGCTCGCGAACGCGATAAAGAAGCCATGAAGACCTGCCCAGCTCGGCTCTACAATGCGAACGCGTGCACACCTACGCGAACACGATGCTCGATTTGCAGTAACCTATTCGACTGCGGACCCATATTCGCGAATTCAATGAAGAAACACTTAGCCTCAATATTTCCCTTACGCGATCGCATCCCTCAGTCCGCGATTGCTAAGAACACTGGGTGCACCAGACATCAGCAGAACCAGCAGTGAAGAATGAAGGAAAAATAGCCCGAAACCCGTCCGAAACTCACCCGGGCCCCTCGGGACCATGTCCAAACATATCAACAAGTCCCATAACATAACACAGACCTACTCGAGGCCTCAAAACACACATAACAACATCGGAACGACGAATCACACTTCAATTTGAATTCAATGAACTTTGAAACTTCAAACATCCACAACTGATGCCAAAACCTATCAAATCACGTCTGATTGACCACAAATTTTGCACACAAGTCACATTTGACATTACGGACCTACTGCCACTTTCAGATTCAAAATCCAACCCCGATAGCAAAAATTCCACTCCCGGTCAAACTTCTCAAAAATTCAAGTTTCGCCATTTCGAGCCAAATTCAACCACGGACCTCCAAATCATAATGTGGACGCGCTCCTAAGTACAAAATGACCCAACGGAGCTAACAGAACCATTAAAATTCCATTTTGAGGTCAAATACTAAAGTCAAACTTGGTTAACTTTTTCAAATTTAAAGCTCCCTCGTTGAGAATCATTTTTCCAAATCAGTCCCGAATAAACTGAAAACCAAAACTGATGATTCACACAAGTCACAATACATCATACAGAGCTACTCACGCCCGTAAACTACCGAGCGAAGTTCAAGTGCTCAAAACGACCGGTCGGGTCATTACATCCTCCCCCACTTAAACATACGTTCGTCCTCGAACGTGTCTAGAGTTGTTCTTAAAGCCATCAAATCGTTGTATAACCTTACCATGCACATACGCGGGGGTGATCCCACGTCACCCTATCCCTTACAGGTCCGATAACACAATATAACTAAAATTTCTCAATACAACCTAGCCTACAAGCCTTCTAATCCAATTTCCAACATCCGAAATTTCTTATAAGATCAGAATTTCGCAACCTACACATTGTATAAGTCTGAACAAGCTAAACCAAAAGCCGTAACCATAACTCAAATACTCAAAACTCAAATACCACATAGCTCAAATGCTCGAAGCAATGATTTCTAATCACATTAGCTGCTCAAAACAACCCAAGGCCGATAATAAATATCATATCAAACAAGACTCTATTCTAAAACCTTCATACACTGCCAATGATGAAAGAAACATGCAGAACTCATAACCATTCATCAGATCAACAAGTCATGGTACTCCATCTCCTTCGACAAGAACTATAGCAAATTTCTATGCCGACTTTCGATATTAACCTTCCAAATATACCATAATCAAATCTGACAGCACCCATCCCAGAGGTGACGACTTCATCTTATTAAATACTAGCTACTCTACTGACATGCCACACCAATACTATCTAAAGCCGCAACTCGTGCAATCCGTGTACCAATAAGTAACATTCCAAATGTACTCAATCACGAATATGACTTAAATAAGAGAACCAACTCGCAAGCTCGACGGGTGCCACCCCAACACAATGCTAAGAACCCATCACACCGTAGAACCATAACATACGAATCTAACACAAAGGATCATATCTCAACATAACTCTGCCGCCATGCGCGACCCCATCCAAACACTGAGCCATATGAAATACCTCAGCCACCATGCTCAAAATCAATAACCACGTGCAACCCGGCATCAAGTACTCAGAGTGCATTACCATGACCATGTAGAAGCAAATGACACAATGCCACACAAACCCGAAAGAACATAACCAATGCGCAATCGATCATGCATCACCCAAATACCCATCTCGCGTAAATTCCGCTATAAGGCCCAAATAGAGCCGCACCAGGTGTACTTATAACCAACGAATCACAACTCCTCGTAGCATAGAAGAGTAACTCACAGATCATTTCAGAATACGAATTAGCCCAACAATAACCGAATGGCACATCCCTCAAAAATAGCAGTATGAAGCCAACTAATCCGGCTCGGTGTAGAATACACATCCTAATTGGGCCTACCAATGGATCCCAAATCAACTCTGGTCACCCACCAATAGATAAGTAACCCTCCAAAAGCCCACAATGACTGAATCATAGCACATACTATCAACTGGCTAGCTTCGGCCACAACCTCACAGTCCACAACCATGAAACAATCTGCTCCTGAGAACTCCCAGCCTCCAAATCCATAAAACACACGAATCACCATATTTGATCCTAACTCCACCGACAGAATGTCTAACACATCTCTCATACACGGTTATCCCACGAGCAATACTTCTAAAATTCTTCCGTGCCACATAGCAAAATTTGAATATCAGTAGTCGATCAACCAGGAGAGTGCCGCAGTACCAGTGAAGTATCCATAAATCAAAACACATTGCCCTTTTTGAAATGTATACTCTCGTCAGGACATACCGATTATTAATCATTTTCCTAGTTATCTGAAACCATCCATGCTGCCTACAAATTTATGTCCTACCCTTTAAACATGAACTGTGACCTTGCACAAGCAAATCCCAATCCCACGCAATACACTGCGTCTATATCCAGATCTCAAATCAATCTTTGAAAACACCTTGGCACCCTGAAGCTAATCAAATAAATCATCAATCCTCGGCAATGGATATTTGTTCTTGATGGTGACTCTATTCAACTGCAGATAATATATACACATCCTCATCGATCCATCTTTCTTCTTCACAAACAACACATGTGCACCCCAGGGCGAAACACTAGGTCTAATTAAGCCCTTATCAAGCAAATCTTACAACTGCTCTTTCAATTCTTTCAACTCTGGCGGGGCCATGCGATATGGCGGAATGGAAATAGGCTGAGTGCCCGGAGCCAAATCAATGCAGAAATCAATATCCCTGTCGGGTGGCATCCCCGACTGGTCTGCATGAAACACCTCTGGAAACTCAAGAACAACTGGCACCGAATCTATGGAAGGAACCTCCGTACTAGAATCGCAGACATATGCCAAATAAGCTAGATACCCCTTCTCGACCATATGCCGAGCCTTCACATAAGAGATAACTCTGCTGGCAGAATGGACAAGATTTCCTCTCCATTCTAATCGAGGTAACCCCTGCAAGGCTAAGGTCACTGTCTTGGCGTGACAATCTAATATAGCATGATAAGGTGACAGCCAATCTATACCCAGTATGACATCAAAATCAACCATGTGGATAAGTAGGAGATCTACACGAGTCTCAAGACTCCCAATGGTGACCATACACGAATGATAAACACGATCTACAACAACAGCATCTCCCACTGGTTTGGACACATACACAGGAGCACCCAAAGAATCACGGGGCACAACCAAATAGGAAGCAAAATAGGATGATACATAGGAGTAAGTAGATCCCGGATCAAATAGAACTTAAGCATCTCTACTGCAAACTGAAACAGTACATGTGATAACAACGTCAGATGACTCAGCCTCAGGCCTGGCTGGGAAAGCATAACATCGGGGATCGGCCCTCCACCCTGAACTACGTCCATGGTACGACCTCTAGTTGGCTGGTCTCCACCTCTAACGGCCTGACCTCCACCTCTAACAGTCTGGCCTCTATCTCTGGCTATCTGACCCCTACCTCTGGCTGGCTGAGCAGGTGGTGCAGCAATTGGCACCGGAACCCTGGCATGAGAACTCTGATGCTGTGAGCTGCACGTTGCCCGAGGGCAAAATCTAGCAATGTGCCTCGAATCACCACAAGTGTAACATAACTTCGGCTGCTGTGACTGCTGACCCTAAAACTGACCCTGTCGACCTGAATAACCACCCTGATAACTCTGGAGTGGAGGTGCACTAATAGGAGCTGGTGGTGCACTGTAGGCTAGCTGGTCGGAATAATACATCTGAGGGCCACGACCACCTGAGGCATCGTGAGATGCCTGGAATGCTGAATGAAATGGCCTAGGAGGATGTCCTCTACCAAAAGTACTCCTGCCTCTAGGTGAGACACCGCTGAACTCACCGGAATGACGAGGTCTCTTGTCAGACCCCTGACCTCCCTGAGTAAGAACCAGTTCGATCGTCTGGCGACATTAGCAGCCGCCTGAAAAGAAATCTCACTCCTCGTCTCCTTAGCCATCTACAATCTGATAGGCTGAGCAAGTCCATCAATAAACCTCCTCACCCTCTCTCTCTTGGTGGGAAGCAGAAGAATAGCATGACGATCCAAATCCACAAAACAGGTCTCATACTGAGTAACAGTCATACTGCCCTACTCGAGACGCTCAAACTGACGACGACGCTCCTCTCTCAATGTGATAGGCAGAAACTTCTCTATGAAGAGCTGAGAGAACTGGTCCCAAGTAAGAGCAGGCAACCCAGCTGGTCTGGTCAACAAGTAATCTCTCCACCATTTCTTGACGGAACCCGTCATCTGAAACGCAGCAAAATTGACCCCATTGGTCTTCACTATACCCATATTCCGTAAAACCTCGTGACAGCTGTCAAGATACTCCTGGGGATCCTCTGAAGGAGCACCGCTGAAGTGAACAGGAAAGAGCTTGATAAACCTATCTAATCTCCATAAGGCCTCAGAAGACATAACTGGCCCATCTCTAACCTGTGCCGCAATAACCGGCTGAACTAATCCGATTGGCTGAGCTGCTGGAGATTGATACTGGGGAGCTATCTGCTCCGGAGCGGGAGTGGTGGGAGTCTGAGCTCCTCCTCCAGCCTGAGACACTACTGGTGCCATGGGAAATGCGCCAGTCTGGGCCATACTCTCCATAAGGCCCACCTAATGGACCAAAGCATCCTGAAGTACTGGGGTAGCAATGAACCCCTCCGGAACCTGAGCCGGTCCGACAGGAACAGTCTGGGCTTGAACTTTCTCGTCAAGCTCTATCCGAGGCTCCACTACTGGGGCTACTGTTCGTGCCCTAGGCTGAGCCCTATCCCTGCCTCGGCCTCTGGCACGTCCTCGGCCTCGATCGTTGCCCTACGTAGGAGCTGTCACTGAAGGCTCTGGATGCTGCTCAGCTGAGGAAGCGGTACGTGTTCTCACCATCTGCGAGAGAATAAGAGTAGAAGAGCTCAATCAGTATTGAGAAAGCAAAATCGCACGACAGAGAAGAAAGAAGTGAAACTTGTTCCTAAACTTCATAGCCTCTGGAAGATAAGCACAGACGTCTCCGTACCGATCCTCCAGACTCTACTAAGCTTGCTCGTGAATCGTGAGACCTAAGAAACCTAGTGCTGTGATACCAACTATCACGACCCGAAATTTCCCACTGATGGGATCGTGATGGCACCTAACATTTCACTTGCTAGGCAAGCCAACGTTAGAGAATCATTTACCAATTTCTTAATTCCATTCAGTAACTAACATTAATTAACTAAAATAAAATATAACAAGTGCGGAATATCATAAATCTGTATTAACTACTACCATCCGGATCTGGAGTCGCAATTCACGAGCATTCTAGAATTTACAACAAGTAATGGGATGAAAGAAATACAACTGTTTGAATGAAAGAAAACAGTAAGACCTAAAGGATAGACGGAGACTTCAAGGTCTGTGAACGCTGACAGATATACCGTGAGTCTCCGGACAGTGGACCAGTAGAAAATCTCAATCAACCTGAGCCGGTATCAAAATCTGCACAGAAAGTGCAGAGTGCAGCATCAGTACAACCGACCCCATGTACTAGTAAGTATCGAGCCTAACCTCGGCGAAGTAGTGACGAGGCTAGGACAAGACGCCCACATATAACCTGAACAGTATAATCATGCTAGTGGCAACAACAGTAAATAAGAAATAACGCAAAAATAATGGGAGGGGAACATACAGTAGGGAAATACAACATAAGGAGTGAGAATAATAAAAAGACATAATTAAACCGGAAATCCTTAAACGAATTGAGCAATTAAGACAGCAAGAAAAACTGCGCGGCATCACCCTTCGTGCTTTTACTCTCAACCTCACCAAATAACAAATAAGACTGCACGGCATCACCCTTCGTGCTTTTACTCTCAACCTCACCATATAACAAATAAGACTGCACGACATCACCCTTCGTGCTTTTACTTTCTTTCTCACAATATAAATAAATTATGCATGGTATCACCCTTCGTGCTTTACACTCTTCCTCACAATATAATTAAATTATGCACGGCATCACCCTTCGTGCTTTACACTCTTCCTCACAATATAATTAAATTATGTACGGCATCACCCTTCGTGCTTTACACTCTTCCTCACAATATAATTAAATTATGCACGGCATCACCCTTCGTGCTTTACACTCTTCCTCACAATATAATTAAATTATGCATGGCATCACCCTTCGTGCTTTACACTCTTCCTCACAATTCACAAAATCAATAACAACGGATAGAGAGGAGTTTCACAAGAAAATTAATATTTCATAAATGATTATTTTCACAATTTAACATCTCAACCTCGAATCAGTATTCACAATTTTATCGACCTTGGTGGAACCAGATACAAGTTTCCCAACATTTCAACAACAACAATAAGCATGGATAACAAGATTTATGACTACACATTTGCACTAATAGAATTTCACCCGCGTACTATGACTCGACCACAACGTATAGATGCTCGTCACCTCAACTATACACCGTATTCAACAACAAAATACGTAGCAAATACTCACACAATACCTATTCCCTCAAGCCAAAGTTAGACACAACACTTACCTCGCTCTAAAGGCCACTTAATTCTCAATCATAGCTTTTCCTTTGGAATTCACCTCCAAACCACTCGTATCTATTCAAAAATGACTCAATAATATCAAATATTGCTAAAGGAATTAATTATATTTCATAAATTAAAATTTTCAATTTTTTTCTCCAAAAAGTCAAAAAATCGACCCCGGGCCCGCTTGATCAAAACTCAAGGTTCGGACCAAAATCTTTTTACCCATTCACCCCTAGCCCGAATATGTAATTAGTTTTGGAATCCGACCTCAAATTGACGTCTAAATTCCCGAAATCCCTATTTTCTACCCTAACCCCTAATTCTACAATAAAAACTCTAGATTTTAGGTTGAAAATTCAAGAAATGAAATGGGTAATTGAAAGAAAATGATTTAGAATCACTTACCAACAATCTGGGGAAGGAATGACTCTCGAAAAATCGCCCATCACCGTTTGGTTTTTGAGAAAAATGAGTTTGTTTTTTGGCAAAAATCCCGTTTTGGATTCTATTAAGTGTTGGGCGACAGTGTTCATCGCGTTCGCGAGAGCACTGTGGTGTTCGCGAAGTGTATGGGCTGCCAAGCCTTCGTGTTCATGAGGCAGTGCTCGCGTTCGCGTAGGCTACCCTTCCCTGGTCTTCGCGTTCGCGAGACATTGCTCGCGTTCGCGATGAAGAAAAGGCTAACTCCCCCTCCCCAGTGCCTAACACTATGCGTTCGCGATGGGCTTGTCGCGTTCGTGAAGGGTAACGCCCCCATCGCTTCGCGTTCACGACCAAGCCTTCGCGTTCGCGAAAAAGAAATCCTCAGCTGCTTATTTTACTCTTCGCGTTCGTGAAGGTACTCTCGCGAATGCGAAGAAGGACATGCCAGAACACAGACTCTGCAGAAAAACCAGATTTTCAAAGTCCAAAATATCCCGTGGCCTATCCGAAACCCACCCGAGCCCTCGGGGCTCCAAACCAAATATGCACACAAGTCTAAAAATATCATACGAACTTGCTCGCGCGATCAAATCGCCATAACAACACCTAGAACTCTAAATTTAGCACCAAATCAAATGAAATTCTCAAGAACACCTTAAAATTTCTATTTTCTCAACTGGACGTCCGAATCACGTCAAATCAACTCCGTTTCTCACCAAATTTCACAGACATGTCTTAAATATCATAATGAACCTGTACCGGGCTCCAGAACCAAAAATACGGACCTGATACTAACAATGCCAAATATCAATAAATTCTTAAAAATAAATAATTTCCAACTTTTAATTTTCATCAAAAGTTCATAACTCAAGCTAGGGACCTCCGAATTCGATTCCGGGCATACGCCCAGGTCTCATAATTCGATACGGACCTACCGGGACTATCAAAGCACAGATCCGGGCTCGTTTACCAAAAATGTTGACCGAAGTCAACTAAAATCAACTTTTAAGATAAATTTTTTTATTTTCATTAGTTTTCAACATAAAAGGTTTCCGAAAACCTGCCGGACTGCGCACGCAAATTGAGAAGGGTAAAAATGAGATTTTTTAAGGTTTAAGAGTGCAAATTCGAGTTCTAAAATATAAGATGACCTTTTGGGTCATCACAATAAGCGTGCAAAATAGATATATATTACGTGAGAGTTCTAGAATAAAATATAGGGAGAACAAAAGTTTTTTTCTTTTGATAATCAAAATAGAAAAGTGATGATAAATTAATAACATTACATATATTTTTTACACATATAATATGTAAAATTTAATATGATGATATGTTAAGTAGAATCCAAGTATTAGGAGTTAGAGGTGGAGCTAGGTTATATACGAATTCAGTCAAATTCAATAGCTTTAGTTCAGATCATGTATTTGTATCAAGAAATTTATTAAATACATGCAAAAATTAGATTCAGAACCCAATTACTAAAATTTGTCATCGCTATTATTGTTGAAGGATTGGATCAACAAGCTGATACTTAACCACAGTTTAATGTTATTGTAATCATTAACTAGGTTGGTTAGTTAGTTAACAAAGGTAGTTAGTTATTAGTTAGAATTACATATAAATATTTGTATTGTTAGTTTGTTAATAGATGGTTGTATCATTTTTCTTCCTTCTCAATAATAGATTCAGTTTCTCTCAGTGTTGTCTTCTCCGGCATGTCTTCTTCCTTAAGCTCAACCTTCAGATCCATGGCAGCTAACATGGTATCAGAGCCACCGACAATGATCTAGGTTGTCATCGTCCTTCAATGCTCTTTTCTGCTTCTAGGTTACTTCAATTCTGCAGAACTAGGTGCAGAATTGTCTTAGAGTAATCGCAAATCGAAGCTAGGGTTTGCAATTTCTTCTTCAAAGCTATAGTCAACAATGGTAATTGGCACTGAAGACAACAGTACACCAGCTAATGGCACTTTTGGCAACTCTACCCCAACTGGTTCGTCATTTCCCTCTATTGATCATAATCACCCACTGTACCTACAACCAACTGACACACCAGGTAGTTCTCTAGTCTCTATTCAATTGACTGGGTCTGATAACTATGCCTTGTGGAGTCGTGCTATGAGAATTGGTTTGTTAGGAAAAAGTAAGTTAGGTTTTGTCGATGGAAGGTTTCCAAAATCAAAGTTCGAACCAGAGTTTCATGATTTGTGGGTAAAGGTTAATGCTGTTGTTTTGTCTTGGATAATAAATGTTGTTAGGCCTGGTTTGCTGAGTAGTGTATTATATGCATCTAGTGCTCACAGGGTGTGGGAAGATCAAAAAGAAAGATTTGACAAAGTGAATGGTTCTAGAGTATTGTTTCTTCATAGAAAAATACATAATTTGACTCAAGAAAGCATGACTATAGCAGACTACATCTCAAAACTGAGAGATTTATGGGATGAGTTTGATACTCTAATGCCTTGCCCAGGTTGTCCATGTCCTGAGTCTAAACAGTATGCTCAACACTTTGAGGCTCAAAGACTGTTGCAGTTTCTTACTGGTTTGAATGACTCCTATGCACAGTCAAGAAATCAAATTATGATGATGACTCCAGTGCCTACTATTAACAAGGCCTATTCACTACTTGTTGATCAAGAGAGTCAAAGAAATCTAGTAAGCATGGCTCAGGTTACACAACTTGCAGAAGGTCTAGAGAGCACTGCTCTGTATGGCAATAAAGGTTCAAATGTCACAAGTTGAGGTTATAGAGATAGAAAGAACAATGTTCAGTGTGAATATTGTCATTACAAAGGGCATACTAAAGAAATGTTTTAAGCTGATAGGTTATCCACAAGATTTTACATCTAAGAAGAAAGGAAGTGCACCTGGACTCTATGCTAATTTTGCAGGTAATCCAAACCTTGCAACAGAGGAAGAGCACATCAACTGTGCAAATAAGTTGAACTTTGGTGTGACACCACGAATGACACAGACACAACCATTTTTTCACTCAGGAGTAATACCAGCAGATTGTTCAAATGCCCTCTAAAGGAAGTGCAAAAGGTTCTAGCTCATCTAGCAAAATAGCTGTCGCAGGTATTCTAAATCATATGAATGCATTTGTGTCTCAGTGTGTCAATAGTGATTGGATAATTGACACTGGAGCCTCAAATCACATGACATCTAGACTTGAGCTATTACAAACACCTAAGTCACTTTCTACAACAGAGAAAAACGTAGTTCATCTCCCTAATGGTAATGCAGTGTTAATTTCACACACAGGGAGCACATCTGTGTTGGATAATCAGAAGATTTCTAATGTACTCTACATTCCAGATTTTAAGTTCAATCTACTCTCAGTCTCACAACTCACCAAGGAACTAAAGTGTATGGTAGGCTTCTTTCTTGATTTTTGTATATTTTAGGATCTTTACAGTGGACAGGTAAAGGGGATTGACAGAGAGGAACATGGAGTTTATGTGCTTAAAGGAGGTATCTCAGAACAATTATGAGCTCAAATGTCAAATAAAAGTGCATCTATAGCTATTGCTCTTTCTTCACTTGCAGACTCAAGTTGTTTGTGGCACATGAGATTGGGACATGCTCCCTTAGATGTAATAAGAAGAGTAGACAAGTAAAATAAGTTGACTGCTAGTGACAGTCATCACTGTACTGTATGCCCACTAGCCAAGCAAGCCAAACTTCCTTTTCAGCTTAGTAATACATCAACTAAGTTCATTTTTGAATTATTTCATTGTGATAATTGAGGACCATACAGATGTCAAACTCATGATGGAAGAAGGTTATTTGTTACTATAGTAGATGGCTATAGTAGATATACTTGGATCTTTCTGCTAACCTCTAAGTTTGAAGCTTATGTTGTGTTAAAGAATTTTCTTGTTCAAGTTCGAAATGTATTCTCTACAACAGTTAAGACTTTGAGAACTGATAATGGAAGTGATATTTTTTAGTACTGATTTCAAAAGTCTGTTATCTAGTCTTGGTATTATGCATGAAAGTTCGTGTGACTATACACCCCAGCAGAATAGTGTTGTAGAAAGAAAACATAGAACTATTCTAAATATGACAAGGGCACTCAGGTTTCAAGCTTCTGTTCCTTTAAAGTTTTGGGGTGAGTGTGTTACTACTGATGTATATATACTGAACGGACTTCCTTCTAAAGTGATTGACTACAAATCACCCTTTGAGATGCTTTATTTGCATTCTCCTTCTGTCTCACTTGAGAGTCTTTGGTTACATGTGTTATGCTGCCACTCCTAGAGTACTAGACAATTTCTCACCTAAGGTTGTTCTTGCTATGCTTATGGGATACTCCTCAACACAAAAGGGCTATCTTCCGTATGAACTGCACTCAAAAACATTTCTAGTGAGCAGAAATGTAATAGTCAAGAAAGATGTTTTTCCTTTCAAACATGTCAAGTCATATGACAATCCCGTGTTTCCTGTTTTGGACTTACTCTCCCCAGTGGTTCATGAGAACACTACAACACCAGTTCCTCCAATGTCATCATCCTTGAATTCAGAGGTTGACAACTTCCCAGTCATTGAGCTACAACAGACATTTGATGCAACTTATTCACCAGATGAGCATATACAGACACTTGACACCTTTGAGCCTACTGCTGCACTTGATAATTCTGAACCTGCTGCTGAAGTTCCTGATTCTGATGCAGTCAGTGATGAACCTCCCACAGGCTGTAGAAGATCTTCCAGACCAAGCAAGCCTCTTATTTGGCTACAGGACTATGTAACAAAGACTAAAGGTACTAAGTGCAACTTCCCTATCTCTGCACATGTGAACTATAGTCATCTCTCCCTTACTTACAGACAAGCAATCTCAGCTTACTCGGTAGTTTCAGAACCATCTTCCTTCAAGGAAGCTGCATCTGATCCTAGGTGGATAGAAGCCATGCAACTTGAGTTACGTGCCTTGGAGGATAACAACACATGGTTTGTTGTAGACCTACCTCCTGTCAAGACACCTATTGGTTGTAGGTGGGTATTCAGGATCAAATATAAGGCTACAGGTGAAGTTGAGAGGTTCAAGGCTCGACTAGTAGCTAAAGGTTATAGTCAAAGAGAAGGTTTGAACTATGGAGAAACTTTCTCCCTAGTAGCCAAGATGGTCACAGTGAGATCTGTTGTTGCTGTTGCTGCCTCAAAGCATTCGTACATTTATCAAATGGATGTACATAATACTTTTCTCAATGGTGACCTGGATGAAGAAGTCTACATGGTTTTGCCTGAGGGGTTTGCTAGACAGGGGGAGTCTCAGAAGGTCCGCAAACTCCATAAATCCCTGTATGGCCTTAAGCAAGTACCCATGCAGTGAAATCTAAAGCTTACAGAAACACTAGTACATATGGGGTTTCAACAGAGTCACTGTGATTATTCTCTGTTTGTCAGAAGAGTTGGGGATGATATTGTGATCATACTTGTGTATGTAGATGATCTTCTAATTACTAGCTACAACCATAAGTTGTTATGTGATACAAGGTTATATCTTCAAGGCAGGTTCAAAATGAAGGATCTAGGAGAACTAAAGTTCTTCTTGGGAATTGAATTTGCAAGGTCAAATAAGGGGATCCTAATGAGTCAGAGGAAATATGATTTAGAGTTGATCTCTGGAGCAGGCCTCAGTGGAGCAAATCCAGCTAGCACACTTATGGAGCTCAACCAAAAATTGACCACTGTAGAATATGATCTATCCTTCAGGAAACCAAATGCCACCACTGATGAAGTGCTGAGAGATCATGATGTCTATCAAAGGCTAGTTAGGAAATTGATGTATCTAACTATGACCAGACCTGATATCTCCTTTGGAGTATAAGTCTTGAGTCAGTTCATGCATTGTCCCAAAATCTCTCATATGGAGGTAGCATCAAGAGTAGTTAGATATATAAATCAGGCACTTGGTTTGGGATTACTTATGCCTGCAGAAGACTCAAAGAATCTGACTGCCTACTGTGATTCTGATTAGAGAGCTTGTGTGCAAACAAGAAGATCAGTAACTGGTTATCTGGTGAAGTTTGGAAATGCCCTGGTATCCTGGAAATCCAAGAAGGTCTCCAGAAGCTCAGCAGAAGAAGAATTCAGGAGCATGGCTTCCTGTGCAACGGAGATCACTTGGTTGATAGGGTTATATGCAGAACTAGGAATCAAAGTCAGTCTGCCTGTGAAGTTAGTGTGTGACAACAAGGCAGCAATTCAAATTGCTGCAAATCCAATCTTTCATGAGAGAACAAAACATATTGACATTGATTGTCACTTTGTAAGAGAAAAGTTGTGTGAAGGGATGTTGAAAACTGAATATGTACATACTAAAGATCAACTGGCAGATCGACTAACTAAGAGTCTTGGAAGAGCTCAACATGAGTATATGTTGAACAAATTTGGATTGAAGAATGTGTACCAGCCATCAGCTTGAGGGGGAGTGTTGAAGGATTGGATCAACAAGCTGATACTTAACCACATTTAACTATTATTGTAGTCATTAACTAGGTTGGTTAGTTAGTTAACAAAGGTAGTTAGTTGTTAGTTAGAATTACATATAAATATCTGTATTGTTAGTTTGTTAATAGATGGTTGTATCATTTTTCTTCCTTCTCAATAACATATTCGGTTTCTCTCAGTGTTGTCTTCTCTTGTATGTCTTCTTCCTCAAGCTCAACCTTCAGATCCATGGCAGCTAACAATTATAGAGTTTAAAATCGATAAAACTTTAATTGTGGCTCCACTTCTACTAGAAATTCTATTTATTTAACGACAATAAGGTATTTAGATCTAATGTCTAATTCCATTAATAAGGACATGTATATTAAAGATATGAAGATATTTTGTTGATACTGACATTGTTGATTCTCGTTACCACTCACTCTCTTACTATATATATATGGAATCCTAATCGAATACGTGTTCATATTATATGGACACATCGTAGCATATTATAGCGTCTGGTTACCACATATATATACTTGAACAATAGCCGTTTTCTTTTGTTTTACTACTCAGTGTCAAATATTTATATTGATGCCCGATTAAATTCAGATTCGTGCCGAAAATAAGTCTCATATTAGAGAGTAAAGTATTTCCTAACAATAACGACTTCAACTTAAAACTAGAATACTAGACCTCAGATTAAGGATGAATAAGTACTTGTTACTCCATCATAACCCTTATAGGTTACGGTAGGAATTTTTATCACAATCAATAATGATATTCTCCTTTATTAGTAGAATAATTGCTATGTCAATATCACTAATGTGCTTATAAGTTTACAAATTCATATCAGAGGAAAAATTATTTTCATTCGTCAAAACAAGATAGAGTAGTTGTACATCACCTATTGAGGAAACCAGAACTTCCTCAGAGTATTTTTAAAAAAAATATTAGTGTTTTCGTCTAATTGAGAATTGTAAAATAATGAAAAGAAACTTGTTGAAGTATAGATGGATGAGATTTATGAACCCTTAACAAGAAATTTCAAGATTGAACCTGGAAATAAGATTTTCTTATAGAGACCGTTTTCACTATAAATGAGTCATATACGCCCTTGGTCATAATCAGAGGCGGACCCGGGATTTGAATATGACAGGGGCATCATTTTCTTAAGCATGTCAATTACTAGCGATAAAGTTCGGCGTGTAACTCTATAAAAATATAATGAGTATAATAATTTATTTATCAGCAAAATACAAATTTTAAGTTCACGTTTTGGCTCTAAAACTCTTTGCAGAAAGCAACTAGAAGAGTCTCAAACTAAATAATCGTCGTTGATTCGGACTATCGAAGTCGAGCTCGAGCAGACGCAGAATAAGATTAAAACAATCGTTTGAAATCGTGTTCTAATTTTTTGGCAGAAGGGGTGAGCAAAGGTTTTACTTTTGTTTGAAAAAGAGAGGTGAGAGGGAAAAAGCGTAAGAACTGGGTTACGAACCTAGGTTCATCAAATAATTGAAGCTCTCAAGCAAGCTAGAAAAACCATCTCTTCTGTCCAGCGTTTGTTATTAAGGAGGACACAAGAAAATTATTTAAGGGGTCCCCCTATGTATATACAAATATATATAAAATATATTTATTATATTTTTTTCGAGGCCAAATGATTCCCGTGATCCCCTAACCCTAAGATAGGTCCGCCTCTGATCATAATATATCTAAATCTCACAATCTCAATCGCTACTCTTTTTTTTCCCTTTTCTTTTTCTATTCTTTGTAGGTCTAATACTCAATTTTGTTTACGTTTATTAGTGTGTCTATATCATAATTTATTGCTTTGTCTAATCGTTCCCATTTTATGTCCTACTTTTGCTTTACACAAATTTAAAAGTAGGGTCGAACTTATTAACTAGTTTAAGGAGAATGGGTGTAACAACAATGCCTCAATCTCAAGTTAATAATTGAGATGTCTCCTGTATGAATTGTCATTGTCCACAACATCACTCCATTTAGACCCATCTAATCCAATATTAAGGGCCCGTTTGGCAATAATTTTTTTTCACTTTTTCCGATAATTTTTTATTTTTTTTTCGAAATAAGCATTTCACCATAAATTTTTAAATTTTACTTGAAAATGAATTTCAGAATTTTTCGAAAATATGATAAACTCAAAAAAAAATATTTTTCAAAATTTTCACTTCAGATCACTTACAAAATTCAAAAACAGCCAAAAAATTGTATTCATGTCCAAACACAACTCTAATTTCAAATACCATTTTCACTTTTAAAAAATCACTTTTTTTTTTTTTGAAATTTTACAATTTTTATGTCTAAACGCCACTAAAACATTATATTGTTTTAGCACCAGAAGTTCATAACATTTTTTTATGGGTACAAAACTCTACGAAATAATGGTACCCAATGTAAGTTGACCTAAAATAGAAGTACCAACATGACTAAACCTTAATGCCAACTAATTGACATTGTGTATATACATGAATCTTTTTCTTCCTTAGGTTTTCTACTTTGCTGAGTCTGGAATTCTAAGAGATCGTAAGTTTTTCAAGACAACCTCCTTCTACTTGATTTAGGTCTACCAGTTTCCCTCTCCCCCTTCCTCTTAACATCTACAAACACCATAGTTTTATACCTATGGATTAGTGTCGCACCTGGAGTTCACTTAGGATACGACCACGGGCGGATGCAATTCTTTGATACCAGGTTCATTCGAAATCAATATTTTATGCACGAAACTTAGATATATATGTAAATAATCACTCGAATTTTAACAAATACTAAATCTGAATCCATAATTTCAAAAGTACAATTAGTTCTCTACAAAAAATCTAGCTTAAAGGTTGAATCCATTAAGTTAGATTCTAGATCCGCCTCTAAATATAAACCCACCTTTGAAGCGACCTTCTCCCATTTTCGTGTTAGTTGCAGCTCATGCTAGAAGTTTTACATCTTATCTAATTTTGTACGACTATACATCTATTTTAATATTTGATTCTGCAGTACTTGTGAACATATATTTAATGGACTCAACGGGCACTAAGACATAACTTATATGGAGATGTCTCCATTTTTATTTTTTCTGTTTTCACTGTTATTACCAGTTTACAACCGTCTTGTATTTTTACTTACTGTAATGATGTATCTTCACCTGAAAGAAGAAGATATACTACATACTGATTATCTTCACCTGAAGAAAAAGATATAGTACTACATATAATTTATTCATTCGTAAAAAATTATTATACATAGAATAAACTACTATTAATAATAACGTGGGCTCATTAAAGATTCTATTGGGAGTAGCGAAGTGTGAATTCCGAAGCGATGTTGATTCTAATATTTTAGTACGGAGTTGCACGGTACCGTAAGGTCAAAATTAATTTTTCTTCAACTTATTAAAGTTTTCTCACATGGAAAATTGCATAAGTTTTGGAGGTTTAAAGAACAAAACATCAAACGCACGACATAACGTGTTAGTTCTAACCTTTCACAAACATGTCCTTAATTATACCCTTAATTGCACATGCATTGTGATGCCAAAAAGCCATATGCGGTGATCCCGATAACATTTTATAATCAATTTAATATATATATATATATATATATATATATATATATATACACACACACACACACTCCTTTTTCTTTATTTTAATTGATTTTTGTGACACATATTAAGAAATCAATCTGATACTGTTAATAACAATAAAATTGATCATATTAACATTAATTTGTTCATTGGAAATATAATAAATTCTTCTAGGATCTTACTCCAATGACAACTTTAGAAAAAGAAAGTTAATTATTTCTTGATATCTGAAAAATATCAAATATTGTGGAGCGCAAAAAAAAATAAAAAAATCAATTAAAGTGGATCGGAGAGAGTAGTTGATAAAAAAATTATACTCCATCCAATCCATTTTAATTGATTTTTTTGGTTGTTTTCACACATGTTAAGAAATTTACTTTTTAGCATTAATTAATAATAAAATTAATTATATTAAGCTTAATTTATTCATTAAAAATATAATAAATAATCCTAGGCTTTTTATTCCAAGGGCAACTTTGAAAAAAAAAGTTAATTACTTCTTAATATTTGATAAAATTAAATATTGTTGATCACAAAAAAAATTAAAAAAATAATAAAGTGGACCGGAGGGAGTAATTAATTTAAGTTATATCTATTGATAATGTAAGCAAATTTTTTTATTAAAGTAATTTCATAATATTACAGCCGGTACCAACTTGAATACTAATTTTTATTTCTTTACCATCACATATCTCCAATTTTAGGAATTTCTTTAGTAATTCGTGACTTTACTGATGATATTTTTTAAAAGCTACTTACTAGTAACCAATGCACTTTCTTACTTTCGAAACAACGTTATTTCTAAAACTTTCTTCAAGTATATTATGGGAATTACCTTAATTTGGTTGTCAGTTAAAGTTGGGTAAGCTATAAAAAAGAACGACACATATTTAGATGCGATAACGAATTGTCTTTTAATTGTTTTTAGATAAAAGCCAACCGGGAACAATTGGATAATTACATATCTTATTTTTAAAGTTACATATTAATTGCACGGAATAAACTTAGAATCTTCCACGTATTTATAATACTAGCTAGTATGAAAAATAAAGAATGACATTAGCGTGAATAAAATGTAACGCTCGACGTGCTTAACAGCAAGTGACGGTGAGACTCGAACTATGGCTTATGTCTGATTTGATACCATATGGAACTATGTGATTATTTAATCTAAAAGTTTAATTTACTAATTAAGTCTTCAACCACAAGTGCAACAAGTATAAAAAGCTTAACTCTGGATAATCATATTTATTTTTATTAGTTAAATTTCCCTTATCTTTTGAGCAAAAAAACACCTATACATACTCTAAACAAAAAGTAAGAGGCAAAATAGGTACAGCATTAGATCATAGGTTTATTTTTGCTTGAAATAGGGAAATGCCGTTTTGACTCATTACTAGCCTTTGAAAATGGAGAATGGGCTGATGTTCAACAAACCCACTTGTCCTCTAACATATACTATGTCACCAAATACCAACTTGCAATCCTTATTTGAGAATACAAGAATTCTTGTGAATCTGGATTAGTCGAGTCAATAGAAATCAAATTTCAAATGATTAAACAAAAAAGATTATAGCGCAAGTTATATATATTGACAGTGCAAAATATTATTACTATAATTAATCGATAATAACAAGTTATTACTCTATACTTATAGGTTACCATATTGGGTTTATCATAAAAGATAAATTATTATTATAGGTCAACTGATAATATAAAAAATAAAAGTTAAAGTAATTCATATCTTAGCTACAAATGCAAGCAACAAAGTATAACCAAATCAAAGTATATTTCCACTAGTTACAAACTCTAAGAATCTTTCTCACTAAGGCTTTACTTGGCTCACCTAAGTATCCAAATAAAAATACCTTTTGTTATTAACTTAGATTAGTAGGAAACTACCATTCTTTGGAATCCCATCCTAGTTTGTGTATCCTCTTCCGCCAAATCTCCCTCATTTACTGCCTTGACTAATCGGACTCTTTGGTGTCATTGAACTAAACTACTAGGGAAAACAGTTAGAAGTTTTTAATTTAGAGCTTGTTTGGATGGTTGTTTTATAATGTATTGTATCGTATTGTATTATATTGTACTGTATCGCTTGATATATACATTGTATTATTTGTCGTCGTTTCATGATGTCATGTACCAACAATATAAACAATAAACTTGCAATATTACAAAAGAAAAAGTAAGGTACAAGGTACAATTATTATATAAAAGGTAGGATAAATGATAGAATATGATTATCTAATAATAAGGAAGGGTAAGATGAGAAGAAAATATTGGATAACGACGCGACCACACCAAATTGATCGTTACATAAAGTGGAACTTTTCGTCGTTACTTAACGACGAATTTAACGATACGATATAATAAAATTTAAGTAACAACTTATAACATCTTGTTTGGATGGTTGTTACATATTGTATTGTATCGTATTGTTACTTCAAATACGATGTTTGTTTTGATTGTTACTTAAATTTTATTGTGTCGTATCGTTAAATCTGTCGTTACGTAACGGCGAAATATGCCACTTTATGTAACAACCGATTTGGTGTGGTCTCGTCGTTACCTTATCTTTTTCTCTCAATCTCACCCTTCATTATTATTAAATAATTTTATTTTATCTTTACCCTACCTTTTATATAGTAATTTTATCCCGTATCATAATTTTTCTTTATAATATTGCAAGTTTATTCTTCATATTGCTGGTGCGTAATATCATGAAACGATGGCAATCTATCAAAACATTGTATTCATCAAACGATACAGTACAATACAATACTGTACGATACGATACATTATAAAGCGATATGTAACAACCATCCAAACAAGCTGTAAAATAAATATTGTATTTAAAGTAACAATTGAATACAATACAATAAGTAACAACCATCCAAACAAGCTCTTAGAAGATACTAGAGCTTTTGGTGAAAACCCATAAAATCTTTTTTCCACCCAATCCAAAAAAGGAAAAAGAAAAATATTTGAAATAATAGAGTTGCATGACGTTTTAAAATGAGATTGTTTTTCATAAACACGTTCTCAAAGTTAAAGCCTAATCGTGAAATTTTAAAACTGCATTGTACATCTTTACATGTCTAGAAGGTAAATCTTTGCCTTATTTTGCATCTTGAGTTAATGATCAACCAATAGTAACTTGGATTTATCGTCTTTCCAAATCTCCACTTACATGAAAGGAGACAAAAAGAAACAAACAAGAAAATATTAGAACAACACAACTCTACCAAAAAAATCCCAAATAAATAACAAAATAACAAAATATGGTAAAAAGCAAAAAATATAAGCAAGTACTTATGAAAGGAACGATAGTGGTGGGGTGGAAAGCAAGCATACAACAGACAATGAAAGTATACCAATCACTAACCATTGTCCCCACATCTTCTATTTTCCAAATTATAAAACAAACAATACAATATGTAAACGAAATACAGAAAATAGAAAAAAATAATTATGTATAGTGCTAATATACAAAATGCTTTCCTTTTAATGGATCCCTACGTATTCTCAATCAACCAATATCAAATGGTTATAAAATAGTGCGAAACAGGTTATCGAACAGTCTCCTCAGTCAGAACCCGTCCCATTTTTTCTGAGAATTTTATAAACAAAAATACATGTGTATACTTAATAGTTAGGCTCAAAAAAGAAAAGAAAAAAAGAAAAAAAGACACACACACACAAATATGTCTTTATCTCCTTACTCCATGTTATCGTTGTTTCTCCTCCTTCCCAACTCTCCCTATATCCTCTTTTCCTCTCTGTAACACAGCAAAACACTGTGTTTTCTCACTTTCCTTTTCTCTTCCCAAATCCATGTCCTCTCTATAATCCCTTTCTTCTTCTTCCTCTTCTCCCTACACACTTACAAAAGAATCTTTTAGCTAATCAGAAAACTCTAGAAATTTATGGGTTCATCCAAGTCAGATCTGAGGTCAACGATCTACCCTGAACCCGTTGACCACTTCGACCGACTACCCGATTCCATTCTCCTCTTAGTCTTCAACAAGATCGGCGATGTTAAAGCTCTAGGAAGATGCTGTGTAGTTTCCAGAAGGTTCCATTCACTTGTTCCTCAAGTCGACAACGTCATTGTTCGTGTTGATTGCGTCATATCTGACGAAGATGGTGGTTCATCTTCATCTGGTGCAACCTCTGCTGCTGGTGCGGGATCCACTAGTAAGTCGCGGCATCCAATTTCGTCCCTCCTTAGGTTTCTGTTTCTGGGTCTGGTTAAACCCATTCAGTCACTTACTCAGCTGATCTCGATTTCTTCGAGACGATCCGCTGGCTCTTCATTGGACGATGGTTACGACCAAAATGACGTCACCCATCATTCCCCTACCCAGGTTTTGAAGAATTTCGATGAAATTAAGCTTCTTAGGATCGAGTTGCCCAGTGGCGAATTGGGTATTGACGAGGGCGCTTTGCTGAGGTGGCGTGCTGATTTCGGTTCCACTCTTGATAATTGCGTTATTCTTGGCGCTTCGTCGGTGGTTCACCCGGTTAGTAATACTAGCATTAACAATAATATTACTAACACTAGTAGTAATATTGTGGGTGATGGTAATGGAGAACTGGATAATGGGAGCATACCCGAGTCGTTTTACACGAACGGGGGTTTAAAATTGCGGGTTGTGTGGACGATTAGTTCGCTAATTGCAGCGTCGGCTAGGCATTATTTGTTGCAGCCGATTATAGCTGAGCATAAAAAGCTTGAGAGTTTGGTTTTAACGGATGTGGATGGACAAGGAGTGTTGTGTATGAATAAGGAGCAGTTAGAGGAGTTGAGAGTGAAGCCTCTTTCGGCTTCGTCTGCTTCGAAAAGGACTATGGTGCCTGCACTGAACATGAGGTTATGGTACGCACCACATTTGGAGTTGCCTGATGGGACAGTATTGAAAGGGGCGACGTTGGTGGCAATTAGGCCAAGTGAGCAGCCTAAGAAGGAGGTGGTTGGGCCGGATGGGAATTGGGTTGGGTCGGCGTTTGAGGAGCCTTATGGGACTGCTGCGAGGATGTTGGTTAAGCGGAGGACTTACTGTTTGGAGATGAACTCATTCTGAACGTAGACTTGAAGTGGTTGGGGAGTTTCTTGGATTGATTACTGAGGTAATTTCTTATCCTAAGTATTTGGTTATGGATGAAATTTGCAAGATTTAGTGCTATAAGATTAAATAAGTTTATCCTGCTTATTTGTAGGATTTAGTGCTATAAGGTTAAAGAAGTTTGTCCTGCTTACTACAATTTTTTATGGGGCAATATGAGCTCTGGATCTGCCTGTCATTTGTGTAATGTCCATTTAGAGATATAAGAATTTCTTTGTCTGTTTGATCTCTCTATCTTTACACACACTCACACACATCATCAACAACAATAACAACTATGCCTCAGTCCAAACACACACACATACACATATACATATACATTGATAGTCGTTTCTTTCATACCCATTTTTGTAGAATCTAGGAATTGAAAGTCGTTATTATGGTGACTACCAATTTTAAACTTTACCTTATCAAAAAAAAAAGTCGTCATTATGGTGACTACCAATTTTCAAATCCTTGGGAGTTTCTCTCGATTGATTTTTAAAATATACTGCTATAATCACAGATGGGTTTTTCTTGGCGATTCTTGGTCAATTCTGAAGACTTTGTTAATATGCGCTATTTTTTAAAAAGCTGGTCATTTCAACAAAATGTGGCCTCTTTATCTTCACTTCTTTTATTTAGATCCTCATACGAAAAGGTGCTGGGGTTGGCACATCTCCTAATTTCTAATCCAAGCTGAACTTGCATTTTATGCTTGCTTTATTTCCTCTACGTAGATGTATATAATGGTACCGGTCTTCATTATCCTCTGGAGATCACGTAAATATGTTGAGTAGCTAACATGTCAAATTTATTAATTCTCCTTTTTCTTGACGGAAGGTGGTGTGTATTGATACAATTAATCTTTTTGTACCGGAAATGCTTATATTCATCGTTCAATGTTGCAGTCTGCTAATCCATGATGATTTTTGATGATAATGTAGCTTTTTAATGCCTATCTTCATTATTCAATGATACAATCTGCTGATCCTTGACTGGGTGATAATTAGTATGTTTTGCAAGATCATTCACTACCAGAAGGTGGAATAAAATATGTATCACCTATCAGAAAAGGGTGGAATAAAGTATTGTCATTACCATATTCAACTAACAAACAATTTAGTGTACGCTTATTCTTGATCTGCTGTTTTTTGTGCGTTTATGAAGCAGCTTGTTCTTTTGGCTTTCATCTATTTATTCACATGATTTGCCTCAGAATTCATTAGAAGTTTATATATTTCATTGTCACTTCAGGGAAAACTACGGTTCTAAGAAAGGTGGATTAACTCATGCTGGGAAGCATTGGAAAAATAAAATTTTGTTTTAAGCTAGTTCACTCTGAGTTTGTTTAATCAAGCGAGTCTTTGCTGCTAGAGATGACATGCCAGTTGCTCGCCAAACTATGAACTTAAAATCAGCCCCGTCTTATGCGCGATGATAGGCATCTGATTATGTTTTAGTTTTGGGCATATGCTTCTAAGAAAGCACAAAGTGCTTCCGGTTCATGTTACAAGAGCTATGTACCTTTTAACTTTATAGTCGTATACATTTGATAGTTACCTCTTTCTGTAAATATTGTAGGCATGGATATTATATGACATGTTATGTACCTTTTAAGGTTCATGGAGCAATGAAATGTACGTTTTGCTGCATTTGTTGCTGGTTGACTCGCTTATTGCTATTGGTGTTATGTGAAATGTTACATTATCCTGATCATGAATTTTATGTTTTAAACCAGTGGAGCTATCACTCAATTTTATGATGTCTTGTGCACCCTGCAATTTTGTGCAGTAGATTGCCCTTGTCAAACTTATGATAGGACGTATATAGTAAACAGTGCCACTCCTTATGATATGATATATGTACCCATCCCTCTTGAGGACCACAGATTCAAATTTTCCTTCAGTAGACATGGAGTTCTAGATTTGGAACTGTGGTCCTCAGAGGGATGACTACATGCTTATAATTGAGAAATTTGACTTATATTTAGACTGGTTTGCCTGACATTTGTGACTAGTTAGCTACTGGGATTCTTGGTCTTTGGGTAACTTTTCTCTCCTTTTTGAGTTGCTGTAGTTACACCCTTCTCTTAGTGGTAAGAGTGCAGTGTGTGATGTGTGAACTCGCACATCACGAGTTCATATCCTATCTGCTATTTAACTGGAGAAGTGTAGGAGGACAAACCCATTATCCGCTGAAGTTTTGAACGTAGTATCTGAGATCTAAAAGGGCAGCCCGATGCACTACGCATCGCCGCACCCTTAGGGGTGTGATGTAGAGAGCCTACTCTAGTACAAGCATTAGTGATTGTTTTCACGGTTCGAACCCGTAGCCTATAGGTCGGAGACCTGAGATAATCTTGATCATAAAAACTGTAATGGTTTTGATTCCAACTTCCCACTTTGCCAATTTTGAGAAAAGGGAAAACCAATTTGCTCTAGTCATTACTTAGTTCAACTAACACTCCAGCCTGAATTGAACAAACCAGTCACTTGCGAGTTGCCAATAATGTGACATGATAGAAACACATGCCAAATTAGTAGGAATGTATAGGGACAAATCATGTTGAAAGTCAGATGATATGTTTGTTAGTTCGTTAGTTCTTCACATGTTGAAGTTTATGAAATATTGCATGGTCGTCCAAGTGACAAATTGTTTTTCCTCAAGCAGAAATCACTAATAACACTATGTTTGGATCAAGAAAATCTTACTTTTATCATTTCATCTTTTCTGGTGCTTTCTTCCATACCTCCAATATGGGGTGCTTTCTTCCATACCTCCAATATCAAGATGGTTATAAAACCTTACATAAACATATCCGGTATCTAATGTATAAATTTCATTGTATCAGCGCATACAGTCGCGCAACTTGTATCAACTGTATTCATTCGCGCATATGGTTGTATCAATGAATACAATTTTGATGGAAAAAAATGTATCAACTGTATTTGTTCGCGCATAATAGTTGTATCAATAAATACAGTTGTGCTTAATGGTTGTATCAATGAAGACGGCCATTCAGATATTCAACACACCAAACAGAAGCATGAAAATACCAGAACGCACAAAGAAGAAGGTGTAAAACGACAGTAACCAGGGACAATAGCGGTAAGTTTGAATGTATGAGTGTGTTTTTACTTTCTGGTGATGGATTATCAAAATCAGATGCTACGAAATCTAGCTCGTGAATTGTTAATCATCCACTGGGAAAGAGATGAGGAAGGGGAGAGAGATTAAAAATTCCCGTAGAGAGGATATTTACTATAAAACCTAATCTACTATAATTATTTTTAAGTGTATTTTATAATTACATCATGTAAATTTTCCTTCTAGTTATTGATCTTTTATGTTTCGTTGTTTAAACTTGACTCGAGACCAATACTCAAACTCACACCAATAAGCAATCAGAAATTTATGTGAGGATGCATAAATCCATTGGAGAAAAAATTACTCGCACCTGACTTTTACACCATCTGTGCTTTTACATAGAATTTTATTACTTAACGACAGTTGATTAACACATATTTTTCTCCTTAATTTTATCGCTAACAATGATAAACTAAAATATATAGTATGATGTAAACACCGTGAGGAATTTTTTTAGGCTACGGAACTAGGGGTACAAATGTCGGGTTGGTTCGGATTTTCTAATTACCAAACCAAACTAATTATATCGGGTTATTAAATCTAAATACCAAACCAAACCAATAAAAGTCGGATTTTTAAATCTCGAGTTTTTTGGGTTTTCGGGTTATTTCGGATTTTTTATCATAAAGTCTTCATTGCATAAAATATAGAATTTGTACTCCAAATATTTTTATAATCCTAGTAAGACAGAACTATATAATGTGTTTTTTAATAAAATAACATAAATATGAGATGATTCATGGCATTGTACTAAAATATTCAACAATAAAGATGAGAATCGCATAAAATAAATATTATTAATTAGCCATAATAAAAACAAACATAATTTAAAATTACTAATTGCTAAAATAAGTACGACTAATAAGTACTATCATTTACATGACTAAACACTAAAAGAAAAATAAGTTATGCATTTTATCTAAACCATGGAAAAACTCAAAAATAGATATCCAACACTATTTTCATTCATAGTACAATTGAATTGAATGTCTTTTATTATCAATAGTATTGATTTGATTTAGGATTTATTTGAGCTACTAACATTTATGGACTATAAAACTTATTGGAGCATCCAAAAATTATAAGTCCAAACTTGAAATAATACGTTAAAAGATAAAATTATGAAAAAGCTTAAGAAATATTTATAAACTACACTACAATAAATATTTTCATGTATTAAATATATTTAAAACTTCTATACATATAATATCGGGTTGGTTTGGTTTCGGTTTGACTTTTTTTAGTTAAAATCAAATATCGTCGGGTTTTTTTTTCCAACACCAAACCAATCAAACCAAACCATAGTCGGGTTTTTTTTCTCGGTTTGACTCGGATTATCGAATTGATACGATTTATCGGTTTAATTTGTACACCCCTATACGGAACTATGCTCCTTTTTGTACGTTGTAACTGTTTTGTGGCTTTAATTAAAATATTGGTTTTTGCATTTATGGTCATAAATTTTTTGTTTGTACAGATCATATCCCTAAACATGTGGTATGTAAGAGCATGCACGTATATATACACCCTCTTTTTTGACGCACACGTTTTGAATTATTGTTGCCTCAGATTTAATAGGGGGGGAAAATAACGATTTTATGAGGCCAAGATAAACTACGAAATCTCTTAGTATGTCATATCAACTTCAGATTTTTTTAAAAACTAATACTCCCTCCATTTTAATTTATGTGAATCTATTTTTTTTAGTCTGTGTAAAAGAAATGATATATTTCCTGGAAACAATTTACCTTTATGCAATGATTATAGCCACACAAAATATATGTGCATTATTTTACACCACAAGTTCAAAAACCTTCTCTCCTTTCTCAAATTCCGTACTCAGTCAAATGAGTTCAAATAAATTAAAATGGAGGGAGTATTAAAAATTTGTGAGATTCAAAGTACTTGAAATTTTTTCTTAACTTCATTTTGTATGGACAATGTTAAATTAGTTAAAACTTATATTTCTACTCTGATTTTTGTAAATCTTCCTGCACTTTTAAATTCCTTAAGAAAAGAAATGCCAATCTTCAGCCATATGAATCATTAACTTTATTTTGTAACAGAAATTAAATAATTATTTCCGAATATTAATCATTAAGATAACTTAGCCCGTTTTTCCCACTTCCAAATAATTTGATTTAATCATTGAAATAGTACTATCACTTAGCTGTTTCCAGCTAAGGGTTCTAATGTTCTATCACTTCACCAGATTTCTTGGAAATTCCATAGGCTATTATTGATCTTTTAGGCCTCCACTCACATGAGACATTACTCAACATTTCATGTGAATAAAATCTTTTCTGACTTTAGGCCTGCATTGATTATTAGTATTAGGGGTGTACAAATCGAACCGGAAAATCACATCAAATCGAAAAGTCAAACTAAATCGATTAAAAAATTCGACTAGGTTTGATTTGATTTGGTTTGGTATTGAATAAAAAAATCTGAATCAAATCGACATATAAATATATAATTTTAAGACTTTATATAGAATTTTATTTAAAAGATGTCTAGAAATATTTGAGATAATATAATATTTAATAGAATTATAAAGTGCATTCATTTTTATTTAGTTTAAATAATAGATTGTATTACTTCTTATTATGTGTTATTGAAATGCGTCAATCTATTTCTTTGTTCTTTCATATTCATATGTCAAGATTTATTATATGTTTTGAAGTGGTATTTCGATAATCTAAAATTACATATAACATATCATTATTTAGGTATCATATTGATTTTTATGTTTAATTATTAAATTTGGTTAACCCTGAAAGCGTACATCAACCAAAAATTATTGGTAGACGACTAAGAAAATAAACTATTATGTGTTACTAAAAAATTATTCCCCCATAAGAACACTTTACTAAATCATATGTTTGTTATTTGTTTTTAATTTTTAGTAAACATATATTCACTTATCAAAATTTTATCTATAACTTTAATAATGCAAAATTGAAATAATATTCATGTAACAAAAAAATCCCGAAAAATTCAAAAAATCCGATAAAACCGAACCAATCCAAATCGATATAATTAGTTTGGTTTGATTTTGATAAAATCTGAAGCAAGGGTATCCATGTACACCCCTAATTAGTATGATAGACCCTTTGCTATGGTTATTTCTTTCACCAACTTTTTTTTGGGGAAACGGAGAACGGAGGAGGAAATAATCCATATGAGAATCGAATCCTCATCAATAAGGTAAAAATTGAGGTATTCAATCAATTGGACAACTAAGATTCCCTTTTTATCACAAGTTTAGTTTTTTCTTCTAATTTTATCTTTAATTTCAGGTTTTTTTTTTTTTTGCTCGGAGGAGAGGGAATTTTGTTGAGGTGCAATACTACTTTGGGGAGCTACATAAGACTCCATTCAATTTTTAAACGATTATATTTAACTAAATATGACGTTTTACTGCTTTCGCTAATGTATTGCATTCGTGGCATTGAACAAAAGAAATTAAAATTATAATTGGAAGTTCGATAGATGAAACATCACAACAAATTAAGTTTAAAACTTCAAAATAAATTTGAATTCATGAAAACTTAAAAAGTATATGATGTAGAATAATAGTATTAGCGACGGAGTATCAAGCATTTTGGAGCACTCAAAATGAAAGTGAAACATAAATTGGGACAAAGGGAATATTAAGGTTAGAAAAACTTTCTATAGGATAAAATAAAAGGTTATCACAATGTTTAGGATAATATTCAGAGGCGGAGCCAAAATTTAAAGGTTATGAGTCCTGATCTTATCACTGAACCCTAGCTTATTGTAGTTACTGGATTCACAATTAAATATTTTTACATATTTAATGAATTTTCTAATACAAATACAAGGTTTAAGCAAAAGCTACTGAGTTCGTCCGAACCCGTAGCTACTACACTACCTCCGCCCCTAATAATATTGGAAATTATTTATAGCTTTCTTGTAGTTAAGTTCAAGATAATATAAACCCTATCAGTTATCCAAAATCTTGTTGAAACATCTGTTACCAAAACCATGGAAAAATCATAGAAAATAATTGAGGGAATAAAGTACAGTTCACCTGGAGGAATATACAAACAACTTTTGATACCACGGCTAAAAAAGATACGCTACTAATAGAAGTTGCTAGAGAAATAATGAGTAAAATAGTCCCCCACAAGTGTTTGACACACTTCCATTTGTATATGCAATCAATAATACAAGGGAAAAATAACATAGGAATTCAAAAGAATGAATTAAGTTGTGAAGGCAATTTCAAGGAAATAATACTTGGGTACGATGGGTATGCACATATATATTGTTTTTAATATTAAACAGTCACCATTGATCATTGATGTGCAAAAAGTTACATATTGAGTTTGGCTGGTATGCACATAGTAAAAAATGGACTTTTGGCCTAACTCAAAAACCTAGCTCGTGAGGTGAGATGAGACCAAGAAATCCAAATCCCATCACTCCGGGACTCAACACCCCCTTCCCCCCTCCCCCAGCACGCCCACAGTGCAAAATGGAGCGTGAACAACATAAATAAGGATCTAACATCGGTAACAATAAATTGGGATAGGCCTGGCGCTGATACCATGATAAATGGATTTTGGGCCTAACTCAAACCCAAAAGTTAACTCATGAGATGAGGATTGCCCAAGACCATATAAGGAGATCAAGAAACTCAAATCCCACTTTTGATTTTCAGAGTAATATGTAATTGAAAAAAAACAAAGAGGCTTAGGTTTTGTTTTTAAGATTCTTAGCCAGCGTTTGGCCATAGATTCCCAAATTTATTTTGAAAAATTTGATTTGGGTGAAGTTTGATTTGAAGATAAAAATGTATTTGGACATCAGTTTTCAAAATATATTTCACTTTTTTTTTTGAAAAAATATGAAACGTGACTTATACCCACAAGTTCTAAAAACTATCACAAATACCCAATAGTACCTTCATCAATAATATTCATTATCATTATCACAAACCATAGTCCTGAACATAAATAAATTTGGTACAAAATTATCATTTTTATAATGAACTACATAATACACTATCAGATGACCGAGAAGACGAAGTAACATTGTTACAAAATAATAAACGGTGGACTCTTTTATAAAATACAAAAGTTTGGAGCAATTTTTAAAAAACGTAATAGTAAAATTTTGGGCCAAAACCAGCTCTATTTGTCAAAATAAGAATAAAATTTATGAACAAACATGTATTTGCCAAAACGGATACTAAAGTTTCCATTGATCTCTCTGGAATTGACTTACCCAAGGACGAATACTTATCCGAGAGAGGGCGATAGACCAGGGGCTACTTAATTTGGCCAAGCGTTGAATATGCTCGTTCTTTTATAAGTTGATGAACGATGATGTATCTATGCCTCAAGTCGTCTGTCCTTGCCCTTGAAAATATCTCAGGATGTCGATCCAGTTTGACACAATACAAACTAATTTACGTTCTTATCTCTAAATATAAGTAAGGTCTATTAATAGTTGGTCAGTCCCCACAGAGCTTCTCAGTTTTTTATGCTTGCGTCTAACTTTTTGAGTTTCCTAAATGTTGTATCTATTTTTCTTCTTCCCTTAATCTGTAGTAATTAATTGGTGTGCTTTTTACGTCTTTAGGGTACGCTCGTTGCGCGTGTATCCTGTCTTAATGAGCACAAGTTTTTAAGAAATTATGTTTGGGTTATTTGTGATGACCCAATATTTCATCTTTAATTTTAAACATTCATTTCTGTGTTATGAGACCTCGAATAGCACCTTTCAGCATTCCTCGACTTGCGCGCACAATCCGTAATTTTTTTCAAAAAATTTTTATGTGAAAAATTGATTAAAATGTGAAATGGACCTTCAAAACTTATTTGAGTTGAATTCGGTCAACGTTTTAAGCAAACGGATCCGGATTAGTATTTTGACAGTTTCGGTATGTCCGTATCGCGCCATTTAACGGAAACTAGAAATCTAAAGGCTAAAGATTTCCAAAGCTTGACCGTGAATTTGACTTTATCGATATCAGACTCGGATTGAGATTTTCGAGAGTTGGAATAGCTCCATTATGTCATTTATGATTTGTGCGCCAAATTTGAAATCATTCCGGATTCATTTAATACGTTTCGGCACATGTTTTGTAAAGTGAAAAGTTTGAAACTCATAAGTTCGAATCGAGCTGTGAATTGTAATTTCGACGTCATTTGACGTGATTTGAGACCCCGAGTAAGTCCGTATTATGTTACGGGATTTGTTGGAATATTCGGACAAGGTCCCGAGAGGCTTAGGCGAGTTTCAGACGAGTTTCAGACTATTTTTGCTCAAGAACACAGGTCTGGTTCTGGTGCATCACACCTATGCAATTTTGGCCGCAGGTGCGTGATCGCTTCTGCAGAGGCAGTGTCGCTTCTGCGGCTTTGAGGCCAGGGGAGAAGCATCGCTTATGCGAAGCTTGGGATGCATGTGCGATGCCCGCTTCTGCGGTGCCATGATCGTAGATGCGACCTTTCTCGCTTTTGCGGCTTCCTTCGCGCTTTTACGCAGTCGCTTCTGCGACGTGAAGGTCCGCAGATGCGGTCCTCTACTAGGCAGCCCTGTTCCGCAAATGCGAGCTCGTAGATGCGAGTCCACAGAAGCGAAAATGCTGGACAGAATACATAAAAATCGGGTGTTAGCCATCTTTGCTCATTTTTGAGTTATGATTCTCGTATTTGGGCAATTTTAAAGGGGGGTTTTCACGACTTCGACTTGGGTAAGTGTTCTATATCCGAAAGTGATTATATTTCATAAATCCATGTTTGTATTCATCATTTATTTCGGATTTAGATGGAAGAAATTAGATTTTTTTGTAAAACTTTCCAAAAACGAAAATTTAGGATTTGAAAGACAATCCGATGTTAGAATTTGATAATTTTAGTATGACTGAACTCGTATCGGAACGGGTGTCCGAATTCCGTAATTTTTCGTCGGGTTCTGAAAAGTGGGACCCACGTATATTTTTGGTTGACTTTTTCGAAAATGACTTAAATTAAGTCTCTTTCGAATTATGAATAATTTCTAAAGCTCCAATTGAATTGTTGGCCAATAATTTGATAGGTTTGATTGGTTTGGAAACTAATTCGAAAGGAAAAGTTGTGGTCGAGTGATCACTTGAAATTTGCTAAACGAGGTAAGTGTCGTGGTTAACCTTGACTTGAGAGAATAGAACCCTTGAATTATTTGTTACGTGAATTTCATGTATAACGACGTATAGGCGAGGTGACGAGTGCCTATACGTCGTCAAATTGATTGTTTGCATATTTATCTGAAAATTATAAATTATTTTAAATCATGAATTAATTATTATAATAATTATTTCTCTCATATTCCTTGTCCAATATTATGTCTTAAATTCATGCTATAATTGCTACATGCTTATTTGACTTATGTGTCTTAATTGCTACTTGACATTTAACATATTAAATATTCAATTGCCTATTTTCTCCCTGATTTCCACCATTAATTGCTCCTTGTCATTATTTATTTCCTAAATAAATCATAATTATTGTTTGTTTTATTGCCTAATAATTTTTTATTAAATGTGCTACTTATTGGAGTAGTTTTATTATTATTATTATTATTATTATTATTATTATTATTATTATTATTATTATTATTATTATTATTATTATTATTATTATTATTATTATTATTATTATTATTATTATTATTATTATTATTATTATTATTATTATTATTATTATTATTATTATTATTATTATTATTATTATTATTATTATTATTATTATTATTATTATTATTATTATTATTATTATTATTATTATTATTATTATTATTATTATTATTATTATTATTATTATTATTATTATTATTATTATTATTATTATTATTATTATTATTATTATTATTATTATTATTATTATTATTATTATTATTATTATTATTATTATTATTATTATTATTATTATTATTATTATTATTATTATTATTATTATTATTATTATTATTATTATTATTATTATTATTATTATTATTATTATTATTATTATTATTATTATTATTATTATTATTATTATTATTATTATTATTATTATTATTATTATTATTATTATTATTATTATTATTATTGCGTACAGGTTAATGTAAGCGACCTGCCTTAGCCTCGTCACTACTTCGTCGAGGTTAGGCTCGGCACTTACAGAGTACATGGGGTCGGTTGTACTCATACTACACTCTACACTTCTTGTGCAGATACCGGAGTTGGTCCCAACGGCGTACTGTAGATTTTACTCGGATTCAGCTATCAGAGGAGACTTGAGGTATAGCTGCACGACGTTCGCAGCTCTGAAGTCCCCTTCTACTGTATCTTAGTTGTTTGCTTCCTTTTAGACATCTTTATTTTTATTCAGACTCTTGTTTGTATTATTCTAGAAGCTCGTGCACTTGTGACTCCAGTTCTGGGATGATATTTAGATATCGTTATTATTTTGATTTGTTCATTTGAATTCAGATATTATTCTGATTGTTGGTTACTTTACTATTTAATTAAGAGAATTTGTTAAAAATGGTTAAAATTATTCTAACATTGGCTTGCCTAGCAAGTGAAATGTTAGACGCCATCACGGTCCTGAAGGTGAGAATTTCGGGTCGTGACAAGTTGGTATCAGAGAACTAGGTTACCTAGGTCTCACGAGTCACGAGCAAGCTTAGTAGAATCTGAATGATCGGTACGAAGATGTTTGTACTTATCTTTAGGAACAATATCACTTCTTTCTTATTCCTCACTTCTTTCTTATTTTGTCGAGCGATTTTATTCTATCATCGATGGTTGAACTATTTTATTCTTGTTCTCTGGCAGATGGCGAGAACACATACTACATCTCACCGGAAAGGAGCTAGATCCCCTGGTGGAAACTATAAGCAGTGGTAGAGGCCGAGGTCGGGCCAGAGGTCGAGGTAGAGGCAGAGGTAGAGCTCAGTCTAGAGATCGAGCAACAACACCTATTGTAGAACCTCAGGTGGATTTGGAAGCGGAGGTTCCAGCTCAGACAGTACCTGTTGGACCTTTCCAGGTCCCGGAAGGATTCATAGTTACTCTAGTACTTCAGGATGCTCTAGTCCGTTTGGTGAGCCTAATGGAGGGTGTGGCCCAGAATGGTACATTTCCAGTGGCACCAGCCGTCTCACAGGCTAGGGAGGAGCACAAACTCCCACTACTCCTGCTCTAGAGTAGATAGCTCCCCAGTATCAGGCTCCAGCAATCCCGCCAGTTAGGGTAGTTCAGCCAGTTATTGCGGCATAGGCCGATGATAGGCCCGCCATGTCTTCTAAGGCCTTATTAAGATTGGACAAGTTTACTAAGCTCTTTCCAGTTCATTTCAGTGGTACACCTTCTAAGCACCCACAAGATTATCTTGACCGCTGCCATGAGGTGCTACGGAACATGGGAATAGTTGAAAACAACGGGGTCGATTTTGCTGTGTTTCAGATGACTCGTTCAGCCAAGAGGTGGTGGAGAGATTATGTACTTGCTAGACTAGCGAATTCGCCTGCACTTACCTCAGAGCAGCTCTCACAGCTATTTATGTAGAAGTTTATTCTTATTACACTGAGAGAGGAATACCGCAGGCAGTTTGAGCGCCTCCACTAGGGTAGTATGACTGTTACCCAGTATGAGACCCGATTTGTGGACTTAACACGTGATGACATTGTCTTTCTTCCTACTGAAAAGGAGAGAGTGAGGAGATTCATTGATGAACTCACTTATACTATCAGGCTTCAGATGGCCAAGGAGACAGGGAGAGGCATTTCCTTCCAGACAACTATGAATATTGCTAGGCGGATCGAGTTAGTTCGTGCTCAGGAGAGAGAGCCATTGTCAGATAAGAGCCCCCGTCATTCTGGTAATTTCAGAGGCACCTCATCTGGAGGTAGGGGTACTTATGGTAGGGGTCATCCTCCCGAGCCATTTTATTCAGCACTTCAGACATCTCACGGTGCTTTAGGGAGTCATGGTCCTATTATGCCTTACTATGGGCAGCCAACAGTTAGTGCGCATCCATCTCTTATCAGTGCACCACCACCCCAGAGTCACTACATCGGTTATTCGGCCCGTTCGGGTCAGCTTCAGTAGCCACGACAGCAAGATGGGTGTTATAAGTGTGGGAACATTGGTCACATAATGAGGTATTGCCCTAGGTTGTTGAGCAACAGATCTCACCAGGATTCTCGTGCCATCATACCGGCACCGGTTGCTCCATCGCCAGCCCAGCCAGCTAAGGGCATGGGTTAGACAGCTAGAGGTGGAGGTCAGGTCGTTAGAGGTGGAGGCCAGCCAGTTATAGGTCATCCTAGAGGTGGAGGCCAGCCAGTTAGAGGTCATCCTAGAGGTGGAGGCCAGCTAGTTATAGGTCGCCCTAGAGAAGTAACTCCTAGTGGTGGGGCCCAGCCCCGATTTTATGCTTTTCCAGCTAGGCTTGAGGACGAGTCATCCGATGTCGTGATCACATGTATTGTTCCAGTTTGTCATAGAGATGCTTCAGTTCTATTTGATCCGGGATCTACTTATTCCTATGTTTCCTCATACTTTGCTTCATATTTGGTTGTGCCTCGTGATTTTTGAGTGCTTCTGTGCACGTGTCCACGCCGGTGGGGGATTCTATCATTGTAGATCATGTCTATCGTTCGTGTGTGATCACTATTGGGAGTCTTGAGACTAACGTGGATCTTCTACTTCTGGATATGGTGGATTTTGATATCATATTGGGTATGGATTGGTTGTCACCCTATCATGCTGTATTGGACTGTCATGCCAAAACGGTGACCTTAGCCATGCCGAAGTTACCTCGAATAGAGTGGAAATAGACTTTTGGCCATTCCACCAGCAAGGTTATCTCTTACGTGAAAGCTCGGCGTATGGTCGAGACGGGGTGTCTAGATTATTTGGCTTATATTCGTGATCCCAGTGCGTATGTTACTTCTATGGATTCAGTCCCAGTTGTCCGTGAGTTTCCATATGTATTTACTGCAGATTTGCCGGGGATGCGACCCGACAGGGATATTGATTTATGTATTGATTTGGCTCTGGGCACCCAACCCATTTCTATTCCACCATACCGTATGGCCCTGCCGGAGCTAAAGGAATTGAAGGAACAATTACAATACTTACTTGACCAAGGATTCATTAGAGCTAGCGTCTCACCCTGGGGTGCACCAGTGTTATTTATAAAGAAGAAAGATGGTTCAATGCGGATTTGTATATATTATCGGCAGTTGAACAAGGCTACTATCAGGAACAAGTATCCATTGCCAAGAATTAATGACTTATTCGATCAGCTTCAGGGTGCCAAGGTGTTTTCAAAGATCGATTTGAGGTATGGTTACCACCAGTTGAAGATTAAGGCATCCGATGTCCCTAAGATAGCTTTTCGAACTCGGTATAGGCATTACGAATTCCTAGTGATGTCATTTGGGCTGATAAATGCCCAACAACATTTATGGATTTGATGAACCGAGTATTCAAGCCCTATTTGGATTCGTTTGTGGTGGTATTCATTGATGATATCTTGATTTACTCTAGCAGTTGAGAGGAGCATGAGCAGCATCTTCGGATTGTACTTCAGACTTTGAAAAATAATCAGTTAAATGCTAAATTCTCAAAATATGAATTTTGGTTAGGCTCAGTTGCTTTTTTGGGGCATGTTGTATCGGCAGAAGGCATAAAAGTTGATCCTAAAAAGATTGAGGCAGTTCAGAATTGGCCTAGACCTATTTTAGCTATAGAGATTCGGAGTTTCCTGGGTTTGGCAGGTTATTATCGCCAGTTTGTGAAGGGATGTTCGTCCATAGCATCCTCACTAATCAAATTGACCCAGAAGGGTGCCCCATTCAGATGGTTAGACGAGTGTGAGTTGAGCTTTCAGAAGCTCAAGACTGTTTTGACTACGGCGCTAATGTTGGTATTACCCAAAGGTTCAGGATCTTATACGGTGTATTGTGATACATCTCGAATTGGGCTTGGTCAAGTATTAATGCAAGATGGAAGAGTGATTGCATATGCGTCGCGGCAGTTGAAAGTTCATGAGAAAAATTACCCTGTTCATGACTTAGAATTGGCAGACATTGTTCATGCGTTGAAGATTTGGAGGCATTACCTTTACGGTGTCTCGTGTGAGGTATTCACTGATCATCGTAGTCTACAGTACCTGTTCAAACAAAAAGATCTCAATTTGAGGCAGAGAAGATGGTTGGAGCTATTGAAAGACTATGATATCACTATTTGGTATCACCCTGGAAAGGCCAATGTGGTGGCCGATGCTTTGAGTAGAAAGGCTGTGAGTATGGGCAGCCTTGCGTATATTCCGGTTGGTGAGAGGTCGCTAGCTGCAGATGTTCAGACTTTGGCCAATCAGTTCGTGAGGTTAGATGTTTCAGAGTCTAGTCTAATTCTAGCTTGCATAGTCGCTCGGTCTTCCTTGTATGAGCATATCAGAGAGCGACAATATGAAGATCCTTATTTACTTGTCCTTAAGGACACAGTGCGGCACGGTGGTGCCAAGCAGGTTGTTGTGGGAGATGATGAAGTTTTGCGGATGCAGGGTCGTATATGTGTTCCTAATGTGGATGGGCTTCGTGAATTAATTCTTGATGAGGCCCACAGTTCCCGGTATTCTATTCATCCGGGTGCCGCCAAAATGTATCAAGATTTGCGGCAACATTATTGGTGGAGGAGAATGAAAAAGGATATAATTGCATATGTAGCTCGGTGTATGAATTGTTAGCAAGTCAAGTACGAGCATCAGAGACCTGGTGGTTTGCTTTAGAAGTTAGAAATTCCAGAGTGGAAGTGGGAGAGTATCACTATGGATTTTGTTGTTGGAATCCCACGGACTCCGAGGAAGTTCGATACAGTATGGGTCATTATGGACAGGTTGACCAAGTCACATTCCAGTGGCAGTTACCTATTCTTCAGAGCGGTTAGCTGACATTTACATCCGCGAAATTGTCCGCCTTCACGGTGTGCCCGTGTCTATTATTTCAGATCGAGGTAAGCAGTTCACCTCGCACTTCTGGAGGGCTGTACAGCATGAGTTAGGCACGCGGGTTGAGTTGAGTACATCATTTCATCCACAAACAGACGGACACTCAGAGCATACTATTCAGATATTAGAAGATATGCTTCGCGCTTGTGTTATAGACTTTGGAGGTTCTTGGGATCAGTTCTTGCCACTTGTGGAGTTTGCCTATAATAACAACTACCAGTAAAGCATTCAGATGGCTCCGTATGAAGCATTATATGGGAGATGATGTCGTTCGCCAGTTGGCTGGTTTGAACCGGGAGAGGCTCGGTTGTTGGGTACCGATTTGGTACAGGATGCCCCGGATAAGGTCAAAATTATTCAGGATCGACTTCGCATAGCTCAGTCTAGGCAAAAGAGTTATGCCAACCGTAAAGTTCATGACATTGCATTCATGGCAGGAGAAAGAGTATTGCTCCGAGTTTCATTTATAAAAGGTGTAATGAGATTCGGAAAGAAGGGCAAGTTGATCCCTAGGTACATCGGACCCTTTGAAATTCTTGAAAGGGTGGGTGAAGTAGCCTACATACTTGCACTACCACCTAGTTTATCAGCAGTTCATCCGGTGTTCCATGTATCTATGCTCCGTAAATACCATGGTGATCCGTCCCATGTATTAGATTTCAGCTCAGTCCAATTGGACAAAGATTTGACTTATGAAGAGGAGCCAGTAGCTATTCTAGACCGACAGGTCCGACAGTTGAGGTCTAAGAGTTATCCTTCAGTTCGGGTGCAATGGAGAGGTCAGTCGATTGAGGCAGCTACCTGGGAGTCTGAGTCAGACATGCGGAGTAGATATCCCCACCTTTTCACTAGCTCGGGTATTTTTCTAATTCCGTTTGAGGACGAACGTTTGTTTTAGAGGTGGAGAATGTGAAGATCCCATATGTCATATTTAATTTTAAACATTCATTTCTATGTTCTGAGACCTCAAATAACACCTTTCAACATTCCTCGACTTACGTGCACAGTCCGTAAATGTTTTCGAAAAGTTTTTATGTGATAAATTGATAAAAATGTGAAATGGAGCTTCAAAACTCATTTGAGTTGACTTCGGTCAACGTTTTGAGCAAACGGACCCAGATCAGTATTTTGACAGTTCCGGTAGGTACGTATCATGATTTGGGACTTGGGCATATGCCCGTAATCGAATTCAGAGGTCCCTAGCTCAAATTATCGCCATATAACGAAAACTAGAAATCTAAAGGCTAAAAATTTCTAATGTTTGACCGTGAATTTGACTTTATCGATATCGGAGTCGGGTTGAGATTTTTGAGAGTTGGAATAGCTCCGTTATGTCATTTATGACTTGTGCTCCAAATTTGAAATCATTCCGGATTCATTTAATACGTTTCGGCACAGGTTTTGTAAAGTGAAAAGTTTGAAACTCATAAGTCCGAATTGAGATGTGAATTGTAATTTCGATGTTATTTGACGCGATTTGAGACCCAGAGTAAGTCCGTATTATGTTACGGGACTTGTTGGAAGATCCAGACGAGGTCCCGAGAGGCTCAGGTGAGGTTCGGACGAGTTACAGACCATTTTTGTTCAAGAACACAGGTGTGATTCTGGTGCGTCGCACCTGCGCAATTTTGGCCGCAGGTGCGTGATCGCTTATGTGACTTTGAGGCAGGGGAGAAGCTTCGCTTCGGCGAAGCTTGGGATGCAGGTGCGATGCCTGCTTCTGCGGCTTCCTTCGCATTTCTGCACAGTCGCTTCTGCGACGTGAAGGTCCGCAAATGCGGTCCTCTGCTAAGCAGCCATGTTCCACAAATGCGAGCTCGCAGATGTGGAAATGTAGTACGCAGATGCGAAAATGCTAGACATAATACATAAAAATTCGATGTTAGCCATTTTTGCTCGTTTTTGAGTTTTGAGTCTCCGATTTGGGCGATTCTAAAGGGGGGTTTTCACGACTTCGACTTGGGTAAGTGTTCTATATCCGAAAGTGATTATATTTCATAAATACATGTTTGTATTTATCGTTTATTTCGTATTTAGATGGAAGATATTAGAATTTTTTTTGTAAAACTTTCCAAAAAATAATTTAGGAATTTGAAAGACAATCCGATGTCAAAATTTGATAATTTTAGTATGGTTGAACTCGTATCGGAATGGGTGTCTGGATTCCGTAATATTTCGTCGGGTTCTGAAAAGTAGGCCCAACATTTACTTTTGGTTGACTTTTCCGAAAATGACTTAAATTAAGTCTCTTTCGAATTATGAATAATTTCTAAAGCTCCAATTGAATTATTGGCCAATAATTTGATAGGTTTGGAGACTAATTCGAAAGAAAAAGTTGTGGTCGAGTGATCACTTGAAATTTGCGAAACGAGGTAAGTGTCGTGGTTAACCTTTACTTGAGAGAATAGAACCCTTGAATTATTTGTTACGTGAATTTCATGTGTAACGACGTATATGCGAGGTGACGAGTGCATATACGGCGTCAAATTGATTGTTTGCTTATTTATCTGAAAATTATAAATTATTTTAAATCATGAATTAATTATTATAATAATTATTTCTCTCATATTCCTTGTCCAATATCATGTCTTGAATTCATGCTATAATTGCTACATGACATTTAGCATATTAAATATTAAATTGCCTATTTTCTCCCTGATTTCCACCATTAATTGCTACTTGTCATTATTTATTTTCTAAATAAATCATAATTATTGTATGCTTTGTTGCCTAATAATTTCTTATTAAATGTGCTACTTATTGGAGTAGTTTTACATTTAAGTGTTGTTAAATTATATTGTTGGAGCGGGTTTGCACGCCGCAACAGATTATATTTTAAGTTTATATTGTTGGAGCGGGTTGCACGCCGCAACAAAATTTAATTGGAAGAATATATTATTGGATCGGGTTGCACGCCGCAACGAATTTTATTCTAAGTTTATATTGTTGGAGCGGGTTGCACGCCGCAACAGAATGATAAAAGAAATAATTGGTTATGACTACTGAATTGACTTCAATCATTGATACGATTTACTTGTCTCACCTCTATTCCTGTTATTATTATTATTATTGCGTACAGGTTAATGTAAGCGACTTGCCTTAGTGTGTTGACCCAAAAGGTCATCTTATGTTTTAGAACTCGAATCTGCGCTCTTAAGCCTTAAAAATCTCATTTTTACCCTCCTCGATTTGTGTGCTTAGTCCGGACAGGTTTCCGAAAAGCTTTTATGTTGAAAATTGATGAAAATAAGAATTTTTGCCTTAAAAGTTGATTTTAGTTGACTTCGGTCAATATTTTTGGTAAACAGGCTCGGATCTATGCTTTGACGGTCCCGGTAAGTCCGTATCGAATTATGGGACCTGGGCGTTTGCCCGGAATCGAATTCGGAGGTCCGTAGCTCAAGTTATGAATTTTTGATGAAAATTAAAAGTCTAAAAATTAATTATTTTTGAAGAATTGATTGATGTTTGGCATTGTTAGTACCGAGTCCATATTTTGGTTCCGGAGCCCTATACATGTTCATTATGATATTTAAGACATGTCTGTGAAATTTGGTGAGAAACGAAGTTGATTTGACGTGATTCGGACGTCCAGTTGAGAAAATAGAAATTTTAAAGTGTTCTTGAGAATTTCATTTGATTTTGTGCTAAATTTAGAGTTCTAGGTGTTATTTTGGCGATTTGATCGCGCGAGCAAGTCCATATGATGTTTTTAAACTTGCGTGCATTTTTGGTTTGGAGCCCCGAGGGCTCGGGTGCCATTCGGGCGATGCGCAAGTTGAGTTCAAACCTCAACAAAGCTGCTGGTGCACCAAATCTGGTGTGCCCGCACCTGCGAGCCTTTGGTCGTAGGTGCGAGCGAAAGCCCCGCAGATGCGACCCAGGTTTGGACTTCGTTTTTCCGCAGATGCGGACCTTTCTCCACAGGAGCGGGACCGCAGAAGCAGAACCCTGTTTGCAGGTGCGGCCCCAGTTGGCCCAACCCTTTTCCGCAGAAGTGCACACCCCGTCCGTACATGCGGATGCGCAGGTGCGACCAAAGCACCGCAGGTGCGAAGGTCGCTGGCAGTGAGCATTTAATTCGGACTCCAGCCATTTTTTTCTTCTCGTTTTCAAAAGGATAGGAGGCCTAGGGCGATTTTTCAAAGACATTTTCTTCCCCAAATCATAGGTAAGGGTTCCTTAACTCGTTTCTTTCAATCTTTTACTTCATTTCACTAGAATTCAACCTAGAAATCTAGAGTTTCATGGTAGAATTAGGGGTTAGGGTAGAAAATAAGAATTTCGAGAATTTGGGGATTTAGACCTCAATTTGAGGTCGGATTCCAAAACTAATTACATATTCGGGCTCGGGGGTGAATGGGTAAATGGATTTTGGTCTGAACCTCGGGTTTTGATCAAGCGGGCCCGGGGTCGATTTTTCTACTTTTTGGAGGAAAATTTGGGAAATTTAATTTATGCAATATAATTGATTCCTTTAGAAATATTTGATATTATTGAGTCATTTTTGAATAGATACGAGTGGTTTGGAGGTGAATTCCAAAGGAAAAGTTATGATTGAGAATTAAGTGGCCTTCGGAGCGAGGTAAGTATTGTGTCTAACCCTGACTTGAGGGAATTAGGAACCTTAGATTATTTGCTAAGTGAAATTCATGTGAGCGGCGTATATGTGAGGTGACGAGTACCTATGCGCCGCCAATTTACCTATTTTTTCATATTTCTCTATTTTTCTGATATTGTCTCATTCCTATGCAAAATTGCTCCGTGTTATACTAGTGTTGTTCAAATTATCGTTCTTATCATGTTTACGGAATTTTCTGGTGATAATTGAGTTTTTATTTCAAAGTTAAGATTAATATTATGGAACCAAATGTTGAAGTAAGGTTTGTACTTGTTATTCTATCTCTCTGTTGTTATTTATGCATTGTATTATGGTAAGGGAGAGTGTTAATGCACGAAGGGTGATGCCGTGCCATATTGTGAGTATTAATGCACGAAGGGTGATGCCGTGCCATATTGTGAGTGTTAATGCACGAAGGGTGATGCCGTGCCATATTGTGAGTGTTAATGCACGAAGGGTGATGCTGTGCCATATTGTGAGTGTTAATGCACGAAGGGTGATGTCGTGCCATGATATGAGAGTAAAAGCACGAAGGGTGATGCCGTGCCGTTTCTATTAATTTTATGGTGAGATTGAGAGTAAAAGCACGAAAGGTGATGCCGTGCATTCTTCTTTACTGTATTCACTATTCCTGTTGATTCATGGTATATTGACTGCTCCGGTAATTATTCTGTTGTAGTTCTTTATCTTGTATTTTCCTCAGTATGTCTCCCCTCCTGACATTTCCTATTTAGTTCTTCATTCCTGTTATTTGCGTATACACTGTTAAATTGTACAGGTTGATTGTAGGTGCCTTGCCTTAGCCTCGTCACTTCGTCGAGGTTAGGCTCGACACTTATCGGTACATGGGGTCGATTGTACTGATGCTGCACTCTGCACTTTCTGTGCAGATTTTGATACCGACTCAGGTTGATCGAGATTTGCTATTGGTCCGCTGTCCGGAGACTCAAGGTAATCTATCGGCGTTCACAGACCTTGAAGTCCCCGTCTATCTTTTTATGTTCTATTGTTTTCTTTCATTCAGACAGTTATATTTCTTTCAGACTATTACTTGTAGTAAGTTCTAGAATGCTCGTGAATTGTGACTCCAGATCCGGGTGGTAGTAGTTAATACAGATTTATGATATTCCGCACTTGTTATATTTTATCGTAGTTAATTATTACTAATTACTGAACGGAAATAAGGAATTGGTAAATGATTCTCTAACGTTGGCTTGCCTAGTAAGTGAAATGTTAGGCGCCATCACGGTCCCATCGGTGAGAAATTTCGGGTCGTGACACTTAGCTTTGTCACTACTTCGTCGAGCTTAGACTTGACACTTACAGAGTACATGGGGTCGGTTGTACTCATACTATACTATGCACTTCTTGTGCAGATACTGGAGTTGGTCCTAGCGGCATACTGTAGATTTTCTCGGATTCAGCTATCAGAGGAGACTTGAGGTATAGCTGCACGATGTTCGCAGCTCTGAAGTCCCCTTCTACTATATCTTAGATGTGTGCTTCCTTTCAGACAACTTTATTTTTATTCATACCCTTGTTTGTATTATTGGTTTGTTCATTTAAATTCAGGTATTATTTCGGTTGTTGGTTTCTTTACTATTTAATTAAAAAAAATTGTTAAAAATGGTTAAAATTATTCTAACGCTGCCTTGCCTAGCAAGTGAAATGTTAGGCGCCATCACGATCCTGAAGATGGGAATTTCAGGTCGTGACATTATTATAAAAGAAAAGTTAAATAAAAAATTATATGTTTTTTAAAATAATGACTATTGATCGTATTTATCTAATTATTCAATAAAGAAAGAAACGTAGCCTACTGAAATGCAGCATTTTCCTATGCCTATTGTCACCACCCATAATCTCATCAGTCGTGATGGCGCCTATCTCAATACTAGGCAAGCCCAAAATCTTAATAAACCACCATATCTTTTAAATTTGAAAAAAATATAATTAAATTCAGCGGAAGAAATCTCACAAATATAAATATAACACTCCCAAAACCCGGTGTCACTGAGTACATGAGCATCTAATATGAATACAATGTCTGACTGATACAAACCACTGTCTGAAAGTATAGAACAGTACAATAACTGAAGGAAAGAGACACAAGGTCAGCGGACGCCAGGCAACTACCCTGATAGTCTCCAACTGGTAACACACTAAGGTCTAACAGCCGCCGTGTCCGGAAGCACCTGGATATGCACACAAGGTGCAGAGTGTAGTATGAGTACAACCAACTCAATAAGTAACAAGACTAACCTCTAGGCTGAAAGTAGTGACGAGCTCCGCAGGTACAATCGAGTATAAATAATGGTACAAAATGTAGGCATGCTTTCAAGTTCAACAGTTAAACTCAGTACAAGTGAAATAGATCAATACTGCATGATATGAAGAATATGACATCCCAGTAGAAAGACCTCATGTAAATACTGGTCACAAATTATTCGGTCACTCGGTACAGTTTATGGCCAATCCAGCCCAGGGGTGTTCCAATGTGTGTGTGTATATATATATATATATATATATATATATATATATATATATATATATATATATATATATATATATATATATACACACACACACACACACACACACACACTCAATACCGTATAAGGCCAATCCAGCCCTGGGGTAATTTATCCCTAAATGTAAATGGTACGGACAAGATCCATGTCCAGGTAAACTCATTACAATACAAATAAGTAAGGCAATTCCATGCCCCGGGAAATCCATCCCGAATATACATAATCATCTACGCTCACTAGGGGTGTGTACAGACTCCGGAGGGGCTCCTTCAGCCCAAGCGTGATATAAAGCCTTTATGGCCTATTGCAAGCGGGCAGTCCTGATCCGTATAATAATAAAACCAATAAGGCCTGCTGCAGGCGGGCAACCCTGATCCATAAAATAGTAAAGCCAATAAGGCCTGCTGCAGGCGGCCAGCCCCGATCCAGAACAATAATAATGTATAAAGCCATTCTGGCCTACTGCAGGCGGGCAACCCCGATCTATTTAATAATAATATATATAAAGCCAATATGGCCTACTGCGGCACGCAACTCGATCCCATAAATATCCTCACAATGGACAATTATTACTGAGTATGAAATATATATTTTTGAACAAGTAATTCAACAGCAACACAACCCCATGGGTCCCAAAATATTGGCACGTAGCCTAAACATGATCTTTAATAGGAGCCTCAGCTCAATTTCTCTAACACGTAGAGAATGTTCAGGTAATAACATGATTCATAAATCTTACAACTGCACAGGATTTATTCAAGACACAATTTATATGGTGCACGTCCACATGTTCGTCACCTATCGTGAGTGTCACCTCCAAATAATTTATATCATACCAAATTCGGGGATTCATACCCTCAGAACCAAGTTTAGAAGTGTTACTTACCTTAAACCGTGTAATTCTTTACTCTAGTATGCCTTTGCCTCGTGAATTGGCCTCCAAACGCCTCAAATCTAGCCATAAATAATTCGATTCAGTCAATAAAATTTATTGAAATTAATTCCATATGAAAATGCTAATTTTCCATAAAAATCCAAAATTACACTCCAAAAATCGCTTGTGGGGCCTACGTCTCGAAATTCGACGAAACTCACAAAATCTAATAACCCATCCAATTACGAGTCCAACCATACCAGTTTCTCAAATCCGACTCCGAATCGACACTGAAATCTCATTAATTCGTTTCTATGAGATTTCTAAAATTTTCCCAAATTTCAATCTCAAAGCGCTAATTAAATGGTGAAAATAAATGATGGATTCGGGTAATCTAACCATAATTGAGTTATGAACACTTACCCCGATATTTTCTCTGAAAATCTTCTAAAAATCGACTCTCCCCAAGCTTCAATTTGACAAAAATGGAAAATGAGACGAAGTCCCCTACTTTATAACTTACAGTTCTGTCCAGGCCCTCAGCCTTCGGTCCTCGGCCCTCGATCCTCGGTCTTTAAGACCTTGATTTTTCATGGCCTCGTTTTTTTATAGCCTCGGTTTTTTTTCCAGCAGCTGTTTAAGTCCAAATTTTAATCCGTTAACCATCCGAAACCTCCCGGACACAAACCATATATGAATTTCAATCATAAAACACTGAAAAGAGGTCATCTTGACCCGATATTAACCATAGTCAAACTCTCAAATTTCTTAACCTTACTAGTCTTTCAACCAATGATCCACAAAAAATACACCCAAGCCCCTCGGGACCCGTCAAATTATACCAACAAGTCCTATAACATTATACAGACTTAGTCAAAAACCTCAAATCATATCAAACAACACTAAAATCATGAATCATACCCCGATTCAAGCTTAAGGAACTTAAGAATTTCCAACTTCTACATTCGATGCCGAAACCTATCAAATCAATTCCAATTGACCTCAAATTTTGCACACAAGTCATAAATGACATAACAAAGCTATGAAAATTTTTAGAACTAGATTCCGAACCCGATATCAAAAAGTCAACCCTCCGGTCAAACTTCCCAAAAATTCAACTTTCGCCATTTTAAGCCTAATTCCATTACGAATGTTGCGTTCCTTTTTCTCGTGAAATCAGGTTTTGACATGTGACGACTCTTTTAAGGAAGGGTGTTAAAAGAGAGAGTCGCTACCTAGCGCATTTAAGGTGCGTTAGGGCACCTATTTGTAGATAACTCTGGTTTAATCAGTTTGGGTCACCAAAGATCGGATAAGGGCTCAAATTACCTCGAAGAGAAGGTGTTAGGTACTCCTCGAGGTCCACAACAGTGGGTCCTGGCCGAACTCGAATTATATGAATTAGTCCAAGCAAAAGAGAAAAGACAAAATTGGTCAAATAAATAAAATGATTGGTTTTAAAACAAAAGGGGGGTCCTAAGTTTTTAGGCCTAAAGGATCACCCCGTGCAACATAAATAATACTTCGTAACTCCCTCTAAATGGGGTGTTACTCGTATTATTCAGCGGGCACAGACTATCATCCCCTGCTACCCGATTACTATCTTTAAGTTGTTTACCTAAAGCGCACTAGTTAATTCTAAATCCTATCCTATGCGTGCACTACCCGCCCCGTGCCTATGGTCCAGGAGTCATTTGGACCTCTATCTCGGGTGATTCTAGACTTAACTTAGGTTGCTCAAAATTGAGAAAAACTAGGTGACATACAAAATAATTTGGACTTTCATGTATAAGCAAATAAGGGCTCAAGTTGGCCTCCGCATTTAGACAACAAATGCACGCAAACTGATTGCCACTGACAGTTGCATATTTTAAACAAGTTAAGGTTGCAGGATCTCTATGTGATTCTGAATTTTAATAAGCAGGCAGTTCATGTGTTAAAAGCCACTTCCCTTAATACGATTTCTAAAGCCTACATAGTTGCCTACTGATTACAAGTATAAGAGATTAAAACCTATAGGCATCATGTCTAGGTTATTCACGCAGTAACTAACAATGGTAATCACAGGAATATGTTCAGAATTGCTTAATCAAGTCCTATAGGCATGGTTCCTAATAATGATAATTAGCACAGTGTTGAAAACTCTTAAAAGAAACGAGCAGGACAATAATTAAGACTGATTTTAGACCCTATAGGCAGAATTTCTATAGTCATAATTGAAATTGATTTTAGATCCTATAGGCATGATTTCTATAGTTACAATTAGAACTTATTTTAAATCCTATAGGTATGTCATCTAAATTTATAGGTTAGGCAGTGTGTAAACAGAATCATATGCGCACATTGAGATATTAATCATTCAATATCCTATAGGCATTATTTCTAACAGGTAAAAATAGAGCACATTTGAACCAAATAGAGAACCTATAGGCAGGATTACTGACACATAATAATTGAACATGTTTGAGCATAATAACACATTTAAGCAAAATAGGATACCTATAGATAGGATTTCTAACACATAATAACTGAATACGTTTGAGCATAATGACACATTTATGAGCAAAATAGAAAACCTATAGGCAGAATTTCTATTTATTTCAATGCAAGTGTAAGATAAAACCCCTTTCCCAATTTTACTAATACCCCAATTGTTATTACAACAATTATTACAGACTCAAAATGAATGGAATAAATTACAGAAATAAATGACTATAGGGAGCCTACAACAGGCCCAAAGAAACACCCAGCCAGGCCAGGCCTTCATTCCCATGGTTCACAATAGCCCAGAAATGACATCTTCATTGACATAAGGCAGCCAAAAATCAATTGGTTCACCCACTAGATATAAAACATATAGAACCAAGACCCTAGTGTGTCAGAATTCCTAAGGGCTTCAAGAACCCAGGGCAGTGCTCATACTAGGGAGGTTAATGGGAGAGATTCAGAGGATAACTAGGGATCAAGTCCTGGTGTGTCAGAGTTCACAAGGATCTCAATTGGACCCTGATCAGTGCTCGCACTAGGGAGGTCAAAGGGCAAAACCTAAGTAGCCTTGGCTTTCAACTGGCTAAGGAATAATAACTCAAAGAGACCAAGTAGTAAAGGAATAGAATGAGGTTAAGGGACAACACTGAAGGACAAAATCAAATTGAGCACGTAAAAAAATATGTAACAGAACATGCTTAGATTTAAGACAGACTTAACCATGTTTCAGAAAATGAGTTCAATCACATAATGCACATATTATCAAGACAAGTTGCAAGACAGACTTATAGTAAAAAGAAAAAGAGATTTCAGATTATGCTAAGTGCAGAAGGCTAGTGTCACAAGAAGGAATCATATCAATTGGCAATAGAACGTAACATACTGAGAACTAATTAGGGCAATTATTGGAGAAGTCAAGACATGGTGAAAACAGGATCAAAACAGGCTACGTTGCAGCAATTCAGGAATAGACTTGTTATTTATTTAACGAATACACTCATACTTAATCAACTAATCCATAGAAGGAGATAAGAGAGCATGTTCTAGTAGCAATTTTAAACGGTAGAGGGGTGGCTATCAATAACACATAGGCTAGGCAAAATTAAAAGAACTTAATCAACTCAGGCCTAAACATGTCTCAAACTACAAACGTAATGGCATTCAGATTAGCAAAGCCTAAAATTGAAGTAACACATGGAATAAAAATCTTCAGAAGTGAAAACTCATGTTAATGACAGGTAAATCAGAATGAAATGACAAAGGTTTGGTAACTCACCAGTTAAATAAAACAAGAAAGAAAGAAAGCCTGTAGTGTTATGAATATCAACGAAAGAGCTAGAACCCAGAATTTCTGGCATTGGCTTTTAGCCGGCCAAGAATCAAAGTGCAGAACAAGATTGTTAAAGAGCAAAGAGCAAACAACTTTAATTTTTAGTAATTTTCTTAATGATTCGAGAACTGTTTCAAATGGGAGTGGGAAGGGGTTTATATAGTGGAGAAATCGAACACATAAACATGGAAAAACATTAGCCAAACACTTAGAAAGGAAAGCAATCGAAATCAGTAAGGAAAAGAGAAAATTTCAAAACCCTAATTTTAGGTAAAGTACACAAATCGGCAGAAATCTAAAATAAATAAAAGGTAAAAATCACATGCTGCATAGAATAAGTTGAACATAGACAGAAATACCTTTTAAAATCAAAGAATCGAACCAGATTTGGTTCGATTTTAAAGAATCTGAAACCCTAATTTTAGGGTGAGTAGGAATCACAGAAATACACAGAGATTCATACCATAAAAGAACAAGAATGAACATAGACGAAAATAGCGCTTAAAATCAAAGAATCGAACCAGATTTGGTTCAATCTAAAAGAGACCTGAAACCCTAATTCTAGGGTAAGTAAGAATCACATAGGTTCATAGAGATTCATACCATAAAAGAACAATCACGAACATAGACGGAAAAGGTCAAGGAACTGAACTATCTTTGGTTCGAAGTTGATGAGATCCGCTTGCCATATTTAGGCAAGCAGTATATAGAAGGTTCCAGTACCTGGGGGAAGTAAAATATGGCAAGAAACAGCTATGTAATCCCATGTCCGGTGGGATTAGGAGAGAAAATTGGGGGAGACGGCTAGGGTTTGGGCAGAGAGATGAGAGAATCCAAAGGCAGCGGATGATGGAGAATAGTTTTGGGTTTAGGGGAGTTTGGTTAATTAAAAGGGTAGGAGTAATATGGGCCGTTGATCTTAGAGATCAACGGCCATGATTAGTTGGGGGTTCTGGGTCGGGTTAGTTTAATTGGTTGGGCTGGGGGTTATTTGGTTTGGGCTCAGGGTATTGGGCTGGTGTAAGGGCGTTGGGATAAATCCGAAAATAGGGGATTTTAGGGCTAGATTTTAAATACCCACTATCTAACAAATAAATAATTTATAAAATAATTAATAAATAAAAAAAATATTATTTGTGCATGAAAATAATTAAAACTAATTACTTAACATTATAAAAATATAAAAAGTCATTTTCTGTATGAATAATGTAATTATATATGCATATGCGCTATTATTGCAAAATGTGAAATTTGGCCCTAAAAATGCAAATATAATTATGATAAATGCACTTAAAATATTTAAAACCTCATATTGGTATAAATGATACGTTTAGATGATTAAATCATCATAAAAATAATTTGTATGGTAATTATTGGATATTTATATAATAAAAATACATAAATAAATTGATTTAAAGTCTATAAAAATTATGAAAAATACTTGTGTATGCTTTAAATCAAATGATGATGCATATGAGCTATTTTGAAGGTATATATATATATATATATATATATATATATATATATATATATATATATATATAAAATATAGGAAAAAATTGGGTATCAACAGCTGTCCCTCTTTACCCGGGAAGGATGAAAAAGTTGTCAGGTAAAGAAATGATGATCAATTTTGACCGAACGGGGTGATTTTGAAAAATATAGGCCGGACCCTGGTTTCTGAGCTGCCTACATATCCCTGGTTTTACAAGAATCAGACCATGTGTAGTTCTGGATCCAACGGTGGAATAAACCGATAGAGTTATTGTAAGAACGAACAAGATATTCTGGATAGGACGATATCAGGAATGTAAACGGATGTATCTGGGAATGGTTATTGATATTTGAATGGTTATCAGATGGAAATGGTTAACAGACGGTGGTTGGTTACGTTTGAAATAATTGCTGGACATGAACGTTGAATGAAAACTGGAGCGAAGATTGCTCCAGTTAAGAGAACGGTTACTTCTTGAATCACCTGCAAACTCAAAATACGATGCATACAAATACATATAGATTATTGCATAAATTTAAGCATGATGCAAATTCCCTTTGGACTATGGAGATCGTCTTTGGACGGTGAGGATAATGTCTTTAGAGCGTGATATCCTGGGCTATGAATTGTGAGATAGGGGATTCGCAGGCCATGAAATGATGTTCTCGGGCTATGAAGATGGTGCCTCCAAACTATGATGCCTTTGAATAATGATGTGCAATATTGAGAGATCCTCAGGCCATGGCATGGTGTCTTCCGGCTATGAGGATGATGCCTTCGGACTATGACGCCTTCGGAAAATTTGGCTATGCTTCAACCCATGAGATGCAAAGACATGATGCTTGAGATGAAACAAGACAGATCTTAGTCTTGTGTAGAACCGAGGGCAGAGCTTATCCTCGAGAGAAGAGAATAATGCAAGGTTTTGAACAGCGCAACATTTGTGGTTATGCAAGGAGAGACAATGCTTAATCTTGTGCAAGATTGGAGACAATGCTTAGTCTTGTGCAAGGTTGGATACAATGCTTAGTCTCAAGCAGGATTGGAGACAATACTTAGTCTCGTGCAGGGGAAGGTAGTGCTTAGCCTTATACAATTGAGGAGGCAGGGCTTAACCTCATGCAAAATGGAGACAATGCTTAGTCTCGTGCAATAGGAAAGGCAGAGCTTAGCCTTATGCAATTAAGGAGGCAGGGCTTAGCCTCATGCAAGATGGAGACAATGCTTAGTCTCGTGCAATAGGAAAGGCAGAGCTTAGCCTTATGTAATTAAGCAAGCAGTGCTTAGCCTCATGCAATATGGGAGACAATGCTTAGTCTCATGCAATAGGAAAGCCAGAGCTTAGCCTTGTGCAATTGAGGAGGCAGGGCTTGGCCTCATGCAAGATGGGAGACAATGCTTAGTCTCATGCAATAGGAAAGGCAGAGCTTAGCCTTGTGTAATTAAGGAGGCAGAGCTTAGCCTCATGAAAGATGGAATACAATGCTTAGTCTCATGCAATAGGAAAGGCAGAGCTTAGTCTCATGCAGGGGAAGGCAGTGCTTAGCCTTATGCAAGATGGGAGACAATGCTTAGCCTTGTGCAATTGAGGAGGCAGGGCTTAGCCTCATGCAAGATGGGAGACAATGCTTAGTCTCATGCAATAGGAAAGGCAGAGCTTAGCCTTGTGCAATTAAGGAGGAAGAGCTTAGCCTCATGAAAAATGGAGACAATGCTTAGTCTCATGCAATGAATAGATAATAAGTGATAGCAGAGTATTTCTTAGCTGGAGATATGTTTGCGTTTGGTAGCTTTGTTGTTATGAAGATAGTGATTCTAAGGTGCGCACGTACTCGCGGCTATTCCTTGTTCCTGTATCCAAAGGAAAATTGTGAGTTTTACGGGGAGGTCGGTTTGTGCCTCCGCCTGCTTTCTTTGCTTTGCATTGAAATCCTGCTCGAGTTACCATGGTTAGCATCTGGCTAAAAATAAAGCTTTCCAAAAAATATGTGTGCATAGTTATTTAAAACACAGTAATATTAAATAAATTAGATGAACCAGTAACTGTGACATTATCAGAGACATTGAGACCTTCTTGCCATAGAATTTTGAGGGTCCTCCTCAAAATTCTGCCCCAGTTATTCAGACGATTTTCTGGATATTCCGCACACGGTGCCGTTGGCTGAGCTTGCCCCGGACTTTTGAGGGTCCTCCTCAAAATTCTGCCCCAGTTTCTGATTGTGGGGAAAATGAGAATTTTATTGAATTGTGACCGAACCCACAGGGCTGCCTACGTATCCCCTCTTAAACGGGAATCAGGTCAAGTATAGTTCAATTATATCAGATGAAGAAATACGAACATTCTAAACATAATATCTTTTGACTGCGTCTGAATTGATAGGTTTTGGCCAAATCTCTCCGTCCATTTCGGCAAGTATAAGTGTTCCTCCTGTTAGTACTCGATGAACCATGTAGAGACCTTGCCAATTGGGTGAGAACTTCCCCTTGGCTTTATCCTTATGTGGGAAGATCCGCTTGAGCAACAATTGCCGCGGTGCGAATTGCCTCGGTCTGACCTTTTTGTTGAAAGATCTTTCCATCCTATTCTGATAGAGTTGGCCATGACACACTGCATTCATACTTTTCCCATCAATGAGAGCTAATTGTTCATAACGGCTTATTATCCATTCTGCATTACTGAGTTCGGCTTCTTGTATAATTCTTAAAGAAGGAATTTCAACCTCGGCAGAAATGACAGCTTCGGTACCGTAGACCAGCAAATAGGGAGTTTCCCTAGTTGATGTGCGGACTGTGGTCAGGTACCCCAATAAGGCAAATGGTAACCTCTCGTGCCATTGCTTGTGGTTTTCTACCATCTTCCTTAGTTTTTTCTTGATATTCTTGTTTGCGGCCTCCACGGCTCCATTCATTTGAGGCTTGTATGCTGTGGAATTCTTGTGCTTGATTTTGAAGGTCTCGCACATAGCTTTCATTAGGTCACTATTGAGATTGGCGGCGTAATCGGTGATGATGGACTCTGAAACCCCGAATCGGTAAACAATACAATCTCTGACAAAATCTACGACAACTTTCTTGGTTACAGCTTTGTAGGATACAGTTTCGACCCATTTTGTGAAGTAGTCTATGGCCAATAAAATGAACATGTGCCCGTTTGAAGCGGCGGGCTCGATTGGTCCAATGACGTCCATTCCCCAAGCGAAAAAAGGCCAAGGTGCACTCGTTGCATTGAGTTCATTTGGCGGCACCCGTATTATATCTGTGTGTATTTGGCACTGATGACATTTCTGGACATACCTGATGCAGTCTGTTTCCATAGTCATCCAAAAATAACCTGCCTTCAGTATCTTCTTGGCTAAAATGAAACCATTCATGTGTGTTCCGCAAGTTCCAGAGTGTATCTCTTCGAGCAGTTTGGAAGCTTCCTTGGCGTCAACACACCGTAATAATCCTAAGTCTGGAGTCCTTCTATACATGATTCCTCCACTTTGGAAGAAATGGTTGGACAATTTTCGGAGCGTGCATTTTTTAGTATGATTTTCAAGCTCCGGGTACTCTCCTTTAGCCAAGTACTCTTTGATATCATGGAACCATGGATTCCCGTCTACTTCTTCTTCAACATGAGCGCAGTAAGCTAGCTGACTATGAATCCTTACCGGAATGGGGTCGATGAAGTTCTTGTCCGGATGCTGTATCATGGAGGATAAAATGGCCAATGCATCTGCGAACTCATTCTGGATTCTCAGGACATGTCTAAACTCTATCTTCGTGAACCTCATCATCATCTATTGCACATGATATAGATATGGTAATATCTTGGTATTATTTGTAGCCCATTCTCCCTGCACCTGATGTACCAGAAGATCTGAATCACTGATTACTAGTAATTCCTGGATATTCATGCCAACGGCCAAATTGGGCCCCAATATGCAAGCCTCATATTCTTCCATATTATTGGTGCACGAAAATCTGAGTTTCACGGATACCGGATAATGTTGACCTGTTTCTGACACCAAAACGACTCCAATACCCATTCCTTTGAAGTTTGCGACTCCATTGAAAAACATTCTCCACCCGTCGTAGGCTTCGACGATATCTTCTCCTATGAATGATACTTCTTCATCAGAAAATATGTTTTTAGTGGTTTGTATTCTCCTCCTACAGGAATTTCCGCAAGATAATCCGCTAATGCTTGTCCCTTAACCGCCTTCTGGGTCACATAGACAAAGTCGAATTCACTCAATAATATCTGTCATTTTGCCGGATTCCCAGTAGGCATGGGTTTCTGGAAGATGTACTTCAGAGGATTCATCCTTGATATGAGATGTGTGGTATAGGCACAAAAGTAGTGCCTCAGTTTCTGGGCTATGCAGGTCAAAGCACAGTAGGTGCGTTCCAACAAAGAATACCGTACTTCGTAGGGTGTGAACTTCTTACTCAAATAGCATATCGTATGTTCTTTCCTTCCTGTCTCGTTGTGTTGTCCCAAGACACAACCGAAAGCCCCATCTAATATGGAGAGATAGAGTAGCAGTGGTCTACCAGGTTCTGGCAGGACCAGGACTGGCGGTGTGGATAAATATTCTTTGATTCTGTCAAAAGCGTTCTGGCAGTCTTTAGTCCAATTGGTTGCGGCATCCTTCCTTGACATTTTGAAAATCGGCTCACAGATCACGGTTGATTGTGCTATGAAGCGGCTGATGTAATTAAGATGTCCCAAGAAGCTCATCACGTCTTTCTTGTTCTTCGGAGGTGGTAAATCCTGGATAGCCTTGACCTTTGATGGGTCTAGCTCAATTCCTCGGCGGCTGACGATTAATCCTAATAATTTTCCTGCGGGGACCCCGAAGGCACATTTTGCGGGATTCAATTTCAAATTGTACCTCTGAAGCCGATCAAAGAATTTCCTCAAGTCTGCTATGTGATCTGTACTTTTCTTGGATTTGATGATGACGTCATCCACATATACCTCTATCTCCTTGTGTATCATGTCGTTAAAAATAGTTGTCATGGCCCTCATATAAGTGTCCCCAGCATTCTTCAGACCAAACGACATCATTTTATAGCAGTACACCCCCCATGGTGTGATAAAAGCTGTCTTTTCGGCATCCTCTTCATCCATCCAGATCTGATGATATCCCGTGAAGCAATCCACAAAGGATTGGAGTTCATGCTTGGCGCAGTTGTCGATTAGTATGTGTATGTTGGGTAACGGGAAATCATCTTTGGGACTTGCTTTGTTTAGGTCCCGATAATCGACGCATACTCTGACTTTCCCATCCTTCTTCGGAACTGGCACAATGTTAGCCAACCAAGTTGGATATTCAACCACTCTGAGAACCTTAGCTTTGATCTGCTTGGTGACTTCTTCTTTGATATTCAAACTCATATCCGGCTTTAACTTTCTGAGATTTTGCTTTACCGGCAGACACATTGGGTTGGTAGGTAGTTTATGAGCCACTATGGACGTGCTCAAACTAGTCATATCATCATAGGACCATGCAAAGATATCCTCATATCTATTCAGGAAACGAGTGTATTCTACTTTCTCTGATGGTGACAGGTGAATGCTTACACGTGTTTCTTTGACTGTTTCGGAGTCTCCTAGATTAACTGTTTCAGTCTCATCCAAATTGGACTTAGGCTTGTTTTCAAAGTTTTCCACTTCTCTGATAATTTCCTCGGGTATTATATCCTCTTCCAGATCCTCTGAATCATTATCCTTATGTTGCATTATCTCATTATATGTCACAGTCGTAGGTTCATCGGGATAGGTAATAATAATGCTGAAAAGAAAAATGTAAAAATAATAATAATTACGAAAAGCAGTAATGCATTAAAAACAAAAAAACTTAAAAATGTCAACAAGTGCGGCTTGATGGCTCGAGCAATTATTTCAAAACAAAATACTGAAAAATGTCTCAAATACTCAAAACTGTTTTTTAAAGTAATTCATTCTAATTTGCCAGGTTACCCAGGAACTCGACGGGCCCGGGATGGTGCAGCGGTCCAGTTCTTGAGAAGATGCCAGTATGCACGAACCAACCTTAGGGATGGGAATAAACAAAGAAAAGAAGAAAAACAAAAGGTAAACAAGTCAATAAAGAGTATTAAAGGATATTTACGATATTTAAACATGTATTGCGGAATTCACGTCCTAATTTGGGGACCTCATCGTGCCCGAGGTAGGCCTAGCGACATATAGCTTTGGAGAAAACTCAATGCCTATAACTGCATCATTTTATTAATATGATAAATAGACCAAATCTCTATTAAAACGACAATAATTATAAAGAGTCACTAGTGGCATTTGCCTTACTACAATCAAATTCTAAAACGAATCTAGAAAACATCACCCCTAATATACTTGGTCCCAGAGGGACCTTCTCCAAGCTTGGCCTTCTTAGCCCCGTCAATCAGATTCCCCAGGTCACGCATGTCCAATAGCAGATACGCCCTTGCCAGATGTCCTCCTCCATTGTCCTCTGCGTTCTGACAATCCGAGACCCTTTTCCTCATCTTTCCCTCAAGTTCCATCAAACCCTGCTCCAAATACTCCAACCTTTCTATTGATTTAGTAGCGATTCCTCTCCATTCATTGATTTCTTCCATGTCCACTTTATGTTGTTCCAAATGCCTGGACTCAGATTCAAAGACCCTTTTGCGCAAACTCATGTATTTGACTTGTGCTTCAGCAACGTCGTCTATGACCCTTTTTCTCAAATCAACCCCTGGCTTGACCTCTCCTGCTATGCCATCGACCAACCATGATGGGTAGAAGTACACATGGCCGGCATGATACTTGTCTGGCTCGATGGTATCTTTCTACACAATAATCTTTTGATGCCACATCTGTTGTGCCTCGAACTTGAATGGAATGACATTCCCTTGGAAATATGCTTTGTAGTGAAGAATTTTGGAAACTCGTAGTATAACTTGTTTTCTCCCAGCATGCCTCATGACTCTGATTGGAGCATAATGATAGATTCTCCTTAATCCAATTAGCACTAGATGAGGAACATCTCTCGACCTAATGATGAATTCACTGCTAGGGAACCACTCGAACATCCAATGTATCTTGTCATCAGTCAAATTGCTAAAGAAATATACCCAGCTCACAGCGTTTCCCGGTTATGCAAACCTGTCTGGGATAAAAGTCATTCTCTTCGGATGGTGATAAGTTATGTGGTCATTCCATGGTCGTCGCAGAAATTCTTGACGGTATTGTCCTCTCTAAAGGTGTTCCAACAACCACATTTGCAGCAATAGATTGCAACCCTCGAAATGCCTATATCCCTTTTTGCAACGGTCTAAGACTCGGTACATCTCACCCACGATCATTGGGACAATAGTGTAAGTTTGACCCTCAATTTCTTCCATTAGGGTCTTAGTTACCATAGCTAGGCGAGTGTGGATCCTTTCTCCTTGTATCGGGAATTTCAGCATCCCCAAAAAACAGACAATGAATACAAAAACCCGGCGGTGAGTCCAACCCAAAGAAGTGATGGCAAATTCATCATGGTAAAGGTGATATGACTTGCTGTGACCATAAAGCTCGTAAAGGAAGTCGAATGGTATGTAAGATTTCTTCAGACAGACTAACTCATCATTTTTCCTGAAACCCATCATTTTTAGGAAACCTCGAGAAGTACGGTTTTCCGGTCCCAACAAGCCAGGGCTATCCCATGGGAGCCCAGTGAAGCCTCCTATTTACCCTAGAAGGGGAGTCATTTCTATATCACCAAAATGGAAGACGACCCTCTTCTCATCCCAGAATTTGGCGGCAGCCTCAATTAACACGATGTTCAGCTGAATATCTAACAAAGAAGGTAAATTACCGAGAACTCTTTTTACATGGTTTTTATCGCTCGGTGAGAGAGTTTCCCACCAATCTAGCAACAAAGGCAGGATACTTCGAACCATGCCGAACCTGAGGACTTCGTGCCTCATTTCTGCAAAACAAATAAAGTTAGCCTTTTCCCCTTTCGGATTCGACTATTTACATATTAATGATTAGCATATTGGCACGTTTTCTCCAAATAATGCACATATCATGATTGTGCCCATTGGGATTTAAGGAAATCCTGACGGGCTTTGGACAAGGCTTACCTTAGAGAGTTATTACGCGGACAATGTTCTAACCCATACTAGGTTTAGACATGATGCATGCATAGTTAATATTAGAGTGGGGGTTTCTAGAAGAGTCTAGACCGGTACCCTCAAGTGGACAACTTAAGAGGGGAAGGAACGGAACCATCGATTGCACCGCTGATCGACTAGTTTTACCGCAAATAAGCCTTTCCAAATTTGAAAGGGCGATTCAGGAAGAGCGCGGACACTCATCAAGCGCCGCTATGGTATTAATTACGCACGAGTGGAATACGATGTGGAGTATGCTTTATATAAAGATAAAACAACACGTTGTCAAGTATTTTGCATGATGAAGACAATAAACGCAGTATTAAATGGAGCGTAACGATATAAAAAGAAAGGAAAACAAGGAAGAAGTTAGTTCGCATAATGTGAAAGAATTGCAATAAAGCAAACAAAAGGGTAGGGATGGGGAAAGACATGATATAGAAAAATTTTAAAAAATGATTCGGAGCAAGTGAACATAACTGGAAAATAAAGGGAAAATGCATATTGTAACCAAATTAGGCAAAGATTTACATATTAATATGAATTCACATAAAGAGAAAATAGGGAAAAGAATGTGCATGTAGCAATAAAAGGAAAACAGGAGCGGGATGTTCATGTAACAATAAAGAACAAGGAAACACATTCATCAAAGAAGACTAATTCATATAGACCAAGTTCGCTATGGTAAGAGCCTAAAAATGTCCCCAGCAGAGTCACCATGCTGTTGCGCCCCTTTTTCTCGCAAAATCGGGTTTCGACACGTGACAACTCTTTTAAAGAAGGGTGTTAAAAGAGAGAGTCGCCACCTAACGAATTTAAGGTGCGTTAGGGCACCTATTTGCAGATAACCCTAGTTTAACCAGTTTACATCACCAAAGATCGGGTAAGAGCTCAAATTATCTCGAAGAGAAGGTGTTAGGCACTCCTCGAGGTCCACAATGGTGGGTCCCGGCCGAACTCAAATTATATGAATTAGTCTAAGCAAAAGAGAAAAGACAAAATTGGACAAATAAATAAAATGATTGATTTTAAAACAAAAGGGGGGTCCTGAGTTTTTAGGCCTAAAGGATCACCCCGTGCAATATAAATAATACTTCGTAACTCTCTCGAAATTGGGCGTTACTCGTATTATTCAGCGGGCACAGACTATCATCTACTGCTACCCGATTACTATCTTTAAGTTGTTTACCTAAAGCGTACTAGTTAATTCTAAATCATATCCTATGCGTGCACTACCCGTCCCGTGCCTATGGTCTAGGAGGCATTTGGACCTCTATCTCGGGTAGTTCTAGACTTAACTTAGGTTGCTCAAAATTGAGAAAAACTAGGCGACATACAAAATAATTTGGACTTTCATGTATAAGCAAATAAGGGCTCAAGTTGGCTTCCGCATTTAGACAACAAATGCACGCAAACTAATTGCCACTGACAGTTGCATATTTTAAACAAGTTAAGGTTGCAGAATCCTATAGGCAGGATCTCTATGTGATTTTGAATTTTAATAAGCAGGCAGTTCGTGTGTTAAAAGCCACTTTCCTTAATACGATTTCTAAAGCCTACATAGTTGCCTACTGATTACAAGTATAAAAGATTAAAACCTATAGGCATCACGTCTAGGTTATTCACACAGTAACTAATAATGGTAATCACAGGAATATGTTCAGAATTGCTTAATCGAGTCATATAGGCATGGTTCTTAATAATGATAATTAGCACAGCGTTGAAAACTCTTAAAAGAAACGAGCAGGACAATAATTAAGACTGATTTTAGACCCTATAGGCAGAATTTCTATAGTCATAATTGAAACTGATTTTAGATCCTATAGGCATGATTTCTATAGTTACAATTAGTAACTGATTTTAAATCCTATAGGCATGGCATCTAAATTTGTAGATTAGGCAGTGTGTAAACAGAATCCTATGCGCACATTTAGATATTAATCATTCAATATCCTATAGGTATTGTTTCTAACAGGTAAAAACAGAGCACATTTGAACCAAATAGAGAACCTACAGGCAGGATTACTGACACATAATAATTGAACATGTTTGAGCATAATAACACATTTAAGCAAAATAGGATACCTATAGGCAAGATTTCTAACACACAATAACTGAATATGTTTGAGCATAATGACACATTTATGAGCAAAATAGAATACCTATAGGCAGGATTTCTACCCATTTCAATGCAAGTGTAAGATAAAATCCCTTTCCTAATTTTACTAATACCCCAATTGTTATTACAACAATTATTACAGACCCGAAATGAATGAAATAAATTACAGAAATAAATGACTATAGGGAGCCTACAACAGGCCCAAAGATAGACCCGGCCAAGCTAGGCCTTCATTCCCATGGTTCACAATAGCCCAGAAATGACATCTTCATTGACATAAGGCAGCCAGAAATCAATTGAGTCACCCACTAGGTATAAAACATATCGAACCAAGACCCTAGTGTGCAGGAGTTCCCAAGGGCTTCAAGAACCCAGGGCAATACTCACACTAGGGAGGTTAATGGGAGAGATTCAGAGGATAACTAGGGACCAAGTCCTGGTGTGTCAGAGTTCACAAGGATCTCAATTGGACCCTGATCAGTGCTCACACTAGAGAGGTCAAAGGGCAAAACCTAAGTAGCCTTGGCTTTCAGCTGGCTAAGGAATAAGAACTCAAAGAGACCAAGTAATAAAGGAATAGAATGAGGTTAAGGGACAACACTGAAGGACAGAATCAAATTGAGCACGTAAAAAATAGGTAACAGAACATGCTTAGATTTAAGACAGACTTAACCATGTTTCAGAAAACAAGTTCAATCACATAATGCACATATTAACAAGACAAGTTGCAAGACAGACTTATAGTAAGAAGAAAAAGAGATTTCAGATTATGCTAAGTGCAGAAGGCTAGTGTCACAAGACGGAATCATATCAATTGGCAATAGAACCTAACATGTTGAGAACTACTTAGGAAAATTACTGGAGAAGTCAAGACATGATGAAAACAGGATCAAAATAGGCTACGTTGCAGCAATTCAGGAACATACGTGATATTTACTTAATAAATACACTCATACTTAATCAACTAATCCATTGAAGGAGATAGGAGAGCATGTTCCAGTAGCAATTTTAAACAGTAGAGGGGTGGCTATCAATAACACATAGCTAGGCAGAATTAAAAGAAATTAATCAACTCAGGTCTAAACATGTCTCAAACTACAAACATAATGGCATTCAGATTAGCAAAGCCTCAAATTGAAGTAACACATGGAATAAAAATCTTCAGAAGTGAAAACTCATGTTAATGACAGGTAAATCAGAATGAAATGACAAAGGTTTGGTAACTCACCAGTTAAATGAAACAAGAAAGAAAGGAAGCCAACAATATTATGAATATAAACGAAAGAGCAAGAACCCAGAATTTCTGGCCTTGGCTTTCAGCCAGCCAAGAATCAAACTGCAGAACAAGATTGTTAAAGAGCAAAGAGCACACAGTTTTAATTTTTAGTAATTCTCTTAATGATTCGAGAACTGTTTCAAAGGGGAGTAGGGAGGGGTTTATATAGTGGAGAAATGGAATACATAAACATGGAAAAACATCAGCCAAACACTTAGAAAGGAAAGCAATCGAAATCAGTAAGGAAAAGACAAAATTTCAAAACCTAATTTTAGGTAAAGTACACAAATCGACAGAAATATAAAATAAATAAAAGGTAAAAATCACATGCTGTATAGAATAAGATGAACATAGACAGAAATACCTTTTAAAATCAAAGAATCGAACCAGATTTGATTTGATTTAAAAGAATCTGAAACCCTAATTTTAAGGTGAGTGGGAATCACAGAAATACACAGAGATTCATACCATAAAAGAACAAGAATGAACATAGACGGAAATAGCGCTTAAAATCAAAGAATCGAACTAGATTTGGTTCGATCTAAAAGAGACTTGAAACGCTAATTCTAAGGTAAGTAAGAATCATAGAGGTTCATAGAGATTCATACCATAAAAGAACAAGCACGAACATAGGCGGAAAAGGTCAAGGAACTAAACCAGCTTTGGTTCGAAGTTGATGAGATCCGCTTGCCATATTTAGGCAAGTGCTATATAGAGGGTTCCAGTACCAGGGGGAGTAGAATATGGCAAGAAACATCTATGTAATCCCATGTCCGGTGGGATTAGGAAAGAAAATTGGGGGAGACTGCTAGGGTTTGGGCAGAGAGATGAGAGAATCCAAAGGCGGCGAATGGTGGAGAATAGTTTAGGGTTTTGGGGAGTTTGGTTAATTAAAAGGGTAGGAATAATTGGGTCGTTGATCTCAGAGATCAACGGCCACGATTAATTGGGGGTTCTGGGTCGGGTTAGTTTAATTAGTTGGGCTGAGGGTTATTTGGTTTGGGCTCAAGGTATTGGGCTGGTGTAAGGAGGTTGGGTTAAATTCAAAAATAGGGGATTTTAGGGCTAGATTTTAAATACCCATTATCTAACAAATAAATAATTTATAAAATAATTGATAAATAAAAAAAATATTATTTGTGCATGAAAATGATTAAAAATAATTACTTAACATTATAAAAATATAAAAAGTCATTTTCTGTATGAATAATGTAATTATATATGCATATGGGCTATTATTGCAAAATATACAATTTGGCCCTACAAATTGCAAATGTAATTATGATAAATGCACTGAAAATATTTAAAACCTCATATTGGTATAAATGATAAGTTTAGATGATTAAATCATCATAAAACTAATTTGTAGGGTAATTATTGGATATTTATATAATCAAAATGTAAAAATAAATTGATTTAAAGTCTTTAAAAATTATGAAAACTACTTGTGTATACTTGTAAATCAAATGATGATGCATATGCACTATTTTGAATATATATATATATATATATTTGAAATATATGAGGAAAAAATTGGGTATCAACAACGAACCTCCAAATAATTTTTCGGACACGCTCCTAAGTCCAAAATCACCATACGGAGCTATTGAAATCATCAAAACTCTATTCCGGGGTCGTTTACACATAAGTCAATATCCGGTCAACTATTTCAACTTAAGCTTCCAACATAAAATTTATTCTTCCAAGCTAACTCCGAAATACCTTAAAACCAAAACTGACAATTCACACAAGTCATAATACCTCGTAAGAAGTTATTCAAGACTTCAAATAGTTGAAAGGAGCGTAAATGCTCAAAACGACCGATCGGGTTATTACACCTATGCAGTATTTCCCTATTTATAATTTGTAGATGAATGTTTTTATTTTTGAACTCCTATATTACATATATAGCTACAGCATTTATATATGTTTCCTTATTAAATTATATAAGTAAGTACTAAGTATTATTTAATTATTATTCCTTCATTTCAGTTGGTTTTAGATATATAAGGTAAAGGTTGAGATATTTTCGTTAGTGTTAAATTTTATGTGTTGATTCGACGTTTGCATTTAATTTTATGTGTTTATTTGAATAGAAGTGATAAATCTGTTTTAAATATTATAATTTCGTACATAGTTCAAACAAGGAAGAGTTTAATAAACAAGACTTAATTTATTTCAAAGACCTAAAAATTAGGGAATAATTAGATGACCATTATGTCTAGTGTGAAATCTAATTTTAAAAGGTAAAAAAAGCGAATGATATTTCGCTAAAGTAGTTCGTATTTTTAACATAATACTAGTCTTAGGGTACGCGCTTTGCGCGTGTACCTATATCAATAAGTATATAATTTTTAAAAATTATATAAATATTATTAAATAATGTGTTTGAATTATTGAATAAATATTTAAAATTATATGTTCCTAAAAATAATTAATTTTAATCTCACTAAACTAACTCTGTCAATAATTTTGTTGAGCTAGCTTAGTGAGATTAACATTCATTATTTTTAGGAACTATAATTTTTTTTTAATATTTGTTCAATAACTCAAACGCGTTATTTAATAATATTTACGTAATTTTAAAAATTATATATTTATTGATAGATACACGTGAAAATGATAAAAGATAAAAATTATTTTCGAACTATTTTCCTACTCGAACAATATATTATTCTCTTTATCAATTTGTGTAATATTTAAAAACCATATTTTGTAATTAAAATATATATTTAGTTAGGTACAAAATCTCTTACTTTTAGTAGTATATCTCGTTTGACTTATAAGTTCCCCAATAAGAAAGAATGAATGTGAAACATATTTCCATTGAAATTGCAGTCGGATATACAAGAAAGAGAAAACGTAATATTACTCCTATTTCCCAAATAATATATACTTTAAAGTCCTTAATATTAGGATTTCTTACCTAATTCAAATAAGAAAAGATTTAATAATAAAAAATTTAATTAATTTGATAGTCCTAAATGTTATGATAATAACTAAATTACATTTTTGTCTAATCTAAAGTTTATTTTTAAAGGGTAAAAAGGGTGAATGACATTTCGCCAAAGCCTTCGTGCTTTTAATATAGTACTAGTTTTTATGTACGTGTGTTGCACGTAAATGTTTTGTCAATCATTACAAGAAAGAAAAATATATTAAATTTACTAAAACATTATATAAAAACGTGATAATATTTTAAACTTTAAAAATTATTGTTATTACATTAACATAATACTTGAGTTCAGAATGATCATTCATCATTCTGAACTTGAAAATATGATCGGCTTAGTTAAGTTAGTTAGATAGTGTTCGTATTTATAGTGCATGCAGAAAAAATGCAATGTGGTCTTATCTTGTCTAATGCTTCATTATAGATGATTTTATTGGTGTATGTTCCCCTTCTGTCGCTTTAGTTGTTGTCATGAACAGTTATTGCTATATATTCTTTTTAAAAGTGCAACATATAATTGTCCGTCTAAGAGTACATGTTACAAAAAATATAGATGAACACTAAGGATTGTTTATCTCTGTCTTTATCTATTTTATGACAAAACTTTTTTATTTTATGTTAAACAAACATATTAAAAACTACTTATGTATAATTAAAAAGGATATTCTTCATTTTCTGAATGTCAAAATTGAATTTTTGCATATATATATAATATGCTAGATTACGGGAAAAATAGAATTCAAGAAAAAATGAGATCTAATTGATATCCCTTTATCAAAAAGGTTAAGCTTGCAAAATCTCTTGCGGCAATGATATGTTGAGTTGTTTATGTAGAGTTGCCGTAATTTAGATGGATTTAAAGTATGACCTAGTTGTGTACCAAACGGAATTTAAGTAAGAACCCAAATTCGAAGGAATTAGTACTACATTCAAAGTCCTAAATCCGAAAGAAGGGTCTTGAAAGTTACACTTTTACCCGATAAAATATTATATTCTAAGGGTATAAAAATCCATCAAGATTTCGAGGATATTTTAGTCCATCAATATTTAGTTTCCTTAGATTTGTGCTTTTATAATAATATAAATATAGATATAGATAGATAGATATAGATAAAATTATTATACTACACATACCTTTTAAATGGTCAAAATCAATTAGAAGGTGTAACTCTCCTTATTTAAACTAGTTTCTCGTCACGTGTGTTGCACGTGTGTGCCTAATTATATAGTACATAATTTAGTAAAAATAATACCGATATTATTAGAACATAGTTTTGAGTAAATGTTTAAACTTAAAAAAGAGATTAAATAATTATACATGAAAAGATAAAATACAAGTTTCTGCGAATATGAAATAGTATAATGGATTCAAATTTCGCTCCTTGAGTAAATATTGAGCTATTATGGAGCATAAATGTTGATTACTTTTCTCGAATATAATCGTCTATACCTACAATCAATTAAATTAATACTTGTCGTGAATAACAATAGCCTAATGATTGTAGAAACGCATTAAGAGTTAACAAATCGATGTATGCGTGGTTATTCTCTTAACAATATTTATGCTATGAAAGATTTGGAAAAAAAGATCTTTTCCATACGACCAAGTAGTTTTATTAAAATTAGTTATTAACGAAAGAACACAACTATTATCAACTTTCACGTATAGATATATCCTCCTAAATTATATACTCCTACACATATTATTTAGTAAATTCCACATGATTTTATGCATGATACATATAGATTTGCCTTTTTGGCAAAACAAAAACACTTTACATTTACACATATGTTATTTCTAATCATAACATGTAAGCATATTATAGTTTGTGATCATCATTTTAATGAAATATCTATCGTATCGTTTATATAAGTTAGACATCATAAAACTAATAGATAAATAAATAATAAGTGAAGTTAAGACAGTAAACCTTATTATATCCTCATGTCCTTATTGACATGATCCTCTCAAATGATTTGATGTTTCCATATATAAAAGTCGTTGGTACAGCCTTCCAGAATTTCCAATTCGACCGAAATTGAAGAAAATTGCTCTTATCTTTCCCTTCGTGTTCATTTTTTAAGCGAGGAGATCGATGTGCCCCTAGCACATTTCTATTTATTATTGTTTGTCAGAGCAAAAAGATAAGGGTCAAAAGGATTAATTTATCTTCACTGCAGAATGTCAAAATGAAAAATTTAAGAAAGGAAAGCACAACACATTAGAGAAACTTAGTAGTAAAAGTTTTAAGCGATGTATCATGAAGACATTATACGTTAATGAGCGCATCTTGGTATAATATTAATGAGTATGTTTTTGGAAACAATATCCGAACAGCTTGCAAGACCCATTAGGTTCTTCTCTGTGTTTGCTTCCCGGCAGGAATTCACATAATCTTATGTTAGGATCGGGTAACAAGGTAGTGCGGAATTTAGTCAAACAACGGTATAATGACAATAACAAAGACAATGGAAGTTGATAATAACGACAATTAAAGAATATAAAGAAGACACAAATTTAAAGTGGTTCGGTCAAAGTGACCTACGTCCACAAGCGGAGGGGCAATTTACTATAACAGTAAGAGTATAAAAGAGAGTACAAAATTAGAGTAAATACACTAATTAATAGCAAATACCCTAAGGGAATAACCTCACAAGATCACTCCAAAGAAAGGGTTCACACAAGTGCTTCGGCTTCCCAACACTTAACTCTCATACAAAACACTCTTAATAAAGGAAGAAAAGAAGAAACAAGAAATGAAGACCCAAGTCTTGTTGGTGTGTCTAAAATGAACTAATAGCCTTCCCTTTTATAGGCAAAAAAGTCTTGGCCTCTTAGGTGTAAAAGAAGAGATATAACTTGTGCAAATGATGTCCAACACACAATGCAATATTTTTGGGTCCCAAAAAATATTGCCAATAAAGTCTACACTTTGCAAAGATACTTATACTTATGTGAGATGGACTCCATTAGCCAAAATATTGGTCTACATGGATAATCAAACAGCTATTCTGAAATTCTTAAACTTTAACTATACAGAGTTGAGAAATCTCCAATGATAATCTTCATTTATTTGTTCTCAGAATGAAGTTAGCTTATGTGGCTTTCTTGGTGCAAGAGAAAGATAGACTAAAAGGTAGAAATATTTTGAAAGCCAACGGTTGAAACACGTTTTTCATTATTAATATCAAGCATTTTAATATACACAACCCTTCAGAAATATTTTCTCCTTTTTTCATTTAAATATTATTATTATTATATTTTTCTTTAAAAAGTACGTAGGATAATTAAATTTTTAAGAAGGGTAAATAGGCTCGCCAAAAAATATATTGTATGACTTGTGTTTGTTCGAAGAATAAAAAAACAAAAATTAAAATTTACAGTAATTTGAAAAGTTTCTTTGTACTTATAATTGTCTCCTTTCATAATTTAACTATTTTAAAATTTTAAAATATACAAATATAAATTTAATATTAATTCTAAACAACTTATTTGAGAAGTGTATTTTACTAAGAGTTGTGTTGTTTCATAAATTAACTAATTTTTTATAGTCAAACTTGGTAATTAAATGTATTTATTTATTTTTCTATTTTAGGAGGATATTTTTGTAATTTAACTTTTGACTTAATGCCTTCCCACTTTAATATAGTATAGATTTTAATATTCAACCAAGTGCATCATTCAACCTTATTAGAGTATTGGGGTCAACAGATAAATTAGATGAATTCTAAAAAATATATATAGTAATACCTATGATCATAAATTCACGTGCACCCGCCCCTGCTCCTCATCTGGATTGCCAGGAGCCACCAACACAATCTGACACTTGAGACTTAGATTTCGAGCGGAAGGCCCAAATACATATCCAGCCCAATTATTTTCCCACTTTCACAAAGAAAATTGGGTAAATATCACTTTTAACTCGTGTCAGAAACTATTAAAGTCGATAGTCGAAAAGTGTATAAAATATGTATATATCCCAAGAGGGATTATGCAGAATATATATATATATATATATATATATATATATATATATATATATATATATATATATATATATATATTCGACTATTATTTTGAGAGCGACTATACAATATCATTTTCCCTTATGTATTTTCATGTAAAAATGGTTCTAACAGGCTTTAAGCAATATTTATGGAAAGTCTCTCCATCTAAAATCATCTCTTTATATATGTTTTTTTTTCGTTTCAATTTTTCCAAGGTTTGCTCAATTAAAGTTACAACCCCGCTCCATTTTGCAGTAGTTTGTTTTTCTTCTGGTAGTTAAAGATTTTATTTACCAAGGGAAAGAAATATGTACAAGCAAGCAAAACAAAAAAAATACTAAAACCAATTTCAGTGTGTAAGACAACAAAAACTATTAAAACAATTTCATCAAAGAACTTATTTAAAACTAAAACATTTATTTTATGTAATCAATATGTGGCTGAAAAGGGGAAAAGGAAGTGAAGAAAGAAGCCAACATTTAGAAGACTATGAATTTTTGTCACTGATTAACATAATACACTAATTAATTGAGCTTCACATCATTCATCAAATAACTGAGCAATAAAAATACTATTGTTAAAAACAAAAAATATACAAACGCCACTTCTTCCAAGTGCTTTGCCCAAAAATAACAAAGTGATTTGCAAATGGGCAGTCAGGACTAGCAATTTACTAATCATAAAATTTAATCGACTGCTCTATGGTGAAGGAATAACTTCTAAAAATAATGTGATCTATACCATACACATTGGTTTACTGGTAGAACTTACGCAGAGACGGAGCAAGAATTTCAAGCTTATGAGTTCGAGACTCGTTACTGGGTTCTAAATTAATAATTTATATATATTCAATAAATTTTTAAGATAAATATAAGATTTGAATCAAAACTACTGGGTTCAGCACTCTCACTTCGCCCCTAAACTTAGTTTGGTGCTTTGAAAACCTGCATAAAGTTGACAATCTCATAGATTTTGGTGAAATTTCCTTATAATTATTAGAGGACTTGTCTTGTCTAGAAATAGCAAACTTTAATGTTCTACCGTAGAGTGTTACTGAAGTAGAGAAAAGCTTCACAGCATAATTTGCAATCTCCTCTGTCTCATATTTAGCGAAGGCAAAACCTTTAGGCTTATAATTTTCCTTATCACGAGGAATGTACAAGTTAATAATACGCCCTGCTTGAATTAAAATGTCATATAATACACGATCGCTTACTCTCTCATCCAAATTTCCAACATAAACAGTGCAATTAGGGGTCTCAGCCATTGCTCTGAGAATGTTAATTAGTAGAATAAAAAGAGAGATGTATAAATAGGTTTTAATTTTAATTACCTATTACCTACTTCTAGATGGTTTAATATTCAATTTACAATTCGCTATTACCGATCAGGGATGTCCAATGAGATTTTGCCGCGTGTAATTGCAGAGGACCCCTTCTCCTGATTTGAGTTAATTTGGGAATTTGACCGCTTTGGAATGTGAAATGGTCGGGATGGGATTTCTCCCTTTTTAATGAGGTTTTGGATTTGAGTAAGGGAAATTTTCACCACATAAATGAGTAATTTAAAACCCGCAAATATCCTTCATATATTAGAGAAGGAAGGAACCTAAGCATAAATATATCGAACAAGAAATGGATATATATATAATTATAAAAGCACGAATACGATATTGATTGACAAAAATAATTCTAAAATAAAAATAAAAATTATAGGTTATTTTGGTAAACCATAATAGACATAGAGCTACCTTTGGATTTTGGTACCTAAAGATCCGCTACTAATTACCATCTACTTTGATTAGAAAAGTACATTAACAAAACCTAATAGGTTATATGCATCTCTGTTATGTTTTGATAATCTAACAAACTTAATGCTAAGAACCAGATAAGGAACCTGTTACACATAGTCCAGTACTTAAGATCAACAAGTCTCAAAGTCGGGGATATAGTTCAACTCTTCAGAGTCAGAGAAACAACAGAGGGAACAAATGAATATCAGTTCCCTTGGTGACCGTACCAGTCACCCAACAGCTGTAAAGTTGTTGCCTGCACATGCAATAGTGCAAAACAGTGCAACAATCAACTTCATTGGGAATGCTCATGTACCAAACATGCTTGCATCATTCAAATGATGTCACCAATGTTATATTAACATTAAGCTAAAGACAAAATATTACTTGAACATTTTTTGAAGAATCAATCCAGCTTTCTCTGAAGTCTGTGCATCAATCCAGCAATCAATTCTCAAGTGCTTCAAGAACAAAGAACTACATAACAAGGACCAGATCTGTGCATCAAGTCATCACATGTCCTTAGTTGTATTGTACCTTTGTTAAAGCTTCTTACTTGTAATTCCTACTTAGCTTGGTTAGAAGCAACTGTGTAGGAAACTTTTGTTTAATCATAAACTCTGTATTTGTGTCTTGGCTAGGTTTAGTCGAGTTGTAAGTCTTTGTAATATAGTTATTATAAAGTGGCTTGTAATAGAGTTGTTACAAGTTAGTAAGGGATTAATGAGTTAATTTCTAGGTTACAAGGGGTTGTAATCTAAAATTTGCTCAGTAGTGAAGTTGAAATCCTACAAGGGTAGGTCATGGTTTTCAATCCCGTGAGTTGGAAATTTTCCACGTAAAATTCTATTGTGTCGTTTACTTATTGTTGTGTGTGTTCTATGGGAACAGATAGAGAACCAGGTTCTCTATACAGTTTGGTGTACTCTTAGTTTATATTAATTAGTATCAGAGCGGGTTCTTTCTATCAGGCTAACACCTAGAAAGGATCCACATGGCTACTCCACCAAACTTTAAAGAAGGCCAATCTACCTACAGACCACCAAGGTTCAACGACCAATACTATGGATGGTGGAAGACAAGGATGCATGATTTCATCATGGCTGAAGATTCAGAGCTCTGGGACATTATATGCGATGGACCCTTCGTCCCTACGAAGACCATTGGTGACCCAGCAGTAACAGTTCCCAAAACAAGAAAAGAATTCAATGATGCTGATCGCAAGGCCATAGAAAAGAACTTCCGAGCAAAGAAAATTCTCGTCTGTGGTATTGGTATTGGACCAGATGAATACAACAGGATCTAAGTATGTCAATCTGCTAAGGAGATCTGGGAAGCTTTCCAAACAGCTCATGAAGGGACAACTCAAGTCAAGCAGTCAAAGATTGATATGCTTACCACAGAGTACGAGCTCTTCAGGATGAAGGACAACGAGCCCATCCAGGACATGCACATTCGTTTCACCTCTATCATCAATGAGCTCCATTCTGTGGGAGAAATCATTCCAAGGAACAAATTGTCCCGAAAATACTGAGTGTATTACCCAGTTCCTGGGAAAGCAAAGTAAATGCTATGACAGAGGCAAAGGATCTACAGAAGTTGACCATCGACGAGCTCGTTGGGAATCTGAAGACGTACGAAATAAAGAAGAAGAAGAAGAAGAAGAAGAAGAAGAAGAAGAAGAAGAAGAAGAAGAAGAAGAAGAAGAAGAAGAAGAAGGAGAAGAAGAAGGAGAAGGAGAAGGAGAAGGAGAAGGAGAAGGAGAAGGAGAAGGAGGAGGAGGAGGAGGATAACGAGAGAAGAGAACCCAAGAAGGAAAAAAACCTGGTCCTCAAGACAGACAACAATGAATCAAGTGGTGAGAATGCTGATATGGCTTACTTGACAAAGAGATTTCAGAAAATGGTTCGGAGAAATGGAGGTATTGCAAAGCGGGGCAGGTCCAGCAAGCCAAGAGGATATGACTTATGTCATAAGTGTGAGGAGTCAGGGCACTTCATCAAAGATTGTCCTCTTCTCAAGCAAGATCAGTACAAACACAACTCAGACAAAGCAGCTAAGTAGAACCAGGTTCCTGACAAACGATTCAAAAGAAAAGGTGTTGCTGATAACGTTGTGAAACAAGCTCTTTCTGCATGGGGAGACTCCTCCAGTGAATCGGACGAAGATCATGACAAAAGTGACGCCTCCATGATGGCAGTAAAAAATGAAGCCGCTGGTGATTATTATAGTCTAGCTGATATTATTTCTTTACATTATGGAGTTAGGTTTTACCCGGCAAAAATTTTAACCTGTCATGTTCCTCTTAAGTTTACTTTTATCTTATATCTTTTTTTTACTTTGTTATTTAGCATAAATTAATAACTTTAGATTGGTTAAATTGTGAAAACGATGGATTTGAATCAAATTTCGATATGAATACTATTTCTTTTCACATGTATTTCTACCACGTTTATTTTTGCAAATCCTTCATGGGAAATTAAAACACAATAGGAGGAAAAAAAAACTTAGCCCAACGATAGATTTGTTAATTACACAATATAAATTTCTCTACTTTTTAAGTATAACAACTTTTTTAGGATTTAGTTGATTCTTTAACAAAGTTCAAACCAAAATGAAATAACGGTGGAATTCTAGACTCGAAAAGAAAATATTGTAAGCGTAGGATATCTGGATATACGCTTAGTTTGTAACTATAAACTAATTTAAAATTGTGAACAACGTCTGTTGCTGCATATGATGCTCGATATGAAAATGTTTTGAGTTTTAGAAAATCTAATTAATATGACCTAACTACACTAACTATTTATAATGTACTAGGAGTATTAACTTAAGGGAAAAGAAAATCACCAAAGAGCTGGGGGCACACTAAACTAATTAACTATAGGAAGCATAATAAATTTTGGGAGTGGAGTTTATGTAATTGAAAATTTTGAGTACTCCATTATAAGATAATTATTCTTACACATTCTTAAAAGAGTTTATAAGAACACCAAGCCTTACTATGATGAATAAATTAATGTGATATATATCAAATGACCCTACTTATGGGAGTACAATGAGTAATGTTATTGTTGTTTGTCCAGCGTATGAAAAAAAAATAGATGACATTACATCAATGTATGTACAAGAGTAATTAGAGTTTGGTTTTCAAATTAAAGGAGAATAAATATAGAGAAGAACAAGTTTAAATTAGACATGTATTAACTACCATAAAGAATCATAAATACGAGACAAAATTACTTATATCGATTTGATTATCTTTATTAAATCACTGAAAAACGTTTAGTTTCAATAATAAAATAATAGTATATTAATTGAGACCAACCTACTAAAACTTAAATCTTAATATTATAAGCTAGGGAGAAAGGAAAAATAGAAACAAAAAGAGGAGGAGAGAAAAGAGTGTATGTGTAGATAGACTGCAAGTCTAACATACATTGTTGATAGATTCTTTATATATTTGTTGACATTTTCAAAGATTAAAAGTTTCTTCTCATTCCTATAGTAAAAAGCCACAAGAGAAAGTAAGTTCTTATAGTTCAATCTTTAAAGTCTTCTCATATGTCCACAAAAGTCTTCCTTACCTACTTTGTTCATATATAATGCGTCAGAGATCGAGTAAATTCAATAATAAACGTTTGTTGGTATTCCAATCTTCTTTCTCTTTTTAGGTAGAGCTAATACGAAAATTTTAGTTTATCGGTAATAAAACGTAACTACTATTCAGCTATGAGGGAAATGAGTGAAAAATAACTATATGCAATAAAAGAGAAAAGGATCGTTGATTGCTACTTAGAACCTAGCAGTTAAAATGTTAATAGTAGTAATAAACAGACATGCTATGAATTAGCTACAAATGTGATGTCTTTAATATCTTCATAAGACATAAGTTGCACGAAATGAACATGTTCAATATTAATCAAGCCTATTGTATCATACACTTCTAAATTTATTCTCTTAAGATTTTTGGTTTCTTTCCATCCTTCTCCTCTTAGTTAGGGTGTTACTTGTGAAACACGTACATAAAAACTAGTATATATATATATATATATATATATATATATATATATATATATATATATATATATATATATATATATATATATATACCAGACATGACATATAATAGCTTAGGACCAATCTATAAGGTTAACAAGGGATCTTATGTATAAACAACGAAATTAAACCACCTGTATACCTCAAACCGAATATACAAAGTACAAAAGATACATGACCCCGGAATGAAGTGGGGCTTACCAAGTCAGCTGGGAAGAAGGTGTACTGCTATCACTGATCAATATCTCCTGCTGTGGAACCACCTGTATCCATTTAAAGATGCAGCACCCCCGGCAAAAGGGACGTTAGTACCGTCGAATAGCACTAGTATGTATAACTAAACAGTCTCTCAATAGAATGACAAATAATACAAACAAGATTATCATAATATCAATGAAAGCCTTAATTAACATCAAACCTCAATTTTGGATCAAGACAGTGTTCAAATCAATTCTCATAACTCACATTGGGAGATTTTTGGTATCGATATACCATTGTCCATAATACCATTATTCACAATACCATTATTCACAAAACCAGTACCACCGTACTCTTAGCACAGAGTCCGATCACGACCCGATCGGCAAGGCCATCTTATTAGAGACATCAACCACAATTTCTCTCAATATCAATACCACCATCCTTAACACGGAGTCTGATCACAACCCGATCGGCTAGGCTATCCATTAGGGACATAGACCACAATCAAATTTCAATTACAATTTCCAGCACAATCACCATCATGTGTGCGGCATGGTGTCCGATCACGACCCGACCGGCTAGGCTGTCTTATTTGAGACATCAACCTTTTTATATAAATCGTCGCATTTCGTATTACTTTCACATTTTTTCATTTCATTGGCACTAATGGCCATAATTATAAGATCATTCTTGGCACGTTGGCCATATTCAGTATTTCATGCTCACCTTATCAATTTCAAATATCATTATCATCATCAACAACAAATACAATTCAAATCAAGGTGTGTAATACACATGTGAGCAATTTAGAGTCTAAAACACATAGAGATATTTCACAAAATTTGGCATAATAGCCTTCATTTGAACTTGACTTAAAGTCGAAACATTATTAATGCATAACCCATATTTTAACACATCCTCAATTGGTAGCATAATATGAATAAAGCATTTGGGATGCTTGTTGAACATATATCTTTCAACCCAATCTTACTTGGAATAGCCAGTTTCATAATGAATCACTCGGGACTTACATAATTTACATGAATATCGTGGGATTCAATTCTAAGAAGAAGAGTTTAGCCAACATACCTCACTTGAGCTTTCTTAAACTCTAAAACGTCCCGGAATTCTTAGCAACTTCAATCTATTGTAGAAATATAACAATTTGAATCAAAATTTGGAAGATGATCATGGTTCTAGCTCACTTGAGCATTTTATCAAACACTAGGTGTGCATAAGGTTTTAATATCCTTTTTATGAAGGATTCCATCATCCCACAACCCAATCTTTACCATTTTTAGCTCAACAATCTTCCTACCCCCTTTGATAACACGTGCATGTAAAATAAACAACTCTCATGCCCAAAATATATCTTGCTAGTTACCCATTTTCAGAAGATTTCAAAATTAGGGTTTAGGGTGTAGAATCTTACCTCTAGGATGAAGACCTAGTGAGATTCCCTTTTTAATCTTCCAAAACTTGAGCAAGAATTGAAGAAAAATGATTGAAGAACACTTTCTCACTCTAGGGCACTCTCTCTCACTCTAAAATATTAGATTATGTCTCAAAAATGGTCCAAACAGTGTATTTAACGAAATAGGGTCGGGTTTTAAAAATCCAAAAATGGAGCTCCGGAACAAGGTATGCGATCGCATAACCAATATGCGAATCGCATATCGGTCGCATAATTGGTTACAAAATAGCCAAAAGAACTGTCGGTGTATGCGGTCACTATGCGGTCCGCATAACTGTTATGTGGTCGCATAATGCACCGCATAACAGTTATGCGGTCGCATAGTCGACCGCATAGTTGCTTCCAACTGACCCAATTAACTGCCTCACTATGCGGCCATTATGCGGTCCGCAGAGTGATTCTGCGGTCGCATAATGGACCGCAGAAATGCACTCTTCCGCCAAAGATTTTCCTTTACATTCCGATGCATTGTTCAACCCTCAAACACATAAGCCTAGTCGGGCACTATGAAACATTATTTTCTTTGCAAATTTTACCGGGCTTTACACTTAAGTTCTTCAAAATTTTCCCGGTGTTACCAATTCCTACTTAGCTTGGTTAGAAGCAATTGTGTAGGAACTTTTGTTTAATCATAAACTCTGTGTTTGTGTCTTGGCTAGGTTTAGTCGAGTTGTAAGTCTTTGTAATAGAGTTATTACAAAGTGGCTTGTAATAGAGTTGTTACAAGTTAGTAAGGGATTAAGGAGTTAATTCCTAGGTTACAAGAGGTTGTAATCTAAAGTTTGCTCAGTAGTGAAGTTGAAATCCTACAAGGGTAGGTCGTGATTTTCAATCCCGTAAGCTGGGAATTTTCCACGTAAAATTCTACTGTGTCTTTTACTTACTGTTATGTGTGCGTGTGTTCTGTGGGAACAGATAGAGAACCAAGTTCTCTATACAGTTTGGTGTACTCTTAGTTTCTATCAATTGGTATCAGAGCGGGTTCTTTCTATCAGGCTAACACCTAGAAAGGATCCCCATGGCTTCTCCACCAAACTTTGAAGAAGGCCAATCTACCTATAGACCACCAAGGTTCAACGGCCAATACAATGGATGGTGGAAGACAAGGATGTATGATTTCATCATGGCTGAAGATTCAGAGCTCTAGGACGTTATATGTGATGGACCCTTCGTCCCTACGAAGGCCATTGGTGACCCAGCAGTAATAGTTCCCAAACCAAGAAAAGAATTCAATGATGTTGATCGCAAGGCCATACACTACTAAAAATCTGCTAAAAACCAACCAACTATTTCCGACCAACGTTGGTCGGTCAAAAAATGCGACCAAAAACTGTCCAGGTAGGACGCAAACTGGGGAAAAAAAATATTTACATTTTTTTTAAACAACATACCGACCAACGTTGGTCGGTAAATTGGTCAATAGCTGGTCAGACAAGAAAATTTTGGATTACCGACCAATGTTGGTTGGTAATCTGGATCCAATTTTTTAAAGTTTAATAATTATTTTATTATTTAAAATATTTTATAATATTTAAGAATTTATATTTAAAATTACCGACCAACGCTGGTCGGTTAAAGAATTTAAATTTTTTTTTAAAAAAAACCGACCAAAGTTGGTCGGTTTTTGGTCAAACGGTCAGCACTTAATGTACCGACCAAAATTACCGACCAACTTTGGTCGGTAATTCTAAAATCAGAGAAGTGAAAAACGGGGGAAACCCCCATTTCTCTGAAATTTTTCCCTCTTCTTCATTCCCCTCTCTCCTTCTTCCAGCCCTCCCCCTCACCGTCCAGCCCTCCCCCTCGCCGTCCAGCCCTCACCCTCGCCGTCGCCGCGCCGTCGCTGCTGCCACTGCCGCCCCTCAATCTCCTTCTCCATCTCCTAAAAATTCTAGGTTTGAATTACAACTCATTTATTTATTATTTCCAGGTTTTGTTAATTAGTTGTGAATTAGTTTCAATTGATTAGTGTTTCAATTATTTGAACATTGTATTTTATTGAGGATTAGAGTTTAGGTCTTGTTTTAATTAGTTTTATTAACTAATTAGTTTTATTAACTAATTAGTTTTATTAATTAGTCAATTATTTATGAATTAGTTTAGTTTAGGGTATGGGTTGAATTTCTTTAGTTTAGTTAGTTTATGTTTAAACTCGTAGGATATGAATTGAAATTTTAGTTTTTAGGATTTGTTCTTATGAATTGAACTTTTAGGATATGAATTGAACTTTTAAGATATGAATTGGACCTTTTGGATATGAATTGAACTTTTAGGATATAAATTGGTGTAATTAGGAAAAAATAATTATCTTGAATTAACTAAAAAAGATATAATTAATTTATAATTGTAGAATAAATTAATTTATTGTTGTGAATCAAACTTTTAGGGTATGGGTTGAATTTCTTTAGTTTAGTTAGTTTATGTTTAAATTCGTAGGATATGAATTGAAATTTTAGTTTTTAGGATTTGTTCTTGTGAATTGAACTTTTAGGATATGAATTGAACTTTTAAGATATGAATTGGACCTTTTGGATATGAATTGAACTTTTAGGATATAAATTGGTGTAATTAGGAAAAAATAATTATCTTGAATTAACTAAAAAGATATAATTAATTTATAATTGTAGAATAAATTAATTTGTTCTTGTGAATCGAACTTTTAGGGTATGGGTTGAATTTCTTTAGTTTAGTTAGTTTATGTTTAAACTCGTAGGATATGAATTGAAATTTTAGTTTTTAGGATTTGTTCTTGTGAATTGAACTTTTAAGATATGAATTGAACTTTTAAGATATGAATTGGACCATTTGGATATGAATTGAACTTTTAGGATATAAATTGGTGTAATTAGGAAAAAATAATTATCTTGAATTAACTAAAAAAGATATAATTAATTTATAATTATAGAATAAATTAATTTGTTCTTGTTTTATTTGTATAGATGGAACATCGTACTTGGATGTACAATAGAAATTATCCTAATCAGCGGGGATTGCGGGAGGATTTTGTAGAAGGGGTTGATGACTTTATTAGACATGCAATGTCACTTCCACCACACCAAAGTGAAGGAGTAATTAGATGCCCTTGTGTCAGGTGCGATTGTATGAAGTTTTAAAAATCGGAGGAAGTTAAGCTTCATCTTTATAGGAAAGGGTTTATAGAGAATTACTTTGTGTGGACTAATCATGGAGAGATCGATGGTAGCCGTGGTATATTTCATAACATGGTTATTGGTGAAAGTAGTAGGTCGGTGGAGAATACAAATCTTGATTCTAGAATTCAGGATATGGTTGCGGATGCTTTTGGGGGTGAGCCCAATGAAAATGTTGAACAAACTCCTAATGATGACGCAAAACATTTTTATGAACAGTTAGAGGAAGCTAGTCGTCCACTACGTGAAGGAAGTCCACACTCTGAGCTGTCTGTTGCAGTTAGATTACTAAGTATCAAATCTAAGTGGAATATTTCTCAAGCAGCCATGGACTGTTTCATTGACCTTATGAGTGAACTAGTTGACCCTAATATCAACTTACCTGGTGATTTCTATAAGGCGAAGAGATTGGTTTCTAAGTTAGGACTTTCGTCAATGAGAATTGATTGTTGTGAAGATGGTTGCATGTTATATTATAAAGATGATGCAACTTTAGACAGTTGTAAATTTTGCGAAAAACCTCGTTTCAAGAGGCTTTCCAGCGGGAATATGGTCGCTATCAAGGCAATGCATTATTTACCTCTTATACCTAGGTTAAAGAGGTTATATGCGTCGATGAGTTCTGCTCCTCATATGAGATGGCATTTTGAAAATAGAAGACCACTTGGTGTTATGTGTCATCCTTCAGATGGAGAAGCTTGGAAGCACTTTGATAGGACATATCCAGATTTTGCTAGTGAACCAAGGAACATTCGGTTAGGTCTGTGTGCCGATGGCTTCACGCCTTTTTCTATATCTGCGACACCATATTCATGTTGGCATGTCTTTCTTACACCTTATAATCTACCACCTGAGTTGTGTATGACTAGTCCATATATATTCTTAAATTGTATTATCCCCGGTCCACGTAATCCGAAAAGTTTGGTTGATGTATATTTGCAACCTTTGATTGATGAGCTAAAATAATTGTGGTATGATAGTGTTGAAATATATGACATATCAACCAAGCAGAATTTTAATATGCGTGCTAATTTAATGTGGACTATTAATAATTTTCCTGCGTATGGAATGTTGTCTGGGTGGATGACTGCTGGGAAGCTAGCTTGTCCTTACTGCATGGAAAATAGTAAAGCGTTCACTTTGAAACATGGACGAAAGCAATCATGGTTTGATTGTCACCGTCAATTCTTGCCTGATGATCATGAGTTTAGAAGGATGAAAATGCATTCAAAAAGAATAAAGTGGAATATGATTCTCCACCTCCGATACTTTCAGGTGAGGAAATTTGGGAGAGGGTCCAGAACTTCAGTAAAGTTACTGAGGCTCCACCTTATAGATTCCCCGGATATGGTGTTAATCATAATTGGACGAAACAGAGTATATTTTGGGAGTTGCCTTATTGGAAGGATAATCTTCTCCGACACAACCTTGATGTCATGCATATTGAGAAGAATTATTTTGATAATTTGTTCAACATAGTGATGGATGTTAAAGGTAAGACAAAAGATAACCCGAAGGCTAGAATGGACTTACAAGAATATTGCAGGCGGCCTGAATTATACTTGCAGACAGCAAACAATGGTAAGGTGTTCAAGCCCAAAGCAAGTTACACATTCACTTTGGAGGAAAGACGACAAATTTGTGATTGGATTACGAAATTAAAGATGCCTGAGGGTTATGCGTCGAATCTTGGAAAAAAAGTAGATATGGAGGTAGGGAAGTTGAGCCATTTGAAAAGTCATGACTGCCATGTTTTCATGGAGACCTTAGTGCCTATTGCATTTTGTGGTTTGCCTAAAAGAATCTGGAAACCCATCACAGAGATTAGTTTGTTTTTCAAAGACTTGTGTTCTACCACATTAAGGGAAGAAAACCTACTTCGGATGGACCAGAACATCCGTGTAATTTCTAGTAAGATGGAAAAAATATTCCCATGTGGTTTCTTTGATGTGATGGAACACCTTCCAATACACCTTATACACGAGGCACGACTTGGAGGGCCTGTTCAATGCAGATAGATGTATCCCTTTGAGAGGTAATATTATAAGTTTGATGTAATATTCTATTTTATTTGAATGTTCTTGGCTAACATGAGATTATGTAGGACAATTGGCAAATGCAAACAATTTGTTAAGCAGAGGAATAAGATTGAAGGATCTATATGCGAAGTCTATCTTGCAAAGGAAACTGAACATTTTTGTTCTTATTATTTTGAGAGTAACGTGCCATGTTCTAGGAATAGGCCCAATAGGCACACGGTCGAATGTATGAATGATCCATTATATCCACCAATGTCCATATTCAATCAACCAGGCCGATGTTCTAAGGATGTTAGAAAGAGAAGTTTGAGTGATATGGAGTACAAGTCAGCTACACTTCATGTGTTGCTAAATTTTCCCGAAGTTGTACCATTTCTCAAGTAAGTATTGATTTATTAGTTATCAAAATATAAAATTTACTGTGACTACATATTGATGCAACTACTAAAAATATTTGATATGTCACAGTCACTTCGTGGGTCAATTTGGCTATGATGCTGTATATACGAGATTTGATACGTGGTTCAAACAGTTTGTAAGTATATATATATATATATATAGTGAATAAGTGTATATATATATATATATATATATGTAGTGAATGTATAAAAATTGATTCATAAGTTGTGCTAACTTATGACTTTTTTAACTCTACGTAGGTAAATAATCCAAATAATGGTGTAAATTAATTTTTGAAAGATATATCTTGGGGACCTGGGCTTCAGGTCACAACAATGTCTAAGTACGTAGTGAATGGTTATAAGTTTCATACATAGGATTGCTCTAAAAATAAAAATAGCAACAACAGCGGGGTGTAGGTTCAAGGTGGTGATGGCAACCAAGTTGGAAATATTGATTATTATGGTGTGGTCAAAGAAATATTATAACTAGAATATACAGGTTGGCCATATAAGAAATTGATACTCTTTAGATGCAAGTGGTTTGACTCAAATCCAACAAGAGGTACAAGAGTACACAACCAATACAACATAATTGAGGTTAATCATACGAGGGAGTATGATCGCTATGATCCTTTCATAATTGCACATAACGTTAGGCAAGTGTATTATACTCCTTATCCATTGTGGTGGAATAAGTCCGATTGGTGGGTTGTAATAAAAACTAAGCCTGTAGGTAGGGTGAAAGTCGAGAATGTATTAGATGTTGCATATCAAAACGATATCTCCAATATTCACCAAATAGTGGACGATCAATTAGAAAATGATTTGGAACATCCTGAACGCATATTGGAAGAAGTTGATATAAATGAAGTAACAATTATAGAAAATGAGGACGAAGAATCAACTGATGAAGCTCAAATAAGTAAGGACGAAGAATTCTCGGACGAGGAACAATACGTCGATGAGGATTAAAAAGTTGGCTTTTTAAAGCACTCTCGTTTTATAGCTAGTTTCTTATATGTTCTAATCTAAATGTATATTATATTACTGCAGATGGCAGGCAAAGGTCAAGGTAACAATGACCCTACTAGTTCTCGGGGTCGAGAAAAGGGTAGGAAGGGAAAGAGGAGGGTAGAAAATAATACTCCCTCTTGTCCACCCTTTTTAGAGATGCCTATGTCTTATCCTCCACCACAAGGCTATACTGAGCTGCCACAGCATCACGAGCCGTACACCTTCATTCAGACACCCAGTCTTCCATTACAGAGCCACAGGACTATACGTCCGATATACAGTCCAGCTGCCTCACAGCCATCTGCATCACATCCATATAGATCACATCCCTACATATCACAGCCACATGGATTGCATCCACCCATGTCACAGCCACTCGGGTCATAGCCACTCAGGTCACAGCCACTCGGGTCACAGTCACTCGGGTCACAGCCATCGGTATCACATCCACTTGGGTCGCATCCAGCTATGTCGCAGTCACAGGGATCGCAACCATCTTCATCATCGACTCCATCTATTGCAGGCCTTCGGCTGGGAGGCATTAGCTCTGACCCGCCTACACCGTCTTTACATGCCTCTGATACACATGCTTCGGATGGTGATGACGAGGTAGTGCATTATGATCGATATGGAAGGATCATCATAGTCCCTGAGGGTAATGGGTAAGTGTTATTCATTATTTTTGCGTCTATTGATTTGTAACATTTTTACTAAGATATTAATGTGTTTTTATTGTTAAATTGCAAGTTCAGGCCGGGTAATAAGACTACGAGGATAATCACCAATGCCATCAGAAAGCTTTATGATGGCCCTTATGCGACTTGGACTAATTGCCCATTCTCACTGAAGGAGCAAATTTTCAATCAATTTAAGATATAAATGTTCTCTTAAACAGTTTAATAATTTATATTTATGATATTTCCATCTAATATTTAACTTTTGAAATACATAGCAAGTGTGTATGGGAAGACCGCTATAGCGCGGAAGTGGCTACAAATTTTCATCATAAAGCTCGCAAGAGATTGGCGGATGCTTTCTCGGATGCTAGAAAGAAGAACAAGAGGCCTGGCTGGTTACTTGAGAATTTGTAGAATGATTTGCAAAGGAAATGGCTTACCGCAGAGTTCTTAGAGAGGAGCGAAAAAGGAAAAAAAGCTCGCGCATTCGAGAAGGGAGGCTCCTTGCACACTGGAGGTGCGATCAGCCTAGGGACAGTAAAAAGAAGATTGGTACGTAATTGCTTAAATTATTTTACTTTTCTAAGTATATCTATTCTGTTTATTAACTAAATTAATTTATTTTCAGGAAAAGAAGTATGGGCGTCCAATGAGTCATGATGAGCTATTCAAGGAGACACATGTTGTGAAGAAGAAGAAAGAGGGGGATCAAGATAGGTGGGTCGAGGACCGGGCCTCGACTGCATATGTAAGCTTTCAATTTTATTTAAGTATTATAATTTACTTTTATAAAAAACTTGAAATACTGATTTAATTTAAAATAATATAGGGTCGCTACCAAAGTAACATGGAGGAATTCATCTGTAGTCATCCAGCTGGTGAATCGGGTGAGCCAACCCAACCTTCGGACGAGGATGCTGAAAGAATATGATTGGAGTCTGTTGGCGGTCCAAAATGGGGGAAGGTATACGAGCTTCCTACTAAAAACTTCCATCGCTATAAGTGTGGAATGCGAGGAATGGACTTCCACGCAAGGCGAGCAACTTAATAGGGAGAGCCTCTCCGCTATGCGGGAGACAGTGACAAAGCTCACATTAGAGCTAGAAGCGACCAAGGAAAGAGAAAGGCTTAGAGATGCTCAATTCTTTGGCATGCAAGCTCAGATCAGAACTCTCCTATCTAGTGGAGCTTTTCCGTTGCCCCGATCTCGTGAGTCATCTCCAGAGGGTCGACCTCCACGTGATCGTTCCTCCCGCCCTGCTCGTGATCGTTCCTCCCGTCCTCTCCGTGATCGTGCTTCCCGTCCTCCACAAGACCGTTCTCTATATCGTCTTGTAGATGAAAGTTCATCAGACGGTGATGATGATGTTGTACAAAATACCCCTTGACTTTTATATACTTTAAACTAGACAAATAGAACCAGTTTTGAACTAGTTATAATTAGTTTTAACTTGGTTTTGGATTTTTATGTTCAATTGAACTTTAATTTGTTAGTTTTAAAGTATTTATTGAATGTTTTGGTTGTTGTTGTTGTGTTGTTGTTGTTGTTGTGTTGCTGTTGTTGTGTTATTGTTGTTGTGTTTTTGTTGTTGTTGTTGTTGTTGTTGCTGTGTTGTTGTTGTTGTTGTGTTGTTGTATTGGTATGCTGGCAGGTGGTTTAGCTTCCAAAACAGGCATTTTATGCCAAAATTAAACCCAGAAAAATCGACCAAAGTTGGTCGGTTTTTAATTAAAATAAATAAATTATTCCAAAATACCGACCAAAGTTGGTCGGTTAATGAACATTGAATTCCCAGAATTCAATACTACCGTCCAACTTTGGTCGGTATTTTGCTTGCATTGTTGAGATTACCGACCATAGTTGGTCGGTAATGTTTAATTTTAATTATTTTTAAAAATTATATATTTTTAATTACCGACCAAAATTGGTTATTTTTTTTAATTTTAATAATTAATAAAAAAATATAATTTAGTTAAATCGACCAACTTTGGTCGGTAAAATTAAATTAATAAAATATGTTTCCGACCAAAGTTGGTCGGTAAGTAATTAAACTTGTCAGATAGTCGTTTTAATATACCGACCAAAGTTGGTCGGTAATTTCCGACCAACTTTGGTCGGTAAGTCATTCCGACCATCAAAACACCGTCCACACCGTAATGATCGTGTTTTGGTCGGTAATTTGCCATAACCGACCAACGTTGGTCGGTATTTTTGGTCGGTTTTTAGCGAATTTCTAGTAGTGATAGGGAAGAACTTTCGAGCAAAGAAAATTCTCGTCTATGGTATTGGACCAGATGAATACAACAGGATCTCAGCATGTCAATCTGCTAAGGAGATCTGGGAAGCTCTCCGAACAGCTCATGAAGGGATAACTCAAGTCAAACAGTCAAAGATTGACATCCTTACCACAAAGTACGAGCTCTTCAGGATGAAGGACGACGAGTCCATCCAGGACATGCACACTCGCTTCACCTCCATCATCAATGAGCTCCATTCTCTGGGAGAAATCATTCCAAGGAACAAACTTGTCTGAAAAATACTGAGTGTATTACCCAGTTCCTGGGAAAATAGAGTAAATGCTATTACCGAGGAAAAGGATCTACAGAAGCTGATCATCGACGAGCTCTTTGGGAATCTGAAGACGTACGAAATGAAGAAGAAGAAGAAGAAGAAGAAGAAGAAGAAGGAGGATAACGAGAGAAGAGAGCCCAAGAGGGGGAAAAACCTGGTCCTCAAGACAGACAACAATGAATCAAGTGGTGAGGATGCTGATATGGCTTACTTGACAAAGAGATTTCAGAAAATGGTTCGCAGAAATGGAGGTTTTCCAAAGTGGGGCAGCTCCAGCAAGCCAAGAGGATATGACTTATGTCATAAGTGTAAGAAGTTAGGGCACTTTATCAAAGATTGTCCTCTTCTCAAGCAAGATCAGTACAAACACAACTCAGATAAAGCAACTAAGAGGAACCAGGTTCCTGACAAACGATTCAAAAGAAAAAATATTGCCGACAATGTTGTGAAACAAGCTCTTACTACATTGGGAGACTCCTTCATTGAATCGGACGGAGATCATGACAAAGGTGACAGGTCCATGATGGCAGTAAAAAATGAAGCCATTGGTGATTATTATAGTCTAGCTGATATTATTTCTTTACATTATGGAGTTAGGTTTTACCCGGCAAAAATTTTAACCTGTCATGTTCCTCTTAAGTTTACTTTTATCTTATATCTTTTTTTTACTTTGTTATTTAGCATAAATTAATAACTTTAGATTGGTTAAATTGTGAAAACGATGGATTTGAATCAAATTTCGATATGAATACTATTTCTTTTCACATGTATTTCTACCACGTTTATTTTTGCAAATCCTTCATGGGAAATTAAAACACAATAGGAGGAAAAAAAACTTAGCCCAACGATAGATTTGTTAATTACACAATATAAATTTCTCTACTTTTTAAGTATAACAACTTTTTTAGGATTTAGTTGATTCTTTAACAAAGTTCAAACCAAAATGAAATAACGGTGGAATTCTAGACTCGAAAAGAAAATATTGTAAGCGTAGGATATCTGGATATACGCTTAGTTTGTAACTATAAACTAATTTAAAATTGTGAACAACGTCTGTTGCTGCATATGATGCTCGATATGAAAATGTTTTGAGTTTTAGAAAATCTAATTAATATGACCTAACTACACTAACTATTTATAATGTACTAGGAGTATTAACTTAAGGGAAAAGAAAATCACCAAAGAGCTGGGGGGCACACTAAACTAATTAACTATAGGAAGCATAATAAATTTTGGGAGTGGAGTTTATGTAATTGAAAATTTTGAGTACTCCATTATAAGATAATTATTCTTACACATTCTTAAAAGAGTTTATAAGAACACCAAGCCTTACTATGATGAATAAATTAATGTTATTGTTGTTTGTCCAGCGTATCAAGTGAGCTGAGTTTGTGACACAAATATTTAAGAATTAAAATTCGCTTCTAATAAAAAAAAAAGTGAAAATTGTAGAGCAGAATTGTTCACTCTAGGAATCAATTACAACCTTATAGTTTTGACTTTCATGTAATCATAATGTTGCTTCAATTGAATTGAAAAAAAAAATAGATGCCATTACATCAATGTATGTACAAGAGTAATTAGAGTTTGGTTTTCAAATTAAAGGAGAATAAATGTAGAGAAGAACAAGTTTAAATTAGACATGTATTAACTACCATAAAGAATCATAAATACGAGACTTATATCGATTTGATTATCTTTATTAAATCACTGAAAAACGTTTAGTTTCAATAATAAAATAATAGTATATTAATTGAGACCAACCTACTAAAACTTAAATCTTAATATTATAACCTAGGGAGAAAGGAAAAATAGAAACAAAAAGAGGAGGAGAGAAAAGAGTGTATGTGTAGATAGACTGCAAGTCTAACATACATTGTTGATAGATTCTTTATATATTTGTTGACATTTTCAAAGGTTAAAAGTTTCTTCTCATTCCTATAGTAAAAAGCCACAAGAGAAAGTAAGTTCTTGTAGTTCAATCTTTAAAGTCTTCTCATATATCCACAAAAGTCTTCCTTACCTACTTTGTTCATATATAATGCGTCAGAGATCGAGTAAATTCAATAATAAATGTTTGTTGGTATTCCAATCTTCTTTCTCTTTTTAGGTAGAGCTAATACGAAAATTTTAGTTTATCGGTAATAAAACGTAACTACTATTCAGCTATGAGGGAAATGAGTGAAAAATAACTATATGCAATAAAAGAGAAAAGGATCGTTGATTGCTACTTAGAACCTAGCAGTTAAAACGTTAATAGTAGTAATAAACAGACATGCTATGAATTAGCTACAAATGTGATGTCTTTAATATCTTCATAAGACATAAGTTGCACGAAATGAACATGTTCAATATTAATCAAGCCTATTGTATCATACACTTCTAAATTTATTCTCTTAAGATTTTTGGTTTCTTTCCATCCTTCTCCTCTTAGTTAGGGTGTTACTTGTGAAACACGTACATAAAAACTAGTATATATATATATATATATATATTATACACCAGACATGACATATAATAGCTTAGGACCAATCTATAAGGTTAACAAGGGATCTTATGTATAAACAACGAAATTAAACCACCTGTATACCTCAAACCGAATATACAAAGTACAAAAGATACATGACCCCGGAATGAAGTGGGGCTCACCAAGTCAGCTGGGAAGAAGGTGTACTGCTATCACTGATCAATATCTCCTACTGTGGAACCACCTGTATCCATTTAAAGATGCAGCACCTCCGGCAAAAGAGACGTTAGTACCGTCGAATAGTACTAGTATGTATAACTAAACAGTCTCTCAATAGAATGACAAATAATACAAACAAGATTATCATAATATCAATGAAAGCCTTAATTAACATCAAACCTCAATTTTGGATCAAGACAGTGTTCAAATTAATTCTCATAACTCACATTGGGAGATTTTTGGTATCGATATACCATTGTCCATAATACCATTATTCACAATACCATTATTCACAAAACCAGTACCACCGTACTCTTAGCACAGAGTCCGATCACGACCCGATCGGCAAGGCCATCTTATTAGAGACATCAACCACAATTTCTCTCAATATCAATACCACCATCCTTAACACGGAGTCTGATCACAACCCGATCGGCTAGGCTATCCATTAGGGACATAGACCACAATCAAATTTCAATTACAATTTCCAGCACAATCACCATCATGTGTGCGGCATGGTGTCCGATCACGACCCGACCGGCTAGGCTGTCTTATTTGAGACATCAACCTTTTTATATAAATCGTCGCATTTCGTATTACTTTCACATTTTTTTCATTTCATTGGCACTAATGGCCATAATTATAAGATCATTCTTGGCATGTTGGCCATATTCAGTATTTCATGCTCACCTTATCAATTTCAAATATCATTATCATCATCAACAACAAATACAATTCAAATCAAGGTGTGTAATACACATGTGAGCAATCTAGAGTCTAAAACACATAGAGATATTTCACAAAATTTGGCATAATAGCCTTCATTTGAACTTGACTTAAAGTCGAAACATTATTAATGCACAACCCATATTTTAACACATCCTCAATTGGTAGCATAACATGAATAAAGCATTTGGGATGCTTGTTGAACATATATCTTTCAACCCAATCTTACTTGGAATAGCCAGTTTCATAATGAATCACTCGGGACTTACATAATTTACATGAATATCGTGGGATTCAATTCTAAGAAGAAGAGTTTAGCCAACATACCTCACTTGAGCTTTCTTATACTCTAAAACGTCCCGGAATTCTTAGCAACTTCAATCTATTGTAGAAATATAACAATTTGAATCAAAATTTGGAAGATGATCATGGTTCTAGCTCACTTGAGCATTTTATCAAACACTAGGTGTGCATAAGGTTTTAATATCCTTTTTATGAAGGATTCCATCATCCCACAACCCAATCTTTACCATTTTTAGCTCAACAATCTTCCTACACCCTTTGATAATACGTGCATATAAAATAAACAACTCTCATGCCCAAAATGTATCTTGCTAGTTACCCATTTTCAGAAAATTTCAAAATTAGGGTTTAGGGTGTAGAATCTTACCTCTAGGATGAAGACCTAGTGAGATTCCCTTTTTAATCTTCCAAAACTTGAGCAAGAATTGAAGAAAAATTATTGAAGAACACTTTCTCACTCTAGGGCACTCTCTCTCACTCTAAAATATTAGATTATGTCTCAAAAATGGTCCAAACAGTGTATTTACCGAAATAGGGTCGGGTTTTAAAAACCCAAAAATGGAGCTCCGGAACAAGGTATGCGATCGCATATACGATCGCATATACGATCGCATAACCGATATGCGAATCGCATATCGGTCGCATAATTGGTTACAAAATAGCCAAAAGAACTGTCGGTGTATGCGGTCACTATGCGGTCCGCATAACTGTTATGTGGTCGCATAATGCACTGCATAACAGTTATGCGGTCGCATAGTCGACCGCATAGTTGCTTTCAACTGACCCAATTAACTGCCTCACTCTGCGGCCATTATGCGGTCCGCAGAGTGATTCTGCGGTCGCATAATGGACCGCAGAAATGCACTCTTCCGCCAAAGATTTTCCTTTACATTCTGATGCATTGTTCAACCCTCAAACACATAAGCCTAGTCGGGCACTATGAAACATTATTTTCTTTGCAAATTTTACCGGGCTTTACACTTAAGTTCTTCAAAATTTTCCCGGTGTTACCAATTCCTACTTAGCTTGGTTAGAAGCAATTGTGTAGGAAACTTTTGTTTAATCATAAACTCTGTGTTTGTGTCTTGGCTAGGTTTAGTCGAGTTGTAAGTCTTTGTAATAGAGTTATTAGAAAGTGGCTTGTAATAGAGTTGTTACAAGTTAGTAAGGGATTAAGGAGTTAATTCCTAGGTTACAAGAGGTTGTAATCTAAAGTTTGCTCAGTAGTGAAGTTGAAATCCTACAAGGGTAGGTCGTGATTTTCAATCCCGTAAGCTGGGAATTTTCCACGTAAAATTCTACTGTGTCTTTTACTTACTGTTATGTGTGCGTGTGTTCTGTGGGAACAGATAGAGAACCAAGTTCTCTATACAGTTTGGTGTACTCTTAGTTTCTATCAATTGGTATCAGAGCGGGTTCTTTCTATCAGGCTAACACCTAGAAAGGATCCCCATGGCTTCTCCACCAAACTTTGAAGAAGGCCAATCTACCTACAGACCACCAAGGTTCAACGGCCAATACAATGGATGGTGGAAGACAAGGATGTATGATTTCATCATGGCTGAAGATTCAGAGCTCTAGGACGTTATATGTGATGGACCCTTCGTCCCTACGAAGGCCATTGGTGACCCAGCAGTAATAGTTCCCAAACCAAGAAAAGAATTCAATGATGTTGATCGCAAGGCCATACACTACTAAAAATCTGCTAAAAACCGACCAACTATTTCCGACCAACGTTGGTCGGTCAAAAAATGCGACCAAAAACCGTCTAGGTTGGACGCAAACTAGGGAAAAAAAACATTTACATTTTTTTTAAACAACATACCGACCAACGTTGGTCGGTAAATTGGTCAATAGCTGGTCAGACAAGAAAATTTTGGATTACCGACCAACGTTGGTCGGTAATCTGGATCCAATTTTTTAAATTTTAATAATTATTTTATTATTTAAAATATTTTATAATATTTAAGAATTTATATTTAAAATTACCGACTAACGTTGGTCGGTTAAAGAATTTAAATTATTTTTAAAAAAAAACCGACCAAAGTTGGTCGATTTTTGGTCAAACGGTCAGCACTTAATGTACCGACCAAAATTACCGACCAACTTTGGTCGGTAATTCTAAAATCAGAGAAGTGAAAAACGGGGGAAACCCCCATTTCTCTGAAATTTTTCCCTCTTCTTCACTCTAAACCTTCATTCCCCCAGCCCTTCCCCTCACCGTCCAGCCCTCACCCTCGCCGTCCAGCCCTCACCCTCGCCGTCGCCGCCCCTCAATCTCCTTCTCCATCTCCTAAAAATTCTAGGTTTGAATTACAACTCATTTATTTATTATTTTCAGGTTTTGTTAATTAGTTGTGAATTAGTTTCAATTGATTAGTGTTTTAATTATTTGAACATTGTATTTTATTGAGGATTAGGTTTTAGGTCTTGTTTTAATTAGTTTTATTAATTAGTTTTATTAACTAATTAGTTTTATTAATTAGTCAATTATTTATGAATTAGTTTAGTTTAGGGTATGTGTTGAATTTCTTTAGTTTAGTTAGTTTATGTTTAAACTCGTAGGATATGAATTGAAATTTTAGTTTTTAGGATTTGTTCTTGTGAATTGAACTTTTAGGATATGAATTGAACTTTTAAGATATGAATTGGACCTTTTGGATATGAATTAAACTTTTAGGATATAAATTGGTGTAATTAGAAAAAAATAATTATCTTGAATTAACTAAAAAAGATATAATTAATTTATAATTATAGAATAAATTAATTTATTGTTGTGAATCGAACTTTTAGGGTATGGGTTGAATTTCTTTAGTTTAGTTAGTTTATGTTTAAACTCGTAGGATATGAATTGAAATTTTAATTTTTAGGATTTGTTCTTGTGAATTGAACTTTTAGGATATGATTTGAACTTTTAAGATATGAATTGGACCTTTTGGATATGAATTGAACTTTTAGGATATAAATTGGTGTAATTAGGAAAAAATAATTATCTTGAATTAACTAAAAAGATATAATTAATTTATAATTGTAGAATAAATTAATTTGTTCTTGTGAATCGAACTTTTAGGGTATGGGTTGAATTTCTTTAATTTAGTTAGTTTATGTTTAAACTCGTAGGATATGAATTGAAATTTTAGTTTTTAGGATTTGTTCTTGTGAATTGAACTTTTAGGATATGAATTGAACTTTTAAGATATGAATTGGACCATTTGGATATGAATTGAACTTTTAGGATATAAATTGGTGTAATTAGGAAAAAATAATTATCTTGAATTAACTAAAAAAGATATAATTAATTTATAATTATAGAATAAATTAATTTGTTCTTGTTTTATTTGTATAGATGGAACATCGTACTTGGATGTACAATAGAAATTATCCTAATCGGCGGGGATTGCGGGAGGATTTTGTAGAAGGGGTTGATGACTTTATTAGACATGCAATGTCACTTCCACCACACCAAAGTGAAGGAGTAATTAGGTGCCCTTGTGTCAGATGCGATTGTATGAAGTTTAAAAAATCGGAGGAAGTTAAGCTTCATCTTTATAGGAAGGGGTTTATAGAGAATTACTTTGTGTGGACTAATCATGGAGAGATCGATGGTAGCCGTGGTATATTTCATAACATGGTTATTGGTGAAAGTAGTAGGTCGGTGGAGAATACAAATCTTGATTCTAGAATTCAGGATATGGTTGCGGATGCTTTTGGGGGTGAGCCCAATGAAAATGTTGAACAAACTCCTAATGATGACGCAAAACATTTTTATGAATAGTTAGAGGAAGCTAGTCGTCCACTACGTGAAGGAAGTCCGCACTCTGAGCTGTCTGTTGCAGTTAGATTACTAAGTATCAAATCTAATTGGAATATTTCTCAAGCAGCCATGGACTGTTTCATTGACCTTATGAGTGAACTAGTTGACCCTAATATCAACTTACCTGGTGATTTCTATAAGGCGAAGAGATTGGTTTCTAAGTTAGGACTTTCGTCAATGAGAATTGATTGTTGTGAAGATGGTTGCATGTTATATTATAAAGATGATGCAACTTTAGACAGTTGTAAATTTTGCGAAAAGCCTCGTTTCAAGAGGCTTTCCAGCGGGAATATGGTCGCTGTCAAGGCAATGCATTATTTACCTCTTATACCTAGGTTAAAGAGGTTATATGCGTCGATGAGTTCTGCTCCTCATATGAGATGGCATTTTGAAAATAGAAGACCACTTGGTGTTATGTGTCATCCTTCAGATGGAGAAGCTTGGAAGCACTTTGATAGGACATATCCAGATTTTACTAGTGAACCAAGGAGCATTCGGTTAGGTCTGTGTGCCGATGGCTTCACGCCTTTTTCTATATCTGCGACACCATATTCATGTTGGCATGTCTTTCTTACACCTTATAATCTACCACCTGAGTTGTGTATGACTAGTCCATATATATTCTTAAATTGTATTATCCCCGGTCCACGTAATCCGAAAAGTTTGGTTGATGTATATTTGCAACCTTTGATTCATGAGCTAAAACAATTGTGGTATGATAGTGTTGAAATATATGACATATCAACCAAGCAGAATTTTAATATGCGTGCTAATTTAATGTGGACTATTAATAATTTTCCTGCGTATGGAATGTTGTCTGGGTGGATGACTGCTGGGAAGCTAGCTTGTCCTTACTGCATGGAAAATAGTAAAGCGTTCACTTTGAAACATGGCCGAAAGCAATCATGGTTTGATTGTCACCGTCAATTCTTGCCTGATGATCATGAGTTTAGAAGGATGAAAATGCATTCAAAAAGAATAAAGTGGAATATGATTCTCCACCTCCGATACTTTCAGGTGAGGAAATTTGGGAGAGGGTCCAGAACTTCAGTAAAGTTACTGAGGCTCCACCTTATAGATTCCCCGGATATGGTGTTAATCATAATTGGACGAAACAGAGTATATTTTGGGAGTTGCCTTATTGGAAGGATAATCTTCTCCGACACAACCTTGATGTCATGCATATTGAGAAGAATTATTTTGATAATTTGTTCAACATAGCGATGGATGTTAAAGGTAAGACAAAAGATAACCCGAAGGCTAGAATGGACTTACAAGAATATTGCAGGCGGCCTGAATTATACTTGCAGACAGCAAACAATGGTAAGGTGTTCAAGCCCAAAGCAAGTTACACATTCACTTTGGAGGAAAGACGAAAAATTTGTGATTGGGTTACGAAATTAAAGATGCCTGAGGGTTATGCGTCGAATCTTGGAAAAAAAGTAGATATGGAGGTAGGGAAGTTGAGCCATTTGAAAAGTCATGACTGCCATGTTTTCATGGAGACCTTAGTGCCTATTGCATTTTGTGGTTTGCCTGAAAGAATCTGGAAACCCATCACAGAGATTAGTTTGTTTTTCAAAGACTTGTGTTCTACCACATTAAGGGAAGAAAACCTACTCCGGATGGACCAGAACATCCGTGTAATTTCTAGTAAGATGGAAAAAATATTCCCATGTGGTTTCTTTGATGTGATGGAACACCTTCCAATACACCTTATACACGAGGCACGACTTGGAGGGCCTGTTCAATGCAGATAGATGTATCCCTTTGAGAGGTAATATTATAAGTTTGATGTAATATTCTATTTTATTTGAATGTTCTTGGCTAACATGAGATTATGTAGGACAATTGGCAAATGCAAATAATTTTTTAAGCAGAGGAATAAGATTGAAGGATCTATATGCGAAGTCTATCTTGCAAAGGAAACTGAACATTTTTGTTCTTATTATTTTGAGAGTAACGTGCCATGTTCTAGGAATAGGCCCAATAGGCACACGGTCGAATGTGTGAATGATCCATTATATCCACCAATGTCCATATTCAATCAACCAGGCCGATATTCTAAGGATGTTAAAAAGAGAAGTTTGAGAGATATGGAGTACAAGTCAGCTACACTTCATGTGTTGCTAAATTTTCCCGAAGTTGTACCATTTCTCAAGTAAGTATTGATTTATTAGTTATCAAAATGTAAAATTTACTGTGACTACATATTGATGCAACTACTAAAAATATTTGATATGTCACAGTCACTTCGTGGGTCAATTTGGCTATGATGCTGTATATACGAGATTTGATACGTGGTTCAAACAGTTTGTAAGTGTGTATTTATTAGTTATCAAAATGTAAAATTTACTGTGACTATATATTGATGCAACTACTAAAAATATTTGATATGTCACAGTCACTTCGTGGGTCAATTTGGCTATGATGCTGTATATACGAGATTTGATACGTGGTTCAAACAGTTTGTAAGTATATATGTATATATATATATATATATATATATATATATAGTGAATGTATAAAAATTGATTCATAAGTTGTGCTAACTTATGACTTTTTTAACTCTATATAGGTAAATAATCCAAATAATGGTGTAAATTAATTTTTGAAAGATATATCTTGGGGACCTGGGCTTCAGGTCATAACAATGTCTAAGTACGTAGTGAATGGTTATAAGTTTCATACATAGGATTGCTCTAAAAATAAAAATAGCAACAACAGCGGGGTGTAGGTTCAAGGTGGTGATGGCAACCAAGTTGGAGATATTGATTATTATGGTGTGGTCAAAGAAATATTATAACTAGAATATACAGGTTGGCCATATAAGAAATTGATACTCTTTAGATGCAAGTGGTTTGACTCAAATCCAACAAGAGGTACAAGAGTACACAACCAATACAACATAATTGAGGTTAATCATACGAGGGAGTATTATCGCTATGATCCTTTCATAATTGCACATAACGTTAGGCAAGTGTATTATACTCCTTATCCATTGCGGTGGAATAAGTCCGATTGGTGGGTTGTAATAAAAACTAAGCCTGTAGGTAGGGTGAAAGTCGAGAATGTGTTAGATGTTGCATATCAAAACGATATCTCCAATATTCACCAAATAGTGGACGATCAGTTAGAAAATGATTTGGAACATCCTGAACGCATATTGGAAGAAGTTGATATAAATGAAGTAACAATTATAGAAAATGAGGACGAATAATCAATTGATGAAGCTCAAATAAGTAAGGACGAAGAATTCTCGGACGAGGAACAATACGTCGATGAGG